>NC_090323.1:212705767-213014334 GCF_040869045.1 Eurosta solidaginis
TACCCCGTAATGGCATATACTAATCGAGATAGATATAGACTTCTATATATCAAAATGATCTGGGCGAAAAAAGAAATTCATTTAGCCATGTCCGTCCATCCGTCCATAAACATGGCAACTTGAGTAAAGTTGCAGGTATCTTAATGAAATTTGGTGTGCAAGTTTCTGGGCACTCATCTCAGATCGCTATTTAACATAAACGAAATCCGACTATAACCACTCCAATATCGAAAATTTCGAAAAACCGAAAAAGTGCGATAATTCCTTACCAAAGACGGATAACGTGATGAAACTTGGTAGGTGGGTTGACCTTATGACGCAGAATAGAAAATTAGTAAAATTTTCGACAATGGTAATTTAAAAGTTTTGCAAGCTGTAATTTGGCAGCTTAGTATGTAATGTTCTGTTAAACCCGAACTTAGCCTTCCTTAGTTGTTAAATAACAATAACTTTGAAATGGTCGATCGGATTAATAGAATATGAGAATAAGCGACAAATAGTACTCGTTAGATCCATGACATATTATAAATTTTAGAAATAGTTTGACAGTTGCATAGTTATCGCTTAATTTAAAATGGTTTTTAGTCACTGATCGTAATACGTAATACGGGCCTAGTTATTTGGCGTACAGTCCAAAACGTTGAGTGTATTAAAAATACTTAACGGTGCGTTCAGAAATTGGTATTTCAATCGTTGATCAACGTTGTGTTTACTGAAGACGCCTATTGTGTACGTTTGAACACCCCGTTTGAACACCATACACCGCGTCAGTAAGTTAGGTAAAAATTACGGTATCCAATCCTTAATGGAAAAAGTAATGAAAATGGCGACAGCGAAGAAATACAACGGAAAATTGGTTTAGGTATCATGCTAATTTAGTCTGCCTACTAGTATTAGCAAACTATTCAGAGCACTATCGATAGTCCGGAACTAGCGCCGTTATCTATAGTTTTGTGTACTATCGATAGTTTTTTTTCATTTATCTAGGAAAAAGAACATTTTTGGCTAGATTTAATTTTGCTGTTGATTTTTTCCGTTTTCTGTTATTGTGCTTTGATGCTTTATTTCGTTTTGTACCTCGCATCCAGAGCGGGACATGATCTAATAAACTCCCAAGATATTTCTGATTGGCTGCCAGACATATTGGTTTGTGTTTGTGAAAAAAAGTAAGAGTATCTTTACCTAGCAACTATTGCCACTGACGTCATAGATATGAGGTCTGTATCTTGGAGCATGCTCCGTTCCTCCTATAGAAGATACGTGCTTTAATTATACCGGTTTTTATATGTATTGTCCAATTTCATCGGTCTGCCTGGGAATGTTACTACTGTGAACCGCTATGTTAAAAAAAGGGTATTTAAGTCTTCAAGTCTGCGTACGCAGCCTCTCTGGCTCGAAAAAGCATGCTTTGTTTTTCTGCGAATTCTGTTCTGATTGGTTTTGTACTTCGTCCGTTTGTTTCTACTTACCTTCGTGAACCCTAAGGACAACGCTTACAGTATACCATCAGCCTACCGCATGTCTTTGTTCCTTACCAAGTTTCTTTTTCCTTAGGCACTGCAGCCCAGTGACAAAGCCCATTTAACTGTATATAAGCACTTTCGAAAAATATCAATTCAAAACTCTCACAAAGTATTAACAGAATTGACTATCGATAGTTTTCCAATACTACTGGCTACATACATACACATGGAACTGGGAACTAAGAACCTCATTCTCATGTCTTTGTATTATGTTTAACGATAGCGGTATATCATTTGACAGTAGCTTTCGTCTTCCTCTCTAAGATGAGAATACCATTGCTAGACGAAAGCGCTAAGGGTCGATTCGTTCATCTGAGTTTATATTCGCAATACAGAGTGTTGTCCTAAAGTTCACTCACGTTGAGAAAAAATCAAGCTCTACGAATTTTTCATCACAACACAATATGTGATAAAAAAATTCGTGGATTCGGGAGATTTATTTCCCGGAGGATCTATAGACCTTACTGCGATGCCAACACGCTGGTCCAGAAAATATTTATTTCAATATATATGTATTATTTATACGTTTGAATGAATAATAGTAAATCAGGGCCCGTATTACGTGTTACGATCCGTGATCGAAACTCATTTTTTAAATCACAATAGCTCCGAAATGGGGGATCGGATTAGTGGCATATTTGAACTAGCGACAAATAGTACTCGTTAGATCCATTACGTATTATAATTTTTAGAAAAGGCTTGACAGTGGCATAGTTATCGCTTGAGTGAAAATGGTTTTCAGTCACTGATCGTAACACGTAATACGGGCCCAGGAACTCGATTTTATATTTACTAAAATTTCAAATACCCTGCAGACCAGTGTAAATTTGAAAAAGGAACTTTTTCATTTGATTATGCATAAACGTTCCTTTTATTTTTATTTCTTACGCACAAAAGGTCCGCAACGAAGCAGTTTTTTTTTATCTGCTTTATGAACATATAAGCTTGTTTGTATTTATGTATATTTAGATATAAGCTTCTGCACATTTAGGTTCGTAACTCTCATTTTTATGGATATATGACTACATATATAATTCAATCATCTTCCTACAGCAAACAGAAAAAAGCAGTCGAAATTTTTTGAAATTCCGACAATTAATTATTTATAAACTGCTTTACCTATATTTAAAAAAAAAGACTCCCCCCCAGTCTTCACTCTCTATCCAATTCTCTTCTATGTTATCTTAAATTTTTCATTTTATTCTCCATGCCTTATTCTTTTTATTTTCCTCCCACTCCTAAACCACTTTCCCTTTCCACTTCCACAACCACTACCACTCGCACTCCCAACCCACTAGCACTCCCACTCCCAATTCCACTCCAACTCCCAATCCCACCCCACACTCATTCCCTCTCCCACTCACAATTTTACTCGCACTCCGACTCATAAATTCGCTCGCACTACCAATTTCACTCCCACTCCGTCTCTCATTTCCACTCACACTTCCTCTCACACTCCCACTCTGAACTGCACTCCAAATTCTAGTCCCACTACCAATTACATTCTCACCCCAACTCGCACTCCCAATTCCACTCCATTTCCAATCTTCACTCCCTATCCCATTCCCTTCTACTTTATCTTCCATTTTACTTCCTTTATATTTACTTCTCATTGAGCTACAAACATGAAACTTCACAGATAGGTTAAGACACCGTGACAATGCAACAAAAGGAAAAAATCCGTTAGGCGGCGCCCGGATCGAAATAATTAAATAAGAATTTGAAAATTTTCAAACCAGCTTTTATGTAACTACTCGATGAGCTAGAGACTTGAAATTTCAAACTTAATTCAGTGGTCGATGACAGCCGATGGGCACGGTACAAAAAGATTCGCTAGGGGGCGCACGGGATGAGATATTTAGAAAAATCGTACAAAACGGAGGGAATTATTTGATTGATTTTTATGTCAGTTCTCATTGAGCTACAAGCGTAAAACTTAACATATAGGTTAAGACACCGAGAAAATGTAAGAAAAGGAGAAACTAAAAATAAAATAAAAAAATTTTAAGCACTTCCTTTATATAAATGGACAAAAATCAGCGAAAAATGTCTCCTTATATAAAGACATATTCTTGCTATATAAAGACATATCCTTGCTAAACTTTGATTTTTAAATTTTGGCATAGAAATTGCAAAAAAATTTATGAGAAGTAAAAATATAAAGGTGGAGCGCAATTCATTGACTAATAATATCTCCTTTCCTACCAACTTTCCAATTCAAGTAATGTGCGCTCCACTTTTATATTTTTACTTCTCATAAATAATTTTGCAATTTCTATGTCAAAATTTAAAAACCAAAGTTTAGCAAGAATATGTCTTTATATAAGGAGACATTTTTCGCTGATTTTTGTCCATTTATATAAAGGAAGTGCTTAAAATGTTTTTATTTTATTTTTATTTCTTCTTATTTTTCTCCACAACACACTTTATTACATTTATCTCCCTCGAGGTTACAAAATTAAGAGTTTAATTGACGGAATATGATAAGAATTGTCACTGCTATTTTCATATTCGCAACTGTATGTCTATATGTATGTGCTGTTTCTTAATTTTATTGACGTCGCGTTTAGCTCAATTGTCATGAAGTCTTGTTCAGGTAAATTTTAATATCCCATTACGCCATTTGTGGATGAATATGTATGGATGTAGATATAAATAGTACATGTCTCAAATATATACCTTTAGCTGCAATTATTCTATTTACACAGCTGTCATAACTTACTTTCCTTAAGCTAGCAATAAACGAATAAATAAAGATGGATTCAGAAAAAATTCAAAACCTTCGGATTCGCCTTAAAGTCTTCTGGATCATTCAAAGCTATCTTTTTGAACTAGTTCATTTATTAAGATCTAAATAATCTCCGGGTCATAACAAATATCAAGACAGACCGCCTTCAGTCTACTACTATTTCATAGATGCCTAAAACATTTCTTATAAACAAGGAATTAAATTTGAAATATGCTCCTGGACTACGGAAGCCTCATAGATATAAAAATGATCCAGGGTGTCCGAAAAACTCAAAGCCAGTTTACAACTTTCCCAATCTTATCCAGCTGCAAAAAATTGCTAATTTGTATCAAATACCGTAAACAGACAAATGTACTCAAGTTTTGTTTTCATATAAAAATCTGCAAAACGACTATATCCATATGTACACTTATATCCTAATTCTCAGCTTCCTCAGGATAAAAGGACATCCTGCAATGAAGTTTGGTATGTTGCAGACATGGTATGTAACACATCACTTTGACCCTCTAAGCGGCTCTGTGATCGCAAGAAAGGAAGATGGGCGAACTTTACTTAGCATATTATCCGTGTAGCTCACGTAGTCTGCTTTCCAAAGCGAAAGAGATACAAAGATTAATAGAGGCTAAGTCACTTATTTGTACATCGATGCCGTAAATTTTGGGCCACTGACCCGCCACCTGGAAATGCATTTCAACTTAAAGATTTCATCTTTAAGACCCTTTAACTAAGGCCGTCAGCAGTTCAAGAGGTCGCTCAAAGCAGTAGCTAACTTCGCAAACATAACTCGGATATGGATACCTGGTCGCAGGACCAAGGAGGCCAACGAGAAGGCAGTTGAACATGCTCGGGCAGAGCACTGCTAGAGGCAGCGGATGCTATCGAGATTTGTATACACTTACATAAATCAGAAGAAACATACATAGCAGATTCAAGAAATTAGCAGTCTTCAGCTGGTATTCCTCGGACACCTGCAAAATAACCAAGTAAACCTGGGCCTGTATCATATTATACCATCACGTATCGATAAATATGAATCTGTCAAGCTATTCGTAAAAGTGATAATAGATTATGAAACTTATACATAGATAGTTATAAGCACTATTTCACGTATAACCTCGATCTCAATCGATATTTCAGTGATATTGCGATTGAAAAAATTTAATTCGATCACGTATCGTATCACACGATTCGACCCCTAGGACGACAATAGGAGAACAGTGAACCTCTTAAATAGGTCAAGGAAAGAAATCTTTTAGCATCACTACTACAATCACTGACCGCTTGGCCCGCATGCCGAGAGAATGAGGATCCCTTTTAACAGCATTTGCGAAGAGGGCAGTAAAGAAACATTCCCACTCTACCTGCGTGAATGCGAAACTTAAGGAAGTAGCTGAAGGTTCTATACAAAATATTTGCAGATTCATTGTTCGCCAAAAATTTTTCGAACTGGGTACCGACTAGCCATAGGTTCTAAAACAGCAGCAATTGGTTCCAGGAGAAATGTGTATCAAAATGGCGCCCGTGCGCTACTTGGGTTTCTACCCTTCTTACGGGTCCGAGTCGCACAGCAACCAACCAGCTAGAATAGGGAAGTTAAAACTTAGCATCTCCTTTTGAGGGATTTATGGTGAACCCTGAGCCCGCTGTCATTTGCCTTAGTCCAATCAGTTGGCCTCGAAAAGAGATTTGATTCAATTAATTTAAAGTTAAAAAGTAGAATGTTATTGAAAAGAGTAAAGTTGTTCCCTACAATAGCCCTTTATATTCTTTATGAGTTCATTGCCCAACAAACGCAACATACATTTAGTTATGTAAGAAAAAAGTTAAAAAACCAGCAACAAATTCGCTGCCTTTCACAGACAAAGCATTCCTCGCTCACGTGGTCATCCATATACGGACTTGTATGTAAATATGTGCAAGTATCTTTTCAGGTAAATAAAAACGTCTTAAAAGCTTTTAAGGCAGTACGATATCCAAACAAATATTTTGCATTGTCAGCATTTTTGTAATTTTTCTCTCTTTGATTCTTGGCTCACAAAACCCCACAACTTGAAGTTAAATTATTACTTTGTGTAATTTAAATTTCCCTTTAAAGTCATTAATTTTTTGATGACATTTTTTATGGTAGTTGGCTGAGCTTTGGCGAGAAGAGTCGTGTGAATTTGCAATTTGCTGTATGGCTTTGAAATGTCATTACAAAACTGAATAGTATTAGATACTTAATCATATAAAACAAAAACTTAGATAATAATACATTTTTTTTTAATTACATGAACTGTTCTTTAGTTATTCGGTTAATCATTAAAATAAATAAAGTATTTAAAATTTATTTACATACTAGAGTAGCAGACAGACCTCGTTCTGTCCGAAAATGGTATGTCTACCTTTAAAAATTCAGCTTCGCTTCCCCTCATCACTATCTCTTCGATTCTCCACTACTTTATCTTAAATTTTTCTTATCATTCTTATCCATCCCTTATTACATGTATCTCCCTCTTACTCCAAACCCACACCTACTGCCATTCCCATACCCACTTGGACTCCTACTCCCAATCTTTCTCCAACTCTCACTCCTACTCCTACTCCCAATTTTTCTGCCATTCCCGTTTCCACTTCCACTGCTAGTCCCACTCCGACTACAACTCTTTCACCCTTACTCAGATTAATTCCCTCATATATGGAATCTCGATGCAGCCGCCGTATTGAAGTGGTAGTGTGCTTGGCCTACCACATGAAAGATCGTCGATTCAGGTCCCGAGCAAAGGAATATTAAATATTTAGAAAAAAGTATTTTCCATTAGATATAAGTTTTTCTAAGCGAGTTCGCACCTGGGCAGTAGTTTCGCAAGTGTATTTCCGTCATGAAAATTCATCTGCCTTACAGCTGTCGTTTGGAGCGGGCATAAGGTTGTAGATCCCTATCCTACAGTTTGTAGGGAAAATTAAAAAGGAGCACGACGCAAATTAGAAGGAAGCTCGGGAAAATCTCCTCAGAGGTAAATCTCGCCATGTACTATATTTTTATATCGAGCTGTACTTGTACACAAGGTATTATAACTTTGATTGGATAACGGTTGATTGTACAGGTATAAAATAACCGAGATAGATATAGAGTTGCATATATCAAATCATCAAAGTCGAAAAAAAATTGATTATGCCATGTCCGTTCGTCGGTCTGTCCGTTAACATGGTAACTTGAGCAAATATTGAGATATCTTCACCTAATTGGGTATGCGGGATTATCTGGACCCAGAATAGATTGTATTGAGCGAAATCGGACGAAACCACGCCCACTTTTTCGATATCGAGAATTTAGAAAAATGGAAAAAATGAGATAATTCAAAAACGAATACCGCTAAGCTAATGAAATTTGATAGGTGGATTTGGTTTTATGGCGCAAAACATAGATTCCAAATAATTTTGTGAGTATGGGCGTGGCACCATCCACATTTAGTAGAAGAAAATTTGGAAGTTTAACAAGCCGTAAATCAAAAGCCGTTAAAATTATTACATTGAAATTTGGCAGAGACTATCCTTGCCAAATTATATAGACTGAGTGCAGATAATCAAAATCGGTTAAAGACTACGCCCACTTTTCCTAAGGGACCTACCTTAATAAGTTAGTTCTAACATACTTAAGTGCACACCTGGGTATATAATGCTTGATTAAACCGAACTAGACACCATTACTTGTTTTAAATGAAATTTGGTGAGTGAATTTATTTTGACGTTGGACGACTGTAACATATATCTCCCAATTGCGAACGATTGTTTGAATCAAAGAGTTTTCGGCATTTCTTCCTCATTTTACCATGCAAAGGTTTTTAATTTCTACAGGTATTGACGTATTGTCTGAAAAACGCGTAAAGATCGGTGGCATTTATAATATATAACCAATTTATCAGACGGGTGGTAGATCGTCATAAGTTCATTATGGAGATAGCTAAAGCCGGGAAGCTTTGTGTATGGTTAGGCTGATTGCACTGAGCGGTCTATGAGGACCTCACATAGACTGAATGAGATTGTAGTGTTACCAGAAACCAGGACCGATGTTATATATAACTCCGTTCTCTTGCAAATACTAGAAGTTTTCAAAGGCCTATGCCACTTACTGTTTCTAGATCTGACAGCTGGAGTCTTAGCGTGGCAAGCACAGGGCACTAGCACAAAACGTGCTCGATCGTTTCCTCCTCCAACCCGCACTTCCTACATCTGCTATCACTGACCAAGCCAAATCTAAAGGCATTTGACGCCAGAAGGCAGCCCCCTATCAGAATACCCATCATGAGTGTACAGTCGTCTCTTTTTAATGAGTAGCTTTGTAAGTCTAAAGTTGTAAGTCATACACATTATCTTCGACATATTGCAAAATGAGCTGCCGTTCCCCATGAGCCAACTCAGTGTAATAAACTTCCTACATACCTCTCGAATATTAGTGGTTGTTCCTGGAATTCTTTAAAACTTACCCCTTTTTGTTAAAATTATCACTTTGATCTTTCACCTACAACAGTTAACTGCTGTAATCCTTTTCTAAGCATCTATGGGGACCTATACTGTTTTGTTACTCCGCTATTTTTCTATACGAAACTATTTTCCAGAAGCCTCACTTCGTGATTAGCGCCCTAATGAGCCCTAAGTTGGGCCCAGTTTTTGCCTCGGCTGTAAATTTTGCAAGTTCTGACAGCTACGAGTTTCTAACTCCGAAGTATAAAAAAAAACATGTCTTCAGGTTAGTTGAAAGAACAAATTGAAAAAATTCATACAGAACATGTTCCAACAATACAAAAATTTGTCCAAAGCTCAGATCGAATTCGGCAATGAAAAATCAGTTGGTAATACAAGCTGTTAAGTGTTTGTCATCAGTTATTCCAATTATTGTTAAAAAGTTTTGCTAAATGACATTAGTCTTTACCTAGATTCATTATCAAAACAAATTCAGTACATTTTTTTATATTATTGATGGGTTAATTAGTATTCAAAAAACAAATATTTCACGGATTTTAGCTGGTGCAATTGACGATTTAACTATCGTATTTTTGCTACTTTTGTCGTTTTCATTGTTATTATTGTTTTTATACTTAGTTGAGCAGAGTTCTCAGAGTATATTAACTTTGATTGGATAATGGTTGGTTGTACAGGTATAAAGGAATCGAGATAAATATAGATTTCCATATATCAAAATCATCAGTATTTGATTAAGCCGTGTCCGTCCGTCCGTCCGTTAACACGATAACTTGAGTAAATTTTGAGGTATCTTGATGAAATTTGGTACGCAGGTTCCTGGGCACTTATCTCAGATCGCTATTTAAAATGAACAATATCGGACTATAACCACGCCCACTTTTTCGATATCGAAAATTTCGAAAAACCGAAAAAGTGCGATAATTCATTACCAAAGAGGGATAAAGCTATGAAACTTGGTAGGTGAGTTGAACTTATGACGCAGAATAAAAATTAGTAAAATTTTGGACAATGGGCGTGGCACCGCCCACTTTTAAAAGAAGGTAATTTAAAAGTTTTGCAAGCTGCAATTTGTCAGTCGTTGAAGATATCATGATGAAATTTGGCAGGAACGTTACTCCTATCACTATATGTATGCGTAATAAAAGTTAGCAAAATCGGAGAGCGACCACGCCCACTTTTAATAATTTTTTTTTTTTAATCAAATTTTAACAAAAAATGTAATATCTTTACAGCATATAAGTAAATTATGTTAACATTCAACTCTAGTAATGATATGGTGCAACAAAATACAAAAATAAAAGAAAATTATCTGAACTCACTTTGTATTGGTATAAAAAATGGCCGAAATCCGACTATGACCACGCCCACTTTTTCGATATCGAAAATTACGAAAAATTAAAAAAATTCCATAATTCTATACCAAATACGAAAAAAGGGATGAAACATGGTAATTGGATTGGTTTATTGACCTAAAATATAACTTTAGAAAAAAACTTTGTAAAATGGGTGTGACACCTAAAATATTAAGTAGAAGAAAATGAAAAATTTTTGCAGGGCGAAATCAAAAGCCCTTGGAATCTTGGCAGGAATACTATTCGTGGTATTACATATATAAATAAATTAGCTGTACCCCATAGATGATGTTCTGGGTCACCCTGGTCCACATTTTGGGCGATATCTGGAAAACGCCTTCACATATACAACTATCACCACTCCTTTTTAAAACCCTTTATTCCTTTAATTTGATACCCATATCGTAAAAACACATACTAGAGTCACCCCTGGTCCACCTTTATGGAGATATCTCGGAAGTCGAAATCCACCTACAGAACTAAGGCCCACGCCCTTTTAAAATACTTATTAACACCTTTCATTTGAAACCCATATCGTACAAACTAATTCTAGAGTCACCCCTAGTCCACCTTTATGGCGATATCTTGAAAGGCGTCCATCTATAGAACTAAGGCCCACTACCTCTTAAAATACTCATTAACACCTTTCACTTGATACTCATATCGTACAAAAAAATTCTAGAGTCAGCCCTGGCCCACTTTTATGGCGATATCCCTAAATGGCGTCCACCTATAGAACTATGTCCCACTCCCCCTTTAAATACTCTTTAATACCTTCCATTTGATACACAAGCCATACAAACACATTCCAGGGTTACCCTAGGTTCATTTTCCTACATGGTGATTTTCCCTTATTTTGTCTCCATAGCTCTCAACTGAGTATGTAATGTTCGGTTACACCCGAACTTAGCCTTCCTTACTTGTTGTTATTGATTATAGGCATTGGTTAATCATATGTCTTGGCAATGTGTTTGGACCGTAAATGCACAATGCTGTTAAACTGTTTGGTATGCAACGTACAATTTTTCATTATCCATACTTCAAGGGATCATTGATTTTATTGTGTAGGCTCACTTTGATTTAACTTTCGTGCAAATAAGTAATTTATAGTAACAATATTGTAATTAGACGATTATACATATAAGCGCTATATACAGTGAGAAGGAGCGAATAGTTTTAAAACACAAATAGGTAACGCCAGAGGGCATTTACTTAGCACCTTTCTTCCCTCTTTAACTAGCCTGGTTCAACAAAACGGGCTAGACATTTAGCCATATTTGGTTAAAGAACTCGCTATATTTGAACAGCTTAATATTAGTCGGATTGTGAAACGTACTTTTTATTTTCTTTCATTGGCGTATCAATAGGGTGCCAGCTATTCCGACGACTAGACTCGGATATAGATAATTTTTATAAATTGTTTGGCTTTATTTGTTTAAAGTTTTTATTTTGAGTGCGCTGATTGAAATTTTCTCTTTGTATATGACATCCTAGTAATATCCTTAAAGGCATTAGAATCCAACGTGATAAAGTCGAATATGAATCGGAAGTATCGAGCCTCGCTGTCGTTCAAAAGGAACCTGGAGCACAGCGATATTGAAGGGAACGACCACCGCTGGGTCTTCTCCTGAGAAGTATCGATGAATATGAGATTAGGGCAACGGACGGATCATTGCGCTATTGCACCAATACTCGCTCAAACGGAGGTGCTTACCAACAAACTCCCTCCGCGGAAGCTGTCAAGATGAGAAGGAAAAGAAGCCAATTCATCACTTTCTCCGCCGTTGTCTTGGACTTCCATCAAGACGATTCAGTTTCCACAGTTTTTCGACAGTCTGGCAGTGGCTGATAAAGTGAATCTTTCACTCCTACTTAAGTTCATCAGTGAATGCAAGTGTTACATTGAGGACCACTTGGAAGTGATCTGGTTGGACGAATGTGCCACTACCCGAAATTTACTCAGTGCACTCACAATGGACAAAAATGTCTCCGAGGAAAAAGTGGGAAACTTCCAATCACGCTCTCTAAGCTAAATCAATCTAACGCTATTGCACCAATGCTCCCTCCGCAGAAGCTGAAAAGGAGTCAATTCGTCAGTTTCTCCACCGACGTCTTGGACTTCAAACAAGACGATTCAGTTTTCACAGTTTTTCCACAGTCAGGCAGTGGCTGGGAAAGTGATCTTACATCAGTGAATGCAAGTGGTATGTTGAAGACCACTAGGAAGTGATCTGTTTGGACGAATGTGCCAACACCCGGCATTCACCGAGGGCACTCACAATGGACAAAAATGTATATGAGTGAAAGTGTGGGAAACTCCCAAGCACGCCCACTAAGCTAAACCAATCTAACCTACCACATTCCCCCCTTCGTGCATGCCTTCCCAATATCAGTAACATTCCTAAAATTCTGTATTTGCACACTCCTTTTAATTTGACTGGTAAACTCTGAGATGATCTTCTTTGTGCTCACCACTTTCCCTTCTATTCGAAACACCTTTTGTGTCTCCTTTTGTTTTCTGAAGCTATTCTAACCTAGGATTTAAATTATCAGCTAAAAGCCGCGATCTGTTATCAAAGCCACATTAATGAGCTCAACGTTGGGCGCATTTTTTCTTTGTAGGGAATTTTTCGAAGTGGAGCATTTAGAAAAAAATTCTTCGTTGTCTTTTTTGAATACCTTTGTCAAAGTAGATAAATAACGTAAGATATCCCGTAGAAATCAATGAGTGAGGATTGTTTGATACACAAAAGCTTTTTTAAGGCTAAATTTCCAACAGTTTTCTCTTTTTCCTCGGAAGCTTCTAGAGGAAGCTAGAGAGGGTAATATTTCTTCTCTGTTTTATCTTGGAAGACGCCCCTTTGTTTGATACACAAAAGCTTTTTTAAGGCTAAATTTCCAATTGACCAGTTTTCTCTTTTTCCTCGGAAGCTTCTAGAGGAAGCTAGAGAGGGTAATATTTCTTCTCTGTTTTATCTTGGAAGACGCCCCTTTGCGCGCCCTTGTTTCCTATGCCCACGAGCAGGTGACGACAAATGATATATTAATGATCCGCGCTTTATTGCAAGACAAGATTCTCGTCCATAAGCATCATCGCCACTACTTCGCCCCGAAGTTTCTTTCCCATTTTACACCCCTACTTGTCTTTGCTGTAGTAGACATATCTTTTGTAGCGTATCTTTTGTATGTCGAATTTGCCAGTCTTCGGGAATACAAAGACCAGACGTGCAGGAGCATGTTCCCCATTTGGAGTCTGAATATATTAGGCTAATGTCTCTCAAATCGTTATGGTTTTTCATCATCTGTAGTGATTTTTACGTGACGGCCCTCAAGCTCCGCAAACACCGCCGCCCTATCCTTTCATTAAAAATGTATGACTGTTTACACTTCGACCGTATTATTTTTATGTTACTGACTTCATCTTTTCGCTTCACTTTCTTTTCAGGTCTCACCTACACTGCCAAGTACCGGGTGGATTGACTACGACTTGGGTAGCGCTTGCCAACAAATGCAACCGACGTAAATGCTGCCAACAAGAAACAAGCAATGCCAAAGAACGTGAGCTGAAAACAAATAACAAAAATCTCAACCAATTTGTGTGCAATAACAAAAACAAAAATGTTAGATACATTGAATATGGCAACGCCTGTTGCCAAGCACGACGATGAAGAGGATGCAAATAATACTGCATTTATTACAACAACTGCTAATATAACAACAAATTCATCGCCATTAAAATCCAAAATACTTTTCAATTGGTTTCGAAAACAAACAAACAAAACCGACGACGTCAACCCAACAACAAAAACGAAAGACTGCCGAGCCAAATCTTTATCCCCAATAAAAACGCATACTCCTACAACAACACCAGCAAGCGCGGTGGAACGCGATGTAACGTTGCGCGATTTTCCTGGTGTACAAAGTTTACGACACCTGTGGAATAAACGCATTAGCGCCAGTGAGGATACAACGCGACGCCAAACTTCCTTCAGCGAAAGTAACAAAAACAAATTAACAAAATCAATAGGTTGTTTAGTACATGCAACGCATGCGCCCACGGAGGCTACAAATTCGTTAGCTAGCGTGAACGGATTTGCTTTGCGACAAAAACGGGCGCATAGTTTACACGATTGCACGCAAGTGGGTGTAGGTAGCGAAGCGATTGCAACTACAAAAGAGTGTGAGCCGGAGATTGATTATTTACACCGTGAAAAAGATAATTTTTATAAATACAAAACGGCGGAGCAAGCGGCAAAACATATAGCGCGTGAAGCGCGCGTGCGTATCAAAACGACGCGGCGCGTCACCGCAGGCATAGTAAGCAGTGAGACGCGCGATGATTCGGCACATTTTCCAGCAGTGAGGGCAAGTGAACGCGGCGAACGTATACATTGGTTACGTAGAGAGGATATGACGGCCAGGCACGCTGAGGGTAGTGAAGTGCCATTTGGCCATGAAACAATAACCACGTCAATGGCCGCATTATCAGCTGACACGGTGGTTATCAATGAAGCGGGTGCGAATAATGCAATACCAAAAACAACAGAATTGTTGGCAATAACGCCAGCAAGTGTTGGCCAAGAGCACCGCTTCCCCGCTGATTCTTCAGATAACGAAACGCAAACAACTAATAATTCGCCACGGCATACAGTCAGTCGTAAGCGAAGCGCGCAACGTGAAACAAGCCATACAACGGTCGCGAAACGCAGTAGTAGTGATACGAACAAATCAAATTCGTCATCAGCAGCGGCATCTCCAACGAATGGTACAAATACAGGAGGACGTAGCGCGCGCCGTACCGCTTCCTCCTTGTCAACATCATCGGGCACGGCGCGCAAGTATAGCTTTAAAACACATACGCGCACATATCACACGCCGCGCAAAATGAGTCAACGTGATAGCGGCGGCACCGGTGCAGGAGGTGTTGGTGGCAGCGCGTCTAACTTTGTTCCAGCAGGTGGTAGTATTGTAGCCAAGTTAACACAACAATTCAACGAAATGATACAAAAAGATAAGAAGCTATTGGAAGAAGTGAAACGCAAGAACGGTGTGTTGATGTCGCGCGGTGGACACGTTTACAAAGTAGTAGAAAATCCGCTTGCGACGGACAGCAGCCACAAGCATGCATCACCAAGCGTGAGTAGGAATAGTTCGCGAGGCTGTGATGTCGTAACAACTGTGGCGCGCACTTCAACTGTGCAACGGAATATTAAGAAATTCGAGAGTGGTCGTGGTGTATCGAATGAAAAGCCTGTGGTGCCAGCGAAGAGCGCGCAGGTTTTACAAAAACTGCGCGAGCTGAACAAGCAACAACAAACTAGTCTAAATAATGAAGTGGGCATAGCTGGAATCATACGTTTGCAACCCAAAATTCCAACGCCCTCAATGCCAAATGAGCTGCAGTTAAAACTTGAGTTGAAAAAAGCGCAATTAGCGTTGCCGCTTTCGCCACCGCTCGAGGTAGTAAAAGAGGAGTCAAAAACACCGCTGGAAGCATACGAAAAATCGTTGGCGCCCAGTCAAATAGGGGATGGCGCTGTAAGCCCGCAACCTGTGGCGAACGTGCTGGAAACAAATATTGCAGAAAACGCATGCGAAACAAGGGATAACGGAAAGGAGAACGAAAGTGTCACAAAAACGTTTAATGAAGTCGAGCTCAAAGATGAACGCGACTTAAAAACAAATGAGGAACAAATTAATGAAGGGCACAATTGCAATGAAACGCAAATGCTGAGTTTGCCTAATGTCAGAGCTGTGGAAATCGATACAAAAACCGCTGTAGGGCAAATAACTGTTGTGAATGAAGAAACTAATGATGCGAAAAGTCACACGATTTGCATATCTGCAATAAAAACTGAAGTAGCAATAAACAAAGCAGAAGTAAATGGAATAGCGCAGCTTGGATTTCCCACGAGCTCAGGCGATGTTGCAAGAACAAAAACGAGTGACGCTCTTACAATAGCAACAAATGTGCCGCTGTCAACAATGTCGACAATGCCAGCCGAAGCTGTCGTCAATAACAATGACGACGATAAATGCGATGCGGCCAATAATGCCGCTGCCAATGATACAAGTAACGATGAGAAGACGAAGCAGCGCAAACACAAATATGCGAAAATTTATGAAAAGTTCCGTTTTAGGTCACCATTTGTTGGTGGAGGTCAAAACAGCAATAAAAAGCAGAAGGTGTTAGTGAATGACACAAAAGAGGAGTCAGCGATAGTATTAGTGGAAGATGCACCAAAAATGCTGGAAGCAACAATGGCAGATGCGATAATGACTAAAACAGTGACATCAACGCACGCTGTGACATTAAACTCGACACCATCATTCTCAGCCGCAGAGTCATCCACGTCTATAGAGACTTTAACAGCAACGAAGACTAGTTTCAAAATTGAAGAGGACACTGACGCAATTAACGCTATCCCATCATCAAGGACCGAACCTGAATCGAGGCTACTTGCCGCGCTTGAGCTTATCGATCACAAACTTAAAGATCTCGCTGTCAACGAAGATGAGGAAAATACGGTCGCGCTATTACTATCGCCCGAAGACGACTTTGAGCAACGAATATTGCCGAATAACTCTTTCGTATTTCAAGCGAGCACTAAGCAGGTTGCTAACAACAAATTAATAGTCGCGCAAGCAGTAAATATAACTTTAGTGAATAGCATTGAAGGCGAGCAATTGGAATTGGAGCAAAAAGAGCTACAGCGTCAACAATGCGACTATAGTGAGATGGTGCGCCCGCTTAGTGTAAACATTGTGCAACCAGTGCTAGCTGAACTTGAGAAGGACGAGCGCGAGAGAGAACAATCTACGACAGTCAACGAGCCAATGTACGAACCAATTGACACACAAACGGGCGAAATAAAGACTGAAACGGACGAGGCTATAACGGAACAGGCAATAGCAATAACGTTGCTCTCCAAGAGTAATGCGTTAAATGCAGAGCAATTTGGTGAAACCAGTGAAGTGGAAAATGCGCGGTCTGAAAGAAGTGAATTAATTGATGATATCTACCAAACAGTGGATGAAGCAAAAGCGAACGAGGCAGCGCACGCAATCGCAGAAGCCACAAACACTACACTCTTGGCAGATTATGAGTCGATAGCAGGGTCGTGCGAGCATGCGACACCTGCAGGCAATGCTGGCACCTGCAATCAAACAGTCAAACCCTTATACGATGGCTATGAGATTTGTGAGCCACCAGCAGACGCGTCGCAAGCACTGCCAAAAGCTATTGCGCTACCAGATCACAAGCCACATAGTATCATCCCTAAGTTTTTACAACAAACATATACAGGAAGTGCTAATGTACGCAATACCAATGATGAACTACCAGAGTTACCGAAACCCAAACGACGTTCACCTAAATCGCCTATGCCTGGAAAACGTTCACCCATAACAATTGCCGCACGCAATGCGTCAAATTCACGGAACGATTTGAAAAATACAACCGCGGGTGTTTGTAGTAAGAGTAGCAGTAATAGCACCTTAACTGCTTTGGATGATCATGATGATGATCATCATTATTATGCCGATGATGAAAATATCTATGATACCATTAAAAGCTCGAATCACTGCTACGAATCAGTGCATGCAGCGAACAGAGCATTGCAAAAGTCCTCAAGCACTGTTACCAAAAGTGGTAGCGACAGCATTTCGGTCACCTCTAATTGCTATGAGAGCATATCACATTATCGGCTCACGAGTCATAGTAATAGCGCCAGCAGTGGTGGTGGCCATTTAGGTAGTAGTAACGGTTCCACACTCACGATATCATCAGATCACAAAACAAATAGCTTGTACGAAATGTCAGTAGCGGCGAGTTTGATTTATGGTACGGGTAGCATGGGTTCGCGTCAATTGATTGTAGAAAAGTCGAGCGGTGCGAGTATTGCGGGACGCATACGCGGCGTTGATGATTGTGCTAATAGTGATGTAAATAGTGAAGGTTCAACAGGTGCTAAGCACTATTATGCGACGCACGCTGGTGCTGTGAGTGATAATAGCGATGAATGGGTTGATATATCAGATCCGGAGGTTGAGGGCGCTGCGCAAGATGTGAAGCCACAATTTATTGTGTAAGTGCTTTTTTGAAATTTTTTGTTTCATTTTTAGTTTTACTTTCGATCTATTTTTAACATGTGATAATTCAGCACAAATGCTTGAAAGTAATGTAAATTTCAGGCAAATTATTTTATTATTGTGAAAACCACGCAGCTGAACGTTCAACGTTTTGTCTTATCTAATCAGTTTTTTTGTTTATGTTTGCACATGATAATTGTTCTTCATAACCTAACTAATTATGTAATGTGTGTATGTGCGCCTATATTTTAGTATCTCAAAATTTTTTATCAGCGGGTGCATTAACGCATACTGTGAAAACATATTTTTGATTCAGATAGATTAAGGTGTGCCTGAAATATGGGCATCGATATAGCACTTGTGTATTTGAAAAAAAAAAGCGGTGAGTACCAAGTACTCGTGATGTTCGATTTGTAAACGTACAGGTTTACGTCTAGAAAACTAATGTTGTTAAACTAACTAATTAATTGACTAGAGGTCGCCCAGAAGTTGAAGTTAAACAATAACAGGGGTAATTTTACTAGTAACAAAGAATTTCGGGCTATGGGATAAGAGCTTCGTCAATAAGTTATAGGTAATAATCGCTACAGACAAGTTATTGATTATTATATTATTATCGAAAGCCAATTTAACGTCGAATTATCTGTTTGTTATCGGCTTCTTATAGTAAATTATAATAATAATTTGATAATTAAAAAAATATTGTGAACGACGTCTAAAATTCATTAAAATTTTACGATGTGAAAGTTTCATCGGTATCTGTTACATGTCAAACCAATGAGTCGTCGATAACAAACCCATAACAAATCGATAACTTTTCAATAACTAAGTCGATACATGTTTGATAACAAATCGATAAGACGCCTTTAACAAATTGGTAAAGCGCCAAATACACGGCACGAACATTTCCGCGAACATTCCCGTTATGTCATGTTTCTGCGACCTTTTCTGTCGTGTATGGTGGTGTTTGCCAGTTCGCGCAAATGTTCGCCAAATATCAAAATATTTTAATTTTTGGCGAACATTTGCGCGAACTGTTCGTGCGTGTATGGCGAAATAGCTCACAATCGTAGTAATTTCTGAACGGAACAGACGTGCGCGGAAAAGTAAAATGGACAATAAAAAATTTCTGAGTGAATTTATTGAAATGTATAAATTTTTTTTTACGCTTAATGGCCACAGCGAGCAATATTGCTGCAGCACAATTGTTGTCCGTATTCATCGCTGTCTGAAAGAGAACTAATGTTCGGCCAAAAGTTCGTATGGTGTATGGCCAAAGCTGCGAACAAGATTGCGGAATATTCGCGGAAATGTTCGTGTCGTGTATTTGGCGCTGAACACTTCGTTAACAGATCGATAAATTTTCAATAAAAAATCGGTTAATTTTTGATAACAAATTGATAAAAAAAACCTATAACAAATTTGGTTACACTCCGATAGTAAACCGATAAAGTAAATAAAGAAAACAAGGTGCGATAAGCTCCGATGATATTTTCAGCAAAGTTTCTCTTCCAATTTGCGTTGTGCTCCTTTTTAATTTTCCCTGCAAATTGGTGGGGTGGAACTTACATGTTTCATGCCTACTCCGAACTGAGTTTTCACTGAGCAGCTTTTGACGCAGAATAGAAAATTAGTAAGATTTTGGACAATGGGCGTGGCACCGCCCACTTTTACAAGAAGGTAATTTAAAAGTTTTGCAAGCTGTAATTTGGCAGTCGTTGAAGATATCATGATAAAATTTGGCAGGAACGTTACTACTATTACTATATATGTGCTAAATAAAAATTAGCAAAATTGGATGAAGAACACGCCCACTTTTTAAAAAAAATTTTTTTTAATTCAAATTTTAACAAAAAATGTAATATCTTTACTGTATATAAGTAAATTAAGTCAAAATTCAACTCCAGTAATGATATGATGCAACAAAATACAAAAATAAAAGAAAATTTCAAAATGGGCGTGGCTCCGCCCTTTTTCATTTAATTTGTCTAGGATACTTTTAATGCCATAAGTCGAACAAAAATTTACCAATCCTTCTCAAATTTGGTAGGGGCATAGATTCTATGACGGTAACTGTTCTCTGTGAAAATGGGCGAAATCCGTGAAAGCCACGCCCAGTTTTTATACACAGTCCACTGTCTGTTCCTTCCGCTCGGCCGTTAACACAATAACTTGAGCAAAAACCGATATACCTTTACTAAGCTTAGCCCACGTACTTATCTGAACTCACTTTATCTTGGTATAAAAAATGGCGGAAATCCGACCATAACTACGCCCACTTTATCGATATCGAAAATTACGAAAAATGAAAAAAATGCCATAATTCTATACCAAATACGAAAAAAGGGATGAAACATGGTAACTGGATTGGTTTATTGACGCAAAATATAACTTTGGAAAAAACTTTGTAAAATGGGTGTGACACCTACCATACTAAGTAGAAGAAAATGAAAAAGTTCTGCAAGGCGAAATCAACAGCCCTTGGAATCTTGGCAGGAATACTGTACGTGGTATTGCATATATAAATAAATTAGCAGTACCCGACAGATGATTTTCTGGATCACCTGGTCCACATTTTGGTCGATATCGCGAGAACGCCTTCACATATACATCTAAGGGCCACTCGCTTTTAAAACCCTCATTAATACCTTTAATTTGATATCCATATCGTACAAACACATTCAAGAGTCACCCCTGGCCCACCCTAATGGCGATATCTGGAAAAGGCGTCCACCTATAGACCTAATGCCCACTCCCTCTTAAAATGCTCAGTAACACCTTTCGTTTGATACCCATATCGTACAAACACATTCTAGAGTCACCCCTGGCCCACCCTAATGACGATATCTCGAAAAGGCGTCCACCTATAGACCTAATGCCCACTCCCTCTTAAAATGCTCAGTAACACCTTTCGTTTGATACCCATATCGTACAAACATTCTAGAGTCACCCCTGGCCCACCCTAATGGCGACATCTCGAAAAGGCATCCACTTATAGACCTAATGTCCACTCCCTCTTAAAATGCTCAGTAACACCTTTCGTTTGATACCCATATCGTACAAACATTCTAGAGTCACCCCTGGCCCACCCTAATGGCGATATCTCGAAAAGGCGTCCACCTATAGACCTAATGCCCACTCCCTCTTAAAATGCTCAGTAACACCTTTCGTTTGATACCCATATCGTACAAACATTCTAGAGTCACCCCTGGCCCACCCTAATGGCGATATCTCGAAAAGGCGTCCACCTATAGACCTAATGCCCACTCCCTCTTAAAATGCTCAGTAACACCTTTCGTTTGATACCCATATCGTACAAACATTCTAGAGTCACCCTTGGTCCACCTTTATGGCGATATCTCGAAAAGGCGTCCACCTATAGAACTAAGGATTACTCCCTTTTAAAATACTCATTACCACCTTTCATTTGATACCCATATCGTACAAACATATTCTAGAGTCACCCTGGCCCACCCTAATGGCGATATCTCGAAAAGGCGTCCACCTATAGACCTAATGCCCACTCCCTCTTAAAATGCTCAGTAACACCTTTCGTTTGATACCCATATCGTACAAACATTCTAGAGTCACCCTTGGTCCACCTTTATGGCGATATCTCGAAAAGGCGTCCACCTATAGAACTAAGGATTACTCCCTTTTAAAATACTCATTACCACCTTTCATTTGATACCCATATCGTACAAACACATTCTAGAGTCACCCCTGGCCCACCCTGATGGCGATATCTCGAAAAGGCGTCCACCTATAGACCTAATGCCCACTCCCTCTTAAAATGCTCAGTAACACCTTTCGTTTGATACCCATATCGTACAAACATTCTAGAGTCACCCCTGGCCCACCCTAATGGCGATATCTCGAAAAGGCGTCCACCTATAGACCTAATGCCCACTCCCTCTTAAAATGCTCAGTAACACCTTTCGTTTGATACCCATATCGTACAAACACATTCTAGAGTCACCCCTGGCCCACCCTAATGACGATATCTCGAAAAGGCGTCCACCTATAGACCTCATGCCCACTCCCTCTTAAAATGCTCAGTAACACCTTTCGTTTGATACCCATATCGTGCAAACATTCTAGAGTCGCCCTTGGTCCACCTTTATGGCGATATCTCGAAAAGGCGTCCACCTATAGAACTAAGGATTACTCCCTTTTAAAATACTCATTACCATCTTTCATTTGATACCCATATCATACAAACACATTCTAGAGTCATCCCTGGCCCACCCTAATGGCAACATTTCGAAAAGGCGTCCACCTATAGACCCAATGCCCACTCCCTCTTAAAATGCTCAGTAACACTTTTCGTTTGATACCCATATCGTACAAACATTCTAGAGTCACCTCTGGCCCACCCTAATGGCGATATTTCGAAAAGGCGTCCACCTATAGACCTAATACCCACTCTCTCTTAAAATGCTCAGTAACACCTTTCATTTGATTCCCATATCGTACAAACACATTCTAGAGACACCCCTGGTCCACCATTATGGCGATATCTCGAAACGGCGTCCACCTATGGAACTAAGGATCACTCCTTTTCAAAATACTCATTAACAGCTTTCATTTGATATCCATATCGTACAAACATATTCTAGAGTCACCCCTGGTCCACCTTTATGGCGATTTCTCGGAAAGGCGTTCACCTATAGAACTAAAGCCCATTCCATTTTAAAATACTCATTATCACCTTTCATTTGATACCCATATCGTACAAACACATTCTAGAGTCACCCCTGGTCCACCTTAATGGCGATATCTCGAAAAGGCGTCCACCGATAGATCTAAGGCCCACTCCCTCTTAAAATGCTCAGTAACACCTTTCATTTGATACCCATATCGTACAAACACATTCTAGAGTCAGCCCTGGTCCACCTTTTTGGCGATATCCCTAAATGGCGTCCATCCATAGAACTATGGCCTACTCTCTCTTAAGATACTCTTTAATACCTTCCATTTGATACACATGTCATACAACCACATTCCAGGGTTACCCTAGGTTCATTTTCCTACATGGTGATTTTCCTTATTTTGCCTCCATAGCTCTCAACTGAGTATGTAATGTTCGGTTACACCCGAACTTAGCCTTCCTTACTTGTTTAACATAAAAAGGTGCAAGTGCGGTGCGTTGAAGCGGGGCAGCAGGCAAACAAATGTAATGAGTTTTCTTTGAATTGGCCAATTGCAATTGTACTCGTATTGTGAAATTATGCAATTCAAACGTTTTTTGTGCCACAGTCTTGTTTCTAAATTTTTGATGTTACTTTGTTGAGTCCATGATCTTCGGTGTGGTAGGCGGAGCACGCTATCGCCACATGACGGCGGCCGCAAATCGATAACTATTCGATAACAAACCGGTATTTCGTTTTTAAATAATCAATAACTCATCGAAAACTTTTTTTATCAATACCAAGTTAATAACACAATCAATAACTCGTCTTTGCATCGTCGATAGCACACCGATACCAAAGTGATGACTCGTCGAAAAGAATAACACGCTTACTTTCCGTCAATAATAAACCGATAACTCATCGATGACATATCTCATCGTTAACACTTCGATAATAAAGTGGAAACACTCAATCCGATCTCTGCTTTTGCTTTGGTTTTGACTTCTAATCTTTCCTTCCTTTTGCTTTCCTTTTTTTTTCTTTCCTCCTACCTACCACGCACTTTATGATATGGTTTAGTGAATACACTTAGCTTACATTCTAGATTCAAATATATCCTGAGTTTGGTTTAACCAGATTTTTCCTGTTTAATCCTCTTCAATCCACTTTCTTTCTCGTATCAACCTAAATAGAAGCAATACTATCGAAAATCGTATATATATCCATTCATTTGACTAATTTTGTCTGTAGTCCTGTACATCGGTAGAGAAAAAGCTGTTTCGACTTATTTTTTATTGGAAACTGTTGGTAAACGCCACCGTCGAAGTAGACATTGCAATAGTGCAATTACCCGTTGGAAGAAAATGCCATAGTCATAAAGCCGATAGGTTTGACTCACATGTAGTTTTTGGAGTATGTTTGACCCTACCGCAAAGACTACAATATCTCTTTTCACCGGAACAAGTTAGAATTGTTGCGCTGTACACACCAGCTCTATCTGAAGGCTTTTTTTCAGGTATAATATGATGCCCCCATTGGGACTAACTCCGTACAGGTTTTTATGCTGTCCTTCTGTAAACGTTCAAAGTGCCATTTCCTTAAGCTCAAGAGTCCTTGGAATGAACTGAATAGTTAAAAGTATCATTAACCCGGCAGCATATGTTACCACTAGTACCAAAACGTGTCAGTACCGGAGGCTGATGTTTTAATATCCATCTAGGGATTACCGAAATCCTAAACATTCTCCAAGGCTTCGGAGAGAATGTTATGTCACAAAAACAGCAGCAACAACCGCGTATACTCGGGCAGGCCAAAAAAACACTCCACCGCTTTTAGAATAAAGAAAGAATGGCTTATTGTCGTGTAGTCTTTGGCTTTTGCGTGGTTTTGTTTTCCTGCATAAGGAATGCGCACGCGTAAGCTTTTACTGACTTTTGATGCATAACCAACTTGTAGGCATCTTGAAAAGTGAATGTTGTATGAAGGCATGAAACTTCCGCCAGCGTCTTGCTTGAAGGCCGCAATCATCCTTGCCGATTTCGCCGATTTTGAATGCCAGAGATATTTCATAGCCTATGATATTGTAACGAATTTTGGGAAATTCCTGATTATTATCCAGTTTCCGTTATAGTTCGAATCGCTGAGCTGTCAAATAAATAACTCAGATATTCAGTATAACTTATTTAGACTACTTTGGGAGTAGTACAATTATCGCGTACTTCACTGAAGCGTGCTAACATCAAACTGACTGAATATATCTCAGCTTGCGCTGCTTTTTTACTCTCTGTGGACTCGTTCGCATATTTCTCCTGAGGTCCAGACTTTTCAGGAACATGCCTTCTGGAACAGTTGTGTCTCATACTTGGTTATTTTGCTATATGCGTTTGTATGTGTGAGTAACAACTTCTGCTCTTAGCTGATGATAACGTGATCTGTGATTATTTCTCTTTCTTATTCGCTCTTCTCTGCTGACTACATATGTGTATGTGAAGTAATCTCTCTGCTTCAAGCTGGTGGTTATGTATATGTGTGGCTGCTTACTTTGATGTTTTCATGTACATAAGTCTGGCGGCTTGCTTTATTATTGTTGTGGATTTATTCTGACTTCCGAGTTCGCTTCCATGCACTCTGAGAACATGAGCAAGCAGTTTGAATGAAGTCATGACAAATCTGAATGAAACTCAGGGTACCTGTCCACCCTAAGATGGGGCTATTAGCGGACGTTTGCTAGTGGACCCATGCAAATGCCCTAAAGACTATTTTAAGGAAATAAGCCTGGAATATCTGATTCCACTAGGTGATTTCAGCGTGACAGTACAAACCTTCAAGAAATGAGGCAGAACAAAACATTGATAACATGGAAATGGCCATTATAAAGAAGCTCCTAGAACTTACAAGTTCTCTTTTTAAAATGTTATGTCAAACATTTATACTACAAGTTTTGTTCGAAACAATCAAGTGTGGCAACTACATGCGAGAGAAGAAATTGAGAATGAGCTGAGCTGCAACTGAAAGAATTGAGAATCAGTTTTGTGACTACTATCCTACTACTTCTCACGGGAATGCTCTGGATCATTGAGAGACTTGAGAAGCAGATGTCGTGAAATTTTCGCACACGTGAAATGTGATAGGCAGATGTTGCCGCTGTTTTTCATTTAACTCATATGGCGAAAGGCTAAGCAGCGACATCTATTTTTGAAATAGTAGGTATATTAAAGGCCGCGTTACCAACTAAAAAAGAAGTAATTAAAAAATTTTCTGGCTCACAAATTGAACCAGACTTCTATCTGGATTTATCTGGCTCAAATCGTTGTTGTTGCATTTACATGCAAAATTATTTATCTGGCTCAGGATTTTGCCACCGGATGATAGCTACTATTTTCATTTCTATATTCATATGTATGTATATGTAGCAAGCATGCGTATTTATGTATTCATATATTTACGTATTTATATGGCGGCCGCCGTGGTGTGATGGTAGCGTGCTCCGCCTGCCACACCGAAGACCCTGGGGTCACACCCCGGCCAAAGCAACATCAAAATTTTAGAAACAAGCTTTCAGAAGAAAAATTTTCTAGGCGGGCTGCCCCTCGGCAGTGTTCGGCAAGCACTCCGACTGTATTTCTGCCATGAAATGCTCTAAGTGAAAACTCATATGCCTTGCAGATGCCGTTCGGAATCGGCATAAAAAAAGTAGGTCTCGTCCCGCCAATTTGAATTTTTAAGAAAAATTAAAAAGGAGCATGACGCAAATTGGAAGAGAAGTTCGGCCTAAAATCTCTTCGGAGGTTATCGCGCCTACATTTATTTATTTATATGGCAAAATAGGTACTTTCATACAAAGCTGTCGCAACAACTTTTTTTGTTTATTTGACTACTAAAACGGTCAATTACGAATAAACGATTTGTGCGCAGTTGATTCAACATCTTGTTGCGATGGATAAAATTTGACAGAAATTTCGGTTGAATTGATCCGTATTTCGGTTGATTTTACCAGTCTTTTTCTTTCAGTGTACTTAGGAAGGCAGGCGTTAGTGATTCCAACTTTATTACGAAATTAGGCATGACAGAACCATAGACGTGATCATTTTAAGAAGTCGCAGATATATAAGAGTACTAGTCCTGAGCGTACCGGTTTATATACGGCAATGGCCTTTCAACATCGGCAACCTTCGAGGAGTGTTAAAACAAGGAGAACAGGATGTTCTATCCCGTAAACTGTGCCAATTGCACCTTACTCAATCAGCTCTTCACTTTACATACGTTAAATCTTCTCCAATCTAAATCCAAGCTAAAATAATTACTGCGCTGAGGAACCATCGTTGACAATTGATAGCAAGTGCTTAGAATTTTGGTATAATTTGCCTTGGTAACATCTTCATGACAATTAATTGGCGCTTAACCGCCAAGGCCGTAACGTCCAAGTGGCTTTCCAAGCTCAATGGAGGTCTTCCCGCCTTCTACCTCCAAATACGATTTCGATAGAAATATATTCTTGAATTTGATAGCCTTGCTCTGTAAATAAAGTAGTTCTGTATTCCATAAAACGTAGTAAACGCGAACAAATTCTGGTCTCGCCCTTATGCTTCCAATCTGCACTTACAATCGCACGACGTATATATTTACCCAACACATAAATGCGTCAAAAAATAAATATGTAGTACAAGGTTATATTTAGATTACAAGTTATCAAAAGTTCACTTAAATATTGGAGTGCATTCCAATCGATATTGATATGTTCACATAGTACAAAATACTAAATTCGCCCATCCAAACATCGCTCTATGAGGCACCAAAACGGGTCTATTTAAGAGTTCCAAAATGTATCATATTTACCCATGAATCCCTCTCGTTAAGACATACTAGTTCTAGGTGCGAGGGCATAGCTGTTACAACAATTACAAGAACAACAACATCAGGGCTTAGCTGTTTCTGAGATGCTTAGCTGTTTGCACATCGAATTTTCCGCGACATAGCGGCTGCGGTGGTGTGGTGGATGTGTTCTCCACTTACCACACCCGGGTCCTGAGTTCAACTCCCGGACAAAGAAGCATCAAAATTTTGAATAAAGGCAGATAAAGTTGGAAGGCAGGTTAAGAGATTCAATCGGCTGTAACCATCGTGCGCGAGATAGAGATGGCACTTCTCCCGAAATTCTGTTTTTCGGTTTATAGCGTGAAGGACCCACCAGAACAATTCAAGAGGATGAAGAGAGCGGAAAACGCAGGTAGTTGTTGTTGTTGTAGCGATGAGGATACTCCCAGGCCTTGCGGAGTGTTATCAATATTGATGGACATTTGCTGGGTACAAATCCGGTACGTTCCCATAACAATCACCAGCCCGACCACCTCGGGAACGATTTAGTATGACCACATGAAACCTTCAAGGTCACAACGCCATCCCACCCCCTAGATCCATGAGGAGCTTAGGGTCGCCAGAGCCTCGGCTGTTAAAGTACCAGGATTCGCCACGAGTAGGGGAGTTTGACATTTGGGTTGGAGAAGCTTTATTTTGCGCTGGCAACACCTTGAGGGGGTTGCGCTACACAACCCCTTAATTGGTATTTTAGTCGCCTCTTACGACAGGCATAATTGCCGCGGGTATATTCTAAGCCCCCTAACCCGCTGGTGACAAAACGTAGGTCGTCATAGGCGGAGATGCGAGTGTGCACCACAAATTTCGGGTAAGTGGAGATACAAACGATAGGGTTGAGTATACCAAAGTAGTCTGCAAGTAGATAACAGTGGTCGTGTTGGTAGTGGAAATTGGAGTTGGAGTTGAAGTTGAAGTAGGGGTGCGAGTGGGAAGTGCGTAAAGAAGAATTAGAGGTTTATAGAGATGAAGGGAACAGGGAAACGACAGGAATAAGAAAGAGAAAATCAAGATAGAGAATACGAGGATAGGTTAGATAGTGATAGAGCAAAACGAGCACCACATTTTAAACGTAAGCATACCAATTTGCCGATAGGACAACGTCTACTGGGTACTCTAGGCGTCGGAGTGGGAGTGGAAATGCGACTGGAAGTTGGAGTGTAAGTAAGAGTTGGTGAAGAAGAATGGGAGGTTTATGGAGATAAAAGGAATAACGAAAGGACAGGAATAAGAAGGAGAAATACAAGATAAAGTATGGGATAGAGAGTGATAGCGGGAGGGGAGCACCACTTTTTAAACGTTTAGAAAAAACAACTTTGGGGCAGGGCAACGTCTAACGGGTATACTATAAAATTTATAAGATCTCGGCGAAATCGTAGGTAGGCAAAAGGTAGGGCATCAACCTGTTCGAAACGATTAGGGGCTTTTATACTCCGGCCATAAGAAAATATGGTCCTCTTATCCCCCTTGCTATCTTGCTGCTATTGAAATTGAAAAATTGCCAAGAATTTTTATGTGGATTGGATTGGAGCGTTCTATTATTTGGTGCTGCCTCTGTAGTGTGAAGCTACGCAATGTCAAACAACATTGCATTTTAAAATCCATACATAAGAAGTTCTTTGACTTCGATAGCGAAGCATGAACTGCAATTCAATTAAATGTTGTGAACTATTTTCTTTTGTAAAAATACCCCTCTCTGACATATAACATTCAACACTTTTGTAATTATTAACGAAGCAGAATACTCAATTAGCCAAGCAAACAATTATTATACTGATACATCCCATTAAATAACTTGAAGAAGAATAAGAAAAAATAATAATAAACAATTGCAATGAGAAAAAGTAAGTCATTGGGAACAGTTGAGAGGTTTCATTTCTTTGCACTAACTCTCATAAGACTCGACACGATATACGGAAAAACAATGCCCTTTGTTCTTTTTTAAAAACACATACTCGTACACAAATATGCAGGCACAGACGCGTGTGTGTATGGGTGTGAAGATAAGTTTATAGTCTGGGTCAAAAGTAAAGAATCAATATTTCTTTCAAAACAAGAAAATTTTTGGCAGGACCTCGAGCCATGGCCTAGTCTGCTATTGAATAGGGCATGTATTACGCTCCTAGACTATTTTATGGGAATGTGTCGCAACTCGGTTTGTTGATATTCTGGCTTTGCAAGAAAAGAAAGGCCAAAGACGTTGTTATGGTGTTGGCCTCGTGGTTAGAAAAGGACCTCGCCATTACGTACTGTGTTTAACCTACAAGCAGCGAGTATCTGGCGGATCTTAACGTGAACAAGGACTTTTTATAACAACATAAAACGAACACGGGTTATGCTTGTCCTCATGAGAGTATCTGCCTTAGGTTTCATGCATTGTAGAAAGCCTTTTTTCTTCACATAAGAATATTTAAACATTTTGCAGAGTAATGCAAAGGGAAACTCTTCAGTGAGCATAAATCATTTTCAAACTCATTTTACGGTAATATTCTCTCCCTTTGGTCACGCTTGCGCTCTTAATTCGAGCTTATATAATTAACTGTTTTCCTGTGACTAGAGGGCATCCTGCGCTGTACAAATTGGTTCAACTTCTTACATATATAAAGGAGCAAGGGCATTCCACTCCATCGGGCTAGGGGGCTTAGAATATACCCGCGACAGGTATGCCTGTCGTAAAACGGACAAAAATACCAAATTGATTCAAGGGGTTGTGTAGCGAAACCTTGGTGGAGTATCCTTATCGCTACATCAACAACAGGAAGGGCATTCAGTTGTATTCCAATCGATCAACTGGCCTAAGTGTACCCCACGGCTTTGCTGGGGCCAGTTACCATAACCTAACCCAGCCGTACACTTCGCAATCTCTAGAATTAATGAAAGCACGCATTTATGATGCCATACCTTAGAATTTCCAACAGAGAGCTCAAAGATGAGCAGTTGAAAAACTGCTAGGCCTTTGACTTCGTATTGCAACGAAGCTATCAAATCACGAAATCTCTATCACCGGGTTTTGACGCTTAATGGCCTAGGCGATTTTTACCGTTGTATAACAAATCACGTCAGTTATCCCTGTTCTTATTGAAGCGATAAAAATACTTTACGAAGGTTTTGGGGAGTGTTAACGATGCTGATCGTCCTTTGCTGGATATAAATCTGATGCGTTCCGGTAACAAGCACCATTAAAGTACTAGCCCCACCATTTCGGAAACGATTTAATATGACTACATTTAACCTTCTAGGCCACTCCGCCCCATCCAGCCCCACCCCCTAGTTCCATGAGGAACTTGGGGTCGCTAGAGCCTAGCCTGCTAAATATGTGTATGATACATTCATATTTGTAACAGGATTCCAATGGCGTAGGAAGTGTTCACAAACGAGTTGCAGAAGCTGTGAAGCCTTAAAACTTTTAATTGCGCTTATCAACCACTCACAATTACAGACCCGAATTGGGAGCACAAGACAAATTAAGTCTTCATATATTTTTTTCGCCCAACCCTTTAACCTTCGCTGCCACCAAATACGGATGTCGAGAAAAATACTTGCTGGTCCCAAGCATCTTCATTCATTTTCTTTTCTTTCGAGCACTCCTATGGTCATCCCATCTTGTTAACAAAATCGATTATTATCTTCAAGCAAGACTTACTAATATAACAGCCTGTACCCGCGTTGTTTAGGTCTGCAGATAAAATTATCATATTAAGCATCTGGCTAAAGAAATCGCACAACAGGTGCTCTCATTGCCTGAAAACATTGTGTGGTTCCAATTGCTTGGAAGCGGACCGTTCCAATTCTTATGGAGCTTATGGTATTGCTCAACGAAATTTTACCAAGCCTTATGAGTTTTCAGGGGAACACAAATTCATGCATATTAGGATACAAGCAATTCCTTTTGGTGCAGTCAAAAGTTGCTTTGCACTCGCAAAGAGATGAGGCATGTCTATCCTTTTATCTTGTAGAGGTTTTGTTGTGTCGCGAAAATGTGGTTGGTGATAGATTTCCAAGGCCTGAGCCGCACTGATAAAGTGCAATAACTTTGTTGACCTTGGGTTTTAGTCTTTCACAATATGATTGCCGGATAACATGCGAATACACCTTAACTTTTTTCCAACCCTTTATCCCGTTTTTTAACAGCCCAGCCAGCAGAGCTTTTCCTTTTCTACCCGCTTTATTGCTTTTAAGATGAAATTCCGCCTTTGTCACTTCGTCATACTGAGGCATTGAAACATTTTCCATAGTCATGTCTTAGGGCATCCGGCCCACATCACTATTTAGCAAAAGATATGCCCTTTTCGCTCCCGTCGGATGTTCTGGTAAAACTTCGGAATTTATTACTATTAGAGAGCTTCTGAAGTTTTTTACACTTACATATTTCGGTCTCACGTATTTTCCTTCTACTCAGACAATTTTTTTCTTCCTTCGCAAATTGCACACTGAGCGTTGTTGCGTCAGTACGTGGCATGCCCTGGAGATAAAAAAATAAATAAATGTAAGGCGCGATAACCTCCGAAGAGTATTTAGGCCGAGCTTCTCTTTCAATTTGCATCGTGCTCCTTTTTAATTTTTCCTACAAATTGGCGGGACGGGACCTACTTGTTTTATGCGAGGCAGATGAGTTTTCACTGATAGCTTTTCTTGGCAGAAGTACACTCGGAGTGCTTGCCAAACACTGCCGAGGGGCGGCCTCGCTTAGAAAAATTTTCTTCTAATTGAAAAACCTTATTTCTAAAATTTTGATATTGCTTTGCCCGGGGTGTGAACCCAGGGCATTCGGTGTGGTAGGCGGAGCATACTACCATCACACCACGGTAGCCGCCATGCCCTGGAGATAGCATTATACTATTTAGAGTTAGCTCGACATTCCTTATTATTTCAGTTATTTCTTCGAGTTCGAGTGAGAGATATGCCCTCATTGCTCGGTTATATCATAAGATTTAAGAGATCGGTTGCGTTATCATCTCCTCGAAAGTAAACTAGTCGAAATTTGGACCTCGTAGAGCTGAAAAAGTACGTCATCAATATTTGTTCAAATTCCTTGGCAATCTCAGGCATTGTTTATAGGTTTAAATTGCTTTTAAAAATTGTCGCACCTCTTTTGCTATACACTGTACATACTATTAAGGTTAAGCAGTAAATATTGACGCAGAAGAGACAAATTAAGAGATACCAAATAATTTACTAGCGTTGTAGTAATTTGCTGTGAAAGCAAATATTTACTAAGCGTTGAATGTGCTGAAATGGAATTTTTTAACATTATAATAAAAGGGTATTTCCCCACTTCCGTAGCACTCCTAGAATAATAGCTAACTTGTGCTAAATACATATATATGTGCATGCATATATATTGATCTGCAAAATATTGGTATCAAAGTTGCTGTTAATAATCCCCAACCAAATGCACCCTAATGTCATCTCAAACGTTGACAGCAGTGGGATTTTTTGTCAACATCTCTAGGGTTCTTCGATAATATGGCACACGCTAATGTACATTCGCATACAATGTACGTATAGATATGTAAAAATGTAGTGAGTGAGCATAATTATTGTAAAATACCATACAGTTATCGTTATGATATTCTTTCAATTTGTGCTTTCACGCCAATGATGTGCTGAGGGAGTGGAGTTGACACTAAGCCCGAAAAATTTATTGGTGGCACCCAAATGAAATTTCATTATAAATGCATACATACTTTGGTTTTAAGATAAGAAAACTTTGAATTTTTTTTCAAACTTGAAAGTATGTACTTAATATACATACAAACCAACTGGCAGAACCGGCAGACGTTGTTCTGCCCTAAATTTGGTATAACTGCATACATTTTAATAAGCTTTTTCCGTCTAACTCTGACCTCGCCCCTCTACACTTTTCCTAATCTTTGTATTCACTCCTCCCTCCGTATTTTTCGCTTCATCTGTCTCCATCTTCGTCTCATTCTATCTCTTTCTCAGTCTCCTTCTCTCTTTTCCTTTCTCTCAAGTTTTTCTCATTCTTCTTCATATCTTATTGCCAGTCCCAAAGGGTAGAGGTTTACGCCGATCACTTTATCGGCGGCTGCGTGGGCAGCGCGCCGGCTTACGCCGGTTTTCTTACTTTAAAAAGCTTGATTTTTCTATTTAAAAAAAAAAATGTATTTAGGAAAGGTTTTGTTTGTATGTATTTAAAGAAATCAACGTGTTGGCCATTTCGGAAGGATCCGGGGTTTTTGCCTCAAGATCTCGCAGACCGTTCAAATATTTTCAGGAGTTGCTCCTTGCGAAGGGATTGTCCCTCGTTCACTTACTCCAGAGAGGCTTCGGCGACTTACGGTTGCTATTAATGGTCTATCATGACTCTCGTGGCACAGGGCGCCTCCAGTTTTTTCGGCTGTTTTTAAGAGCTACAATTCCCGATGTGCGAACAGTAGCAATCCCGATCACCAGTCGCTACCACGCCTGCTGACCCTCACACGATATGCCAGCACAGAATCTATAGGACTGCGACTTCGAACTCATACCTTCGTCGACGTCATTTTCCTAGAAGCTCTAGGTGTAGCTCCGCAGACTTTCCAACGGATGCCTTTGTCACGCTATGCTGCCGAGCTGCACCAGAGAAACACCTTGAAACGTTAGAGAGTGACCATTATGGATGACCGCGTAGCTTCAGTTTTCAGACTGGTTCGACTGTCCACTACGTTAGGGTAGTAGCACACACGGTTATTATTTCGACTGTCTTGGGAAAGCTTTTGAGAATCATTTCAAAGGAGTGTTTATGCCCCTAGAACCTACTAAAAGATTTCGCATCACTGATTTGGCTTATTCTTTCAGCCAATCGCAATAAAAAATAAAAAAAAAAAAATCGGCTCCTTTTTTGCTTTTTAACAACTTGAGGACAATTTGAAAACAATTTGAAACGCCTTGGGTAATTTTATTTGAATTCATTGTTCATTATTTTTTGGAAAAAATATGCAAAGTGAGCATATAAATTTATTATATAACTTTTCTTTTAGTGTTTTGTTTTAATAAATTGGTGAATTGGGTGATGCAAAGTCCGTGACATCGAAAACGTCTGTTTTTTTTAAATAACTTTTGAACAGTTAGAAAGAATTAAATTTCGCAATTAGTTTCTTATAACTGGCAGTGATGCGCATCCGTTGATACCACTTTCGATCATATCCGACCAATTTTCGACATGAACAATAAATGGCCTAAACAGTCTTAAACGACCCTAATCGGCGGCGGCGGTGGCGTTTATCGGCGGCGTATATCTCTACCATAGGGTGGTATGTATTTTGTTCCAGTCCCTTTCCGAGTCTCAGTCCCAGTCCCACTCCGAGTCTCAGTCTCAGTCCCAGTCCTAATCCCGGTCCCAGTCCGTCTCTGGTGTACTTCCCGGAAAAAAACATCGTAAATACTAATATAGGCAAATTTATATACCAAATTTCAGGAAAATCGAATAGGACGTATGTAATCAAGTATGTGGGTATTATTAATTCATGTCTTTATTTTGGCTTCGCATGCATATTTATCACTTTTGCCAGGTTGATGCGACTAAAACGAATATCACAATGAAAATTACTTAAAAGCTCTCAGCAACAGCTTTCATTTGATATCCAAAATACACACATTCTAGGGATATCCGGGTCCATGTTTTGGCCTATATCTCGAGACCCAAGACACCCACCGGTATAAAAAATTATCTGTAGTAAGGCACACATCAACAGCTTCAATTTGGTATCCATAATGTAAGAACGCATCCTATTGTTACCCTGATCGACGTTTTGGCCTATAGCTCGAGACCATTGGTGACTAGGGTATGACTAGGTATGAAAACTACCCTTTATTAAAGCACTCATCAGCAGCTTTCATTTGATATTCATATTGTATAAACACATTCTAGGGGTGCCCGGGTCCACGTTTTGGCCTATATATTGAGACCCTAGTCACCAATAGGTATGAAAACTACCCTGTACTAAATCACTCATCAACAGCTTTCATTTGGTATTCATATTGTATAAACACATTCTAGGGGTGCCCGGGTCCACGTTTTGGCCTATATATCGAGACCCTAGTCACCAATAGGTATGAAAACTACCCTGTACTAAAGGACTCATCAACAGCTTTCATCTGATATCCATACTGAATAAACACATTCCAGGGGTACCCGGGTCCACGTTTTGGCCTATATATCGAGACCCTAGTCACCAATAGGTATGAAAACTACCCAGTACTAAAGGACTCATCAACAGCTTTCATCTGATATCCATACTGAATAAACACATTCCAGGGGTACCCGGGTCCACGTTTTGGCCTATATATCGAGACCCTAGTCACCAATAGGTATGAAAACTACCCAGTACTAAAGCACTCATCAACAGCTTTCATTTGATATCCATATTGTATAAACACATTCTAGGGGTGCCCGGTCCACTTTTCGTCCTATATCTCGAGATCCTGGTCCACTTCCCGGAAGAAAAATTATCCGACATTTTATTCTAGATATAACGCTACCTACATACCAAATTTCAGGCAAATCGAGCCATATATACGATAGTTTAGAATAAATCGGTCACAAACACTCTCCGGGTTCCTACTAAGTTATCCTGAAAGTTTTAATAAAATCGGCGTGGTAGTTTCGGAGTCCATAAGCCTCATACAAACATACAAACATACATACATACATCCCATTTTATATATATAGATTAGTAAAAAAAAAAAGATTAGTAAAGAGCAAATATGATTTTCGATGCAGCATCGTGCGCTGACATATGAGTTGATTGCATATGCTTGTCGCTCCCCGTAGTACTCACCTTTCAACGCACGATGCTGTCTACTTTGGAAGAAAGATTTATGCATTTTTAATACACCTAGTATACTGGGTCGGTTTATTAACCGATATCGCGCCATCGATTTTTCGATAGGATTAGGGCTCAGGGGAAAAAGTTCCACTACGCATACCCAAAAAAATAATGTTCGAGCCTGCGAAAAAAAAAATGGAGAAAGGGTCTATTTTTCGACCAAAACACTCCCAAAAACCCAAAAAATAATAAAAGATAATAGTTATCGCCGACGTTTTTACAACAGTTTTTTGAAAAAAAAAAAAAAAAATATTTTTGGAGTGTTTTGGTCGAAAAATTTACCCTTTCGGCATTTTTTGCGCAGGCTCCAAAATTATTTTTTTGGGTATGAGTACTGGAACTTTTTTTCCTGAGCCCATATCCTATCGAAAAATCGATGGCGCGATATCGGTTAACTTTCGTCCATACAAATCGGCCCAGGTTAATGCCTAGTAAATTCGTACGCAAGTCCTCATCTCATTAATCACTGACAAGACCATACATCTTCCCAAGAACTGTTCTCTCGAATATTCCAAAAGGATATCACATTCTCACTCGACACGTCTTTTACATCAGAATAGGCCTCGATGTTATATTTTCCTTAACATCATTTGTGATACAACGTAGATTCCATAGTCCACTATTGGTGTCCTCTGCGTGTTCATTATATGAAGCACTGAGACAGGAGCGTATGCTTCTTCTTGCTAACCCTGGCGTTGATGCAACTAATTCCGGTCCCTATGGTTCTGCTGTATATGCCGGAAAAGGATCTAGTTCAGACTGTCTTACTCTTGCCACCGTTTAGGTTGTTCTGAGTTTGAATTCAATCTTCGCCGTCACCGAAATTTCTCCCTCCCTGCTGTTCGCGTTCAAGGACGTCCCGCGGTTCACGCTCAAACGGTCACTCCAGCTAACGCGGTCACTCTAACTCATCACTACAATCTACATAGCAATGCCGGGCACTAGCTTCACCCCCGTCGCACTCCTTATTATCCGATACACGAACTCGCGTAAGAAGGAGTCATCAACTTCTAGTCCCCCACACCATGTGCTCCGTATGCCACCTAATAATATTTCTGATCGCGGCATCGGAATGCAGTTCATGCCTTGGCCGATGCCACCTTCATAGATGCTCCGGGCTTAGAAATGGCAACCGTCCAACCGACGAATTCATTGCACCGTACTGCAGAAATACAAACACCAAACCATCGACACCAGGTTCTCCAGCAGCCGACAGCACTTGGGGAAAATACAAAGAAACGCTAATCATGTACAAAGTAATTGGCCGACCGCTCACCAGTTTAGCTGCCTGGTCTTAAAAACACAAAAGGTTGCAGGTTTTTCAAAATGGTGCAATCAGAACTGCAAGGGGATGTTTCTTTATGACCCCTGAACATTATATAGTGAAGCCAAAGTGCTCAACATTACAGAGCATCACGAAATACTAAAAAACCGGGAACCCCCTAGCAAGCAACTGCTTGATCGCCTACGGTACCTGCCAACACAGTCTTTTAATCCAGGAGGCGGCCCAAAGCAAAATCCACACAGAATCGGTAAACGCCTTTCCAGGAAGCGCCCCGTGAACCCTGTTATCCATATACAATATCTTACTCTTGCAGAAGAAGGAAGCACACTACCAAGGGAGGCACGAGTCACCCTGTCCGAACTTCGTTCTCGATACTTTAACTAGTTAAACTCTTACTATTATTGTATGCCCCACATGGCCCCAGTCATCTTCTCAATTGTAATGTGGAACCTACGCCTCTAACACCTATCTCCTTATGGTTCGCCCCTGTTGAAACCGCCAATTCCCTTGGACTTCTGTTAAAGGACTTTGATGACAATTTGTGATTGGTCGCATGCATTGAATGGGGCGAAGCACTGGTAACACAACAACATCAAAATTTCATATCCACACCTGTATAAGTGTCAACATCTATCTCTCAGGACTAGCCCCTTTAATTGCTTGCTCTAGCGATGGTATCAATCAACCAGGAAAGGGCACCGTCTCTAATAAGATCTCAGACATTGCGAGAAAAAGTATAACTTTTAATTGACTGGACCCTTCTGATAATTGTTTTATCGGCCGAAGCTATTTATCGTCTCTTTATATTTGTAGTCGTATCGTATCGTATTTGTAATCGCCGTGGTCCCATGTAAAAGGATAGGACTTAGGCTATTATTGCCTGAGACCGCATATATGAAGTCTGTTGGCTCACATTCGGTTTTACTAATAAGCTTGCGAGAATATATCTTAGATTTTACAGTTAATTAACTTTTGCTTTTTTTCCAGCGTACGTGAACGTTCCAAAGTACACCGCAGTCCTGATTGGTCGAAACGTGTCAGAGATAAAAGATTGCATCAAAAGAAAGCGATTAGTTGTATTGAAGGTAAGTCGATTTCCATTGTTATAAGGCCAGCATTATCGATATGCTCTGAATTATATAATATTTATAAAAATGGAACCAACCTGGTGCTCGTCGCGTTGTCGTGATGTTCAAAAATATCATGTTTACCTGTTACCTCTCACCTTTTCCCAACGGGTCTGGACTTGTGTCTCGCCAGGTTGACATTTTGGGTTTTAGAAAAGTTCAAATATAATTTCTAAATTTTTTTGAGTACTCCAAGGTAGTGCTGGCATATTAGATCACGGTTTCTGATTATGTGAAAAGTCGGTAGGAAAAAAAAATATATATATATAATTCCCGGTATTCTACCAAATTCACACGTTGTGGAACTTCCATTCCTCGTGTAGAACATTTGCTTGCACCCAAGTCAGGTGCTACGATGTACGATTTTAAAGTCAGCAGATCCTTCGGTTGAGACAATTACTTGGAATCGGCTGCATGGACTGACTTTTCCATGTCGTCTACCCTGCAGAATAATTAATGGCCAAGCAGTTTATGTTCCGTACGATTATTATTAGATATCGTTCAAGTTCATAGATCGCGAAGCCACCGTATCATTCAGTTCTTAGGTGCAATAGTTTGACATACCGCGAGTGACTGGACGTTAATTTGGTAAGCAGTGACTACAGCGTAAGCCCAAAGGTAATGTTGTTTTTATTATGCAGCCTAGAAGATTATCTTGTCTGCGGGAGTAACGACGGGTTTGCAGGCGTTGACGGTCTCATACCAAAATTGCACTGAGCCAACATCAGAACCGTGTGTAACATAGACTTCCACCCTATCGCAAACCAGGATCTGGGGAATTGTCCTAACCTTTGTTTTTTAGTGAATGTGTAAAGGTCTTCTGGCTATCGGTGCTCTTGTCTTTTTGCTATGTAGGATGCTGGTGTGAAAAGCTGCCGCGTATAATGAAGGTACCGGTAATCGCGAACATCACTCCGCCACAGATTTCACACCAGCAGTCCTTAGCCCAGCTTATGTTTTATGATGACAGCGGGCGTACTATTTCAGAGCGAGATTAGGTTAAATACCCTCCTTGACTAGTAAATTGACAAGCAACTATAATTTCTGGATTTCCTGATGAATATGCTGTTTTAACTAGAATATATCGAAAATAACGCAGTCGGCTAACACTAAAGCCCTTGCTTCGTTTAAACCTGATAGCTATATGTACCAGCTATCTTGGGAATAACAGTTGGCATTATTGGGAGTTTCATGGGAAGGAGATGATTTCGTCAATGTATTTTTATATGAAACGTTTCAAACTGCAAATCCTTGCCATTTCCCTGCATCTTAATTTTTAAACACATATTATTTGGACTATGACTGCGTCATTGCCCTTTCGCTACAGAAGAAACTACTTATATATGTACCTAACAGCATGCTAATTCGCTTCTCAAGAAGTAGCAGAAGAGACAACCCTAATCGGAAGCTGTTCAGATATGCATTCTTCCTACTTAAAAGCTATTTTTTTTATTGCTATAAGCTTGGTTGGCTTCGCCTACCACACTGAAGGTCCTGGGTTCAACTCGCGGGAAAGGTAACATCAAACAAGTAATGGTGTCTAAGTTCGGGCGTAACCGAACATTATATACTCAGCGTGAGCTTCAATTGTACATTTCATTTCAGATAAATTACTTTTATACATAACACGTGGCACCGCCCGTTTAAAAAAAAAATGTCTCCCCATTTCCTCTTACAATAAAACTTGATAAGTGAAATATCATTGATTCAAAACTATTTTTTGCTAAGTTATAGCTTATTATTCTAGTCTACGACCCTTTTAAACATGATTTATATCTAAGTTGCCGTGGTGTTTAACTGATCTCGTCCATTTTTACTAGAAATATTTCCTGCTATAGCGAAAATTTGTGTACCCAATTTTATTACGATCCGTTAATTTTTCTTCGAGTTATGGCTCCCGAAACAGAGAAAATTGCTTAGTCATAAAAAGGGCGGTGCCACGCCCATTTTTTCAATTTGAAGCTTTTCCTATTTATTGTTATAAATCCACTTGGGAAATGAAATACCATTGATATAAAGCTCTTTTTTGCAAAGATATCTTTTATATAAAAGTGGGCATCTTCTTAACCGATTTCGTTAATTTTTCTTCAAAGCATTCCATATAGTAAAGGCAACCTTTCTGCCGAATTTTTTTACGATAGGTTTAACGATTTTTGATTTATGAGTAATAATATTTGTAAAATTGAAAATATCACAAGTGAGCGGTGTCACGCCCATTTTAAACAAGTTTTTCAAATTTTTATCAAGAGTCTCAAAATAAGTCCACGCGTCAAATGTCAACATTCTAGGTGTATTATTTACTAAATAATCAGGTTTTTTCTGTTTTCCAAAATGTTATATATGTATATAAAAAGTGGGCGTGGTTATCACCCGATTTCGCTCATTTTCAATACCAATCTATTCTGGTTCCAAATAAGCTCGTGTAGCAAATTTGATGAAAATATCTCAATATTTACTCAAGTTATCGTGTTAACGGACAGACGGACGGACATGGCTCAACCAAATTTTTTTTCGATACTGATGATTTTGACATATGGAAGTCTATATCTATCTCGATTCCTTTATACCTGTACAACCAACCGTTATCCAATCAAAGTTTTTCTAAGCGGGGTCGTCCCTCGGCAGTGATTTGGCAAACACTCCGAGTGTATTTGGGCCATGAAAAATTCTCCGTGGAAAATAATTTGCCTTGCAGATGCCGTTCGGAGTCGGCATAAAAGATGTAGGGGCCTTTCCGCAAATTTATAGTGAAAGTTAAAAGAATCACGACGCAAATTGGATGAGAAGCTCAGTCCAAAACTCCTCGGAGGTAAATCGCGGCAAGTATTAATTTTTTTAAGCTTGGTTATCGTTAGATCATATTGATTGACATCAAAAACTGCCTCAAATTGACCCGCTGGTTATTTGGTGCCAAATACGTTGCCATTATGTCACATAGATTACTAAAAGTCGATAAAGTAGTGTGTAGTCAAAACCAGGCCCGTCGAGAGGGGGGCCTAAGGGGGTTATTTACCCTGGGCCCGGGCTTTGGTGGGCCCGGGAATCTCAAAAGACTATCCAAGCTTTTTTCTTACAGAAAATAAACAAACCACACCTTTAATCACCTTTCGTAGATAGCAATCATTTTAAATTTCAACAAATTTTAAAAATCTCTTCACGTGTCTGCACCCCGCACAAGCGACGGCTTTGTAGTATAAAGTTGAATTCGTTTTCTGTTGCAGCAGAAACATTCGGTATGATGCAAATTCTTTTACAGCGATATACATGTATGTATGTATGTAATAACGTTGGCGATAACAGTTTTTTGAAAAGAAAAAAAAACATATCTTTTGGGTTTTGGGGAGTATTTTGGTCGAAAAAATTACCCTTTCGCTATTTTTTCCGAAGGCTAGAAAATTATTTTTTGGGTATGCGTAGTGGAACTTTTTCTTCCTGAGCCCAAATCCTATCGAAAAATCGATGGCGCGATATCGGTTAATAAATCGACCCAGCCTAATACATATGCATGTATACGCTTAAATATACAAATGCATATAAATATGTAAAAGATGGTAATTTTGATTTTGAGAATTCGTTCATTTTAGTATGGGGGCCCGGATTTTCTCTCGGCGGCCCTGGTCAAAACCCTGGCTCAACTATATGGTTGGCTCATCTCATCAGCTGATTTTATTTTTTTTATTTCACTGGAGTAGGGATTGTAAAATGGAGATGGCAAACTCAAAATAAAACTAACACATTGACAACATTTTCTTACAACACACAAAAACTGCTAAGTTTTATGTTTTCATTCCATTCCATTCGCCAAACACCAACACGCAGATTTTGATAATCTGAACAAAGGTATGTTGTTTTTGTGGCGATGATACAACGATATAGTTGAGCCATGGTCAAAACTTTACCTCAAATTTTCTGTTCATTTATTTGACAACCTGATTTATCATTTCCAATGACAAGCCCGTTTTCATTGATATGTCAGGTTTTTTTTCGTTCAAATTTGACCCAGTAAAAATGGAGCATTTGAAAAGGAAGGGTTTGACAGCTACTTTTCCCAAACGCTTTGCTATATTCAAGTATTTGAACTGGATATTAGCGCTATCAAACAAAGCTTTGAGCAGCTAAGCCGCTGTTAAAAAATGTTCATTGTTTTACAAAAAGCTACAGTCTACAGCATACATTCCACAAGTCGAAAGCTCACTGTTGAGCTTTTTAACAGTAATTTATATGATCAATGACTTAAAGCTCTTTTGAATAACAGTGTGGATGGCTCTCTTAATATAGTCTCTCGTTTAATTTTCTAAGCACGAATTTATATTCCGTTATTTAATTGACAATATATAAGACACACAGAACGTAAATGGTAACAACGATTTTTGGACATTCAGGTCATAGCGATTACAAAATAATGAAAAAAACCCGCTAACTGAATAAAACAAAAAAACGAAAAGCAAACAAACTCATAAATACATACATACTAAACAGACATGAATGCTTAAACATTTTTTTTATTTTACATATTTGTTTAAAATGTTTTATTCGTCAACTTTAATCACAGCAACGCACGTGAGCAATGAAAGTGAAAAGGGAAAGGTTGTGAAATTAATGAGAGGAAAATTAAAAAGACGTGTAAAGTGACCTTTTGCATGCAAGTTGAAATTTAAAGCGGAAGAAAAAAGTTGTTAAGCTTTTTAAAACTTGTTTGTGTAGTAAAAAGGCATGTCTAAATCTTCGAGCGTCATGCTCGAGTGCTGGATCTACATGTGCATGTTAGTCATGCTTTGGCATCGATGCAAGCCGGAGATTAGCAAACCGTCAAGAAACGGTAAATGAGAGTGAGAGCGTAAAGATCAACATCTGAACCGAATACGGGACCGATCAGATAAGACATACATACATATGTGTTGTATATATGGGGTATTCCATCCCATTTCGACCAATTTTGAACCCGAACCCTTTAGAATTGGCTGAAAGTTTTTCTCCTTTTTCTAGCTTACGAAAGACGCTTTTCAGACTTTTTTCAAATTTTTTCATCCAACTCAAAAAAAGTTATGAATTTTTAAAAAGACACCGTTTTTGTTTTCAAAAATTGACCGTTTGGGATCTTTTTTTTTTTTAAATTTGTTTTTAAATTTACTTTTCGGAAAAAATACAAACAAATTTTTAAAGTTTTTTTTTAATTTTTCAGTTTTTCGAGATTTTTCGAATTTCGCCATTTTTTTGTTCTCATAAACAACTTCAATCAATTCTGCAATCATCCCCACTAATCCCGGAGTGGGCCGATTTTTTCTTTTATTTAATTGAAAAAAAAATTTTCAAAAATAAAATTTTTTTTTTAATTTTATTTATTTAGATAACAAAAAAATGTAAGAAAATGATTTTTAAGTATTCTTTTCTTTATATGTATATTATGATAATCTATGATTAAAATGACTCGCTTTCGCTGTCCAGCAACTGTCAGTCATTAATCCTGGTTATTTCAATGGTAGATTACCATAATATATAAAGAAAAGAATACTTAAAAATCATTTTTTTACATTTTTTTGTTATATAAATAAAATTGATAAAAAAAAAATTTTTATTTTTGAAATTTTTTTTTTTCAATTAAATAAAAAAAAAATATAAAAAAAATCGGCCCACTCCGGGATTAGTGGGGATGATTGCAGAATTGATTGAAGTTTTTTATGAAAAATTTCGAAAAACTGAAAAATTAAAAAAAAAGCTTTAAAAATTTTTTTGTATTTTTTCCGAAAAGTACATTTAAAAACAAATTTAAAAAAAAAAAATTAAAAATTCACAACTTTTTTTGAGTTGGATGAAAAAATTTGAAAAAATTCTGAAAAACGTCTTTCGTAAGCTAGAAAAAGAAGAACAACTTTCAGCCAATTCTAAAGGGGTCGGGTTCAAAATTGGTCGAAATGGGATGGAATACCCCATATGTATGCATGAACTTGGGTGTACAAGGTGCTTCAAAAGTTGAGATTCGATTTTATTTAACTTTTTTTTTTATAAATTTACTATTCTCCTACCCTTTTTTCTACAGTTTTTCAGAAATTTCCTTACATTTAATGAATAAAAGCTTAAAAGTTATAAGTACACAAAAGTAGAGACAGAATATCCAATGAAAAGTATCGATGCATTCAAATATACGACACGGACTTAAAAAAAATAAATAAATGTAAGACGCTGCAACCTCCGAAGAGATTGTCTTCCACGAGCTTCTCTTCCAAATTGCGTCGTGCTCCTTCTTTTAATTTTTCCTACGAATCGGTGGGACGGGAACTACCGACGGGATTTTCCGAACTCCGGACGGCATCTGCAAGACAGATACGTTTTCACTGAGAAGCTTTTAATGGCAGAAATACACTCGGAGTGCTTGCCAAATCACAGCCGAGGGGCGACCCAGTTTAGTAAAACTTTTTTCTAATTGACAAAAATTGTTTCTAATTTTTTGATGTTACCTTGCCCGCGAGTTGAACCCATGACCTTCAGTGTGGTAGACGAAGCACACTACCACCACAGAATCTTCGGTGTGGTAAGCGGAACACGCTACCACTATACCACTGCGGCCGCCACGGACTTGATCAGCCGAATATTGCTGTGATCGCTGAGGGAACTGAAAGCTTGGGGAAGAGGAGACCGCTGAACTTAACGTGAATCCCCAAAGGTAAAACTAATGATCTGCAATAATCGATCGTATATCATACATTGTGAGTTTCTCCTTATTAGTAAAGGCTTAGGTTTTTGCTAGTGCTGAATATCTAGAAGTACTTCTGATAGCTAAGCTGAATTGAAGCCTAGGTAGAAAACGGCCCAAAGAGGCGGTTTCCTTACTTCCCTAATTGTCGCTTAACCGTTTAAATGATTATGGCCGTCCAACTAGACGCGCCAGTCGCTTCTTCGCTCTGCCAACTTACGACAATTGGTCACACCATCGGTGTAGGGGTCGTCCTCTTCCTCTGCTTCCATAAGCGGGTTCCTATAAAAAAATACATTCTTAGCTGGAGCGTCAACTTTAATTCGCATAACATGGCCTAGCCAGCGTAGCCGCTTCGTTTTAATTTGCTGGACTATGTTGATGTCCGTTAGAAGTGGATTAATTACGATACGATTCCGTATTTCGGATCTTGATTGCACATACCTCCAAGGAGCCTAAGGCTGCGCTTGGCTGCAATTTGCAGGGTGCTCGTTTTTAAATTTTGCTACAAATTGGTAGTGCGTGGCCTGCATGTTTCAACCGACTCCTAACGCCATCTGCAAAGAAGATGACTTTGCGCTGAGAAATTTGCAGTGGCAAAAAATACACGGGGGCGTTTGAGAAAGCTAGGGCTGCAAACAGGTTTGAACCGCACCGCTTCCTAAACCGAACCACCAGCTGCTTTGGGGCTTTGAACCAAACCACAAACCAAACCAAACAGCACACAAAAAAATTGCGTTGTTTTCAGGGATCTCATTATGCTAAACATTGATAGCCTGAAAACTCCCTCTTATTACTTGAGGTACGTCCTTGCTTGTAAAGCCGTTCACCAAACAAGGACGCCATTGTATAGCACAGGTTTCATAATCGCTGTAAATGGCTGAAAAGAGAGAGAGAGCGCTATATGCTTCACGTACGCCTTGTCACTCTTCTACATCCATTACGTGCCGTGGAGGTCTTCTTCCCTCTCTCTCTTACGTTGTGCTTCCACGACAATTTACTGTCAGGAGATTTATACTCCAGGGTCATCCGTTCTAGCTAGGTCAGGCCCAATTTGGGACCTTTTACCTTTTAGCAAACAATATCAAATCCGTGTTCTTCGCGTTGGCGGTCGACCCGACATTGGATGCCCGCGTATGTTTATATCGAAGCGCCCGCCCCATTAGAGATTAACTACAACGTCATTTGCGTATTCCGTAAGTTTCACAGGTCCCTTGTTGAACAGCCTTAGAAGTTGTTTGATAACCAGCGTCCGCAGCAGTGGTGATAATACCGCGACTTGTTGCCCCTGTTCGTGGCCTCATATAGCAGCCTGTGTGAAGAAAACTTCCTCCAATTTAACATCTAGCCGATCCATCTGGTTCGTACCACTGAACCAAAGCGTTTAAATTTTTGAGTGGTTTGCAGGCATGATTTATACCATGCAGGGTGCTTTACATGTAGCAGTAATTCAACAGACTGATGTCTTCCGACAAGCCTAGGACTTTTGCGTCACTTTGTATTTGAATGGATGACGCGATATACCTGTATTTTCGCTTGACTATGGCTAAGAATCATTGTTATTCGCTAGATGTGTCTTAATGTTTATCTCATTCAAATTATGAGAACGACAGAACAGATTTTTTTAAATATATACAGGTAGATAGGTATTCCTACGTACATATATACCGCCAATAAATGATTTCAAATATGTAAAAACTGTTTTTATATATCACCTCACAAAAGCTTGTCTGTGCCATGGCGCAACGATACAAGGTGGCAGCATGGAACAGCTGATTATATACTTTTTTTATTTGATTTGATACATCAATTTCTGGTGCAGTATGATTTTGACATTTGTCCATCGAATTTACAAAAACAAAGTACCTACATGGAATTTTTATTTATGTTTGTAGGTATGTCACCATGCTGCCACCTTGTATCATTCCGCTATGGACTGTGCGCTCATCCAATCTCACCCAGATGGAGAGTCAATGAGTAAGAGACAAAGAGTTCATATAATTGCTTGTTAACGATCAACAGACAAACTGAGCGATCCACAAAAGCATTGCACCAGCCATACCCTCAGCATTTTTTAGCTGGCAAAAGACCATGAACGGCTGTACAGACCCATTAATACACAACACACCCCACCCCATCCAAACTCTTTGTGTACTGCAAATACTATGTGTAAGTTTGTCATGATTCGCGCGCTCAACCTATCGTCTCACAACCAGTCGTCAGTCATACGGGCCCAGTTCGATTGTTAGGACGTAGGAATCCACATTAACGCGTGTGCAACGTTACATTTGTGATCGAAAAATTCCCCTTTTCCCTCCAGTGAAGTGAGTCAGTGTGTGCAGAAAAAGTGAAAAGAAAAAAGTTACCGGATCAATAGTGATCAGGTTTTACATGCAATTTACAGCGCCAAGTGCATTGAGCCCCTCCTCCATGTGTCCACTTATATTTTTGGAAATTTTTCCAATGAATTGATTGCATTCCACTTGATGTGGATTTTAGTGAAATTATTTAAAAATAAAAATCTCTATTTAAAAAATTGAAATATGTTTTCAAGCTGGGTTAATGAATTGGGTACTTCTTTATTGTTTCAGTGCTGCTCACGCTCGGCAAAACAAAAGATCCATTAAAAATTTACTAAGAAACTACAAAAATAAAAAAAAGTTAGATAAAGTGTGTTAATCTCAAAAGCATCAACAAAAAAAACTAAAACTAATCAAGCAAGGTGTAAAAAAATCTGTGCAAAGAAAAGGTGTCAACTTAACTGAATATAGCTGTTAAATTTTGAAATAACAGTTTATATGCACTTAGCATCAGTAAGCGTAATAACAAAAAAAAAAAAAAAAAACAAGTAAGAAAGTCTAAGTTCGGGTGAAACCGAACATTACATACCCAGCTGTGCACTAGAAATGCTGTTGTTTGTTTGGTGTGTTAATAGTCTTATAAGGCTGCGTTATAAGACATTTAGGAAAAGTGGGTGTGGTCTTTAACCGATTTTGATTTTCCTCACTCAGCCTATATAATTTGGCAAGGATATTGTCTCTGCCAAATTTCAATGTAATATTAACGGCTTTTGAGTAACGGCTTGTTAAAATTTCAAATTTTCTTCTTCTAAATGTTGGTACCACGTCCATATTCCAAAATTTTTTGGAATCTATGTATGTTTTGCGTCATAAAACCAATCCTCCTACCAAATTTCATTAGCTTAGCGGTATTCGCTATTGAATTATCTTATTTTTTCCATTTTTCTAAATTTTCGATATCGAAAAAGTGGGCGTGGCTATCGTTCTATTTCGTTCATTTTCAATACCAATCTATTCTGGGTCCAGATGACCCCGTATACCGTATTTGAAGAAGATTTCTCAATATTTGCTCAAGTTATCGTGTTAACGGACGGACGGACATGGCTTAATCAAATTTTTTTCGATACTGTTGATTTTGATTTATCGAAGTCTCTATCTATCTCGATTCCTTTATACCTGTACAACCAACCGTTATCCAATCAAAGTTATAATACAAGTACAGCTGGGTATAAAAATTCGGTTTGTGTTACATTTACATACATACAATTATCTATTGTTGTTGTGATACGATGCAACCACAATAAATCGTCACTAAGCGTGATTACAAGTAAATATTACAAACTTATACAAGCGTACATTTGTCAAATTCCAGAGGCGTTCCCCAAAAAACTGTCTGGCTAACGTGTTGGGAACAAATGATCAATTTGTTTCTCAGAAGGCAAGAGCCGTCGAGCAGCATAACCATCTGGATTTATCTATCGTCAGAGACTTCTGAGCCACCACCCAACTGTAGGTCGCCAAAACTTAGAGGCAGGATTAAACAGGACCTCCATAAGGCTATAAGGCGTAAGAAATTTATCGCAAGGAGCCTAGACTGTCTGACGCGACTCAAAGGCTTATAGCATGCAACTCAATGGCTGATCTTCTGTTTGATACTTTTCAGTACATATCAATTTCTTGGTTGTGCCCCAAAGATACGATAGGCCAAACAAATCTTTCCCTCGACAGTTGGGCTAGTGCCTGAGAGTGCAACCACTGTTGATTACCGGTTGCACATCTGTCTAAAAGGACCACCATCATCGGTACACCCACAGTCAAGTGACATTTGTTGTTCTATAACAACAGCAGCAACACTGTCACGTGTCTTCGCGTTGTATATTTTATTTACTTAAATCCTTGAAAGTTCAACATACCAAAAAAGACGGGTTTTAATTCCATCCCATATAAAAGGAAAAAGAAAATACTTCAAAACGGTTATATCGTAGTATAGTTTCCAATCCGCAAAGATAGTGTCCAGTATAGCACTGAATTGCGAGCATGATTGCTTTTCTATACTAACTATGGCTTTTTTCATTTTCTTATACCAACGCGTTTTGAAACGATAATTTGTCCTCTTCAGGGGGTATTCATACGAACTAGTTTTCTTGCTATAACTATCTTCTAAAGCATCTCGTCTTTAATGGTTCTTGCTAGAAGTAGTTATATATAGACACTCCCCGGAAGATTTAAAGAGTATTGTCGATGTTTGTTCTTTTTTGCCGGATATAGATCCCCTCATCTCCAGAAGTAGCATCTTAAAGTACTAGCCCCACTATATCAGCACCGATTTTATATGATCACGTCAAACCTTTTGGTCAAGAAATTATGTAGATATATATGGTATGTATGTGTATGGATTAGGTGGAAAACGATTTAAGTTCGCTTGGTGTTAACAACTGGCCCACACAGGCCATTGACGAAGCGACTGGATCGATTGATGGATGGCAAGCCTTGTTTAAACGGTTAATTGCCAATTCAGTAAATAAACAAAGTAATTTTTACAGTTCGGTTATAGAAGCTATAAAGCTACTTACTACTCTAAAGTAACCCTTATGGCATTGGTAGTGACACAGCGTCCTTTGACTCAGCCTTACTAACTTTTAGCGATATAATGTTGTGGATATTAAAGTGGACCTTCTCTTCCAATTTGTGTTCTACGTGTTTTCAACGACTCCTAACGGGCTGATGAGTTTTGGCTGAGATAATATACCTAAAATCGAAAGGCTTGCCAAACCATTTTGAAGGAGCAACAACAAATTTAAAAAAACATGCTACATTGCCGGTGATTTAAACTTTTGATATGAGGGGAGTGCATTTATTAGTTTTCTTTAATTTAACGGCACTTCATTTTCGTCCTTGAAAATTTGGAAATTGTAAAAGTTTACTTCTAAAAATAATAATAGCTCAAGATAATTCTTGATGGGTGCATGCGCCCTGCTCATGTATGACCGTACCAGCAATCATTTGTATGGGGAATAGGCCAATTGGGAGGCTAATAGGTTAGGTTACGTTAGGTGGTAGCAGCCCTGACAAGGATAGCTCACTTGGACAACACGAAGGTCCGTTGTGATACCACATACACCAAAAATAACGGTGACTTAGATCTAGCTACTTAGAGAATCGTTGGGTAGCAACGATAAAGCTCCGAATGATACCGACCTGAACTTTGGATAAATCCTCGGGAGATCCAAGCGAGTCGCGATCGAAGCACTTTCGCCTAGTTCTGGCAAAAGCTGTGCAATCAAGCATAAAGTGATTTGGTGATTCCACCTCATCATCCTCCATATAGCTGCAGCAGGATGGAGTTTCCAGTATATTGAGACGTACCGCATATATACCCATGGGAAGGTGCCCTGTCAAAACCCCAATGACCATTGATAGGTGAGCCTCAGTGAAACCAATTATTTCAGCAGACCTCCTGTCATCCACTTTCGGCCAGAAAGACGTGGTGTACGCCCAACGTTTGCTGAGCTGACTCGAGGCCCAGCTATGGAGGAACAATCCACAGGTGGCCAGCGGAATCCCGAAATCCCTACAGCCATCTTCATCCGGTTCAGTTGTACCTAAGAGATCAGTTGGGCTAAGAGATCCGCTTGACAGTTACCCGGGATATCACTATGGCCCGGGACCCAGATAATCTTAATTGTAAAATAATTCGATGCAATCGCAAGCGAGGTTAGGCACTGCCAGACCACCTTCGATCACACTGTTGTTGAACTCAAGGCCTTGATAACCGTTTGGCTATCAGAGTAGATGTTAAATTCCCTAACCGTGGTAGCACTGGATAGAATTTCACCCACCGCATCCTTAATCGCGGCCAACTTAAACTTGCGGCTTACATTTAACTCTTGACAAAATATCCCCCTCTTACCAACCTCTCCGTCCAACTTCGGCCCATCCGTGAACAAGTTAATCGGTCCCATGCCCCAGATAATTCCTCTTCCCCACTCCTCTCTCGGTGGAATGACTGGGGTGAAGATTGTATAGGGAGCAGTTATCGGCATACAATACTCCGTTCTGTCCGGGATAAAGTCGAAACTGGTAAGAAGGTTAGAGTGTCCAAATTCAGAAAGTACTTAGCCCATATCACGAAGCCCGGCCAACGACCTTGCCGCGGCCGCCTTTCCCGCAATATCTACTGGATGTATGTTCAGCATGACGTTCAGTGCCAAGGTAGGTGTTGTTCTGAGAGCGCCACTGATACCGATCAGCGCCGTCCGTTGCACTGACATTAACATTTTGGAGGTGCTCGCCGTGTCCAGTGCTTTCCACCTGACCAGCACCCCATATAGCAGAATCGGTTTGACCACCATCTCATAAAGCTAGTGTACTACTCCCATCTCTTTTCGATAGCCCCTCTGCAGCAATACAAGGCAACCGCGGCCTTCCTGGCCGTATCTACCACATTGGGTCCCCAGGACAGTTTCTTATCCAAAACAATCCCCAAATATTTAACCCTATCAGAAAGTACCAACGGTACCCCTCCAATCGAGGGAGTTCTGAAATCGGGCATCTTATATCTCCTTGTAAAAAGAACCAATTACGTTTTTCCCGGGTTGACAGCCAATCCACACGATTCAGCCCACCTGGCCGCAGTATCCAGGTAGCCCTGCAGAACATCGCGCAGGGTGCCCAGAAATTTGCCTCTGACTAGGACAGCGAGGTCATCTGCATAGGCAACCACCTGACAACCATTGGTTTCCAGCTACACAAGAAGCTCGTCGACTACCACAACCCAGAGCAGAGGAGATAGGACACCCCTTGCGGCGTGCCCCTGCACACCTGCCGACAATTCTGCCGCATAGAAGTTTGCTAATAAATTCAACCAGAGCTGCCTCTACTCCTAAACCCACCAGAGCTCTTTCGATTGCCCCTGGTAAGACATTGTTAAAAGCCCTCTCGATGTCTAGAAAGGCACCCAGAGCAAACTCTTTGTGTTCTAGGAACCCCTCTATTTGTTTTACAATCGAATGGAGAGCCGTTTCCGTCGATCTGCCCTTGCAGTACACATGCTGTGAAGCCGAGAGTACCCCCGAGGTATCCTTTCCCGTAGGTACAGGTCAATCAACCGCTCGAATGTTTTAAGAAAAATCGACGAGAGACTTATTGGCCTGAAATCCTTAGGTTATACATGAGACCTTCTGCCGGCCTTCGGAATGAAGATAACCCTAACCGTGTGCCAAGACTTCGGGATATAGTTAAGCCTGAGGCAGTTAGTGTAAATGATGGCCAACCAACAGCAGGAAATCCCTAAAGACTTTTGAAGTTGCGCGTGAATTATTCATCCGGGTCCGGATACTTATAGGGCTTGAGCGACCCTATAGCCCAGGTTATTTGACTTTCCCGTATTGGAATGGCAGGCACTTCTGCATGGTCGGCGGTTGTTGGCGAAGATCCCTGCGCAACTGGGACATCGGGAAAATGATTTTCCAGTAAAAGCTTTAGGGACTCCTCGCTACTCATCGACTAGTCCCCTCCATAATCTCTCAGATACCCCAGAGGAGCGGGATTCCTAGAGAGAATTTTTCTAAGCCTCGCAGATTCATTGCAGCCTTCTACGTTTTCGCAGCAGCTTCGCCATAAATCTCGCTTGGCTATCCTTATTTCGTATTTATAAATCCCCAGATTCACCTTATAGATCTCCCAGTCCGAGGGTAATTTACTCCTCCTGGCTCTGTTGAAGAGCCGCCGACTGGACGCTCTTAGGTCGCCAAGAGAATGACCCCCAGGGCGGCTTGCCCTTCCCCCTGTAAGTTTTCAATGGACAGAACAGTTGAAAGGCGCTATTGCTTGCTGAGGTGAAGTTTTCCACCAGAACGTCTATCTCAGATTCGGACAGGTCCGAACTAACGGTAGGCGCCGCCGGCAACAGCTCTCCCAGCTTCCTACAATACAAGTCCCAGTTAGTACTTTTAGGGTTCCTAAAAGATATTTTACCGGGACGTTCTTCGTTCACCGAGAACTGAATATAGCTGTGATCAGAGAAGGAGTGCTCGTTGAGAACCCTCCAGCCAGATATCCGACCTTCCAGTTCTGTTCTAACCAGGGTGAGGTCCAGGACCTCCACCCTTACCGTCCCCATGGGGCATTTACGCTGAGATCACCCACATTTCATTACTGCCTCGCTCGAGGCAGACCGTGGTTACGTCAGCATTGCTGAAATTAGAGAGAATAAAAGCTTTAATCTCTTTTTTAACAAGTACACAGGATCTAGGACTACCTGCCACCCCATGTACCAAGGTGTTGAATTTTTCAGTCCTTAATCCAGAAATCTTTCTGCCGTTGCTACTCAGCCACGGCTCCTGGACAAGGACTATATCCACTCCGCCTTTTTTCAAAGCAGGGCAACAAATTTGCGGAAGCCACCTTAGAGTGCTGAAGATTGATTTGACGGATTTCTCAAAACCGCTATCCGGAGCCGATTGTGTAGTCGCCCTGTGGTTATCTATGCTATGCAGGGAGGCCACGCGAGGGTTAACGCATTACCTTATTGTAACCTACACCACCAACTTAACGGCGACGGATCCGGAACGTACCTTGAGGCCCGCCACGGTTTTAATGGGACGTGGGCAGGTGCAGCATTAGCCTGCCAGCCATTTCGGTAGGGTTTCATCCCGACCTACTAAGGTGGCAAACTACCGCACCTACCAGCCCAAAGTCATCAAGTCAAAAACCAAAGTCATTAACAGAGTCCTCTCCCCTGAGCTCAGCATAATGACTCAGGGGTACGGGTTTTATTGAGTTGTCCTCTCTAAATCCGCCATTATCAGTAGAAGCGGGGCACTTCGTGCAGGACGTGATAACTAAGCACGCGTGACAGTTCGTCACTATGGCCGGTCTAAGACAGATAACCGTCCTTGATCCAGAGCCTGGAACCACGTGTGATATCCAAGCCAAGTATCTTAGCCCTCTGGGAGGCTAATCACTAAGTATAGAAAGTAATCGGTTAGAGATTGGTCGAATAATTTTGCTGACCCTATTATCAATGTACCTATAGTCAAATCCAATTCTAGTTTGTACAAATTGTATATTTTTTGTACAGTTCGTATTGTCCCATTTAACAAAAAGCCTCATCCAAATGGAACATGAATTATTTAGTCAATGATGTTGTTATTGTTGCAATATATGTATAATTATGACCATTGCTTGTTGCTTGTTTTGTTGGGCATTGTTAACTTTATACACCTACAATAATACATAGCAACAAAGAAGCTCACGTTCATATGTAGGTAAATTTATTACCTTTTGGCATCGAAACAACGAACGCGACCGCGCGCTCGGCCAAGAGTTAACTATGGCACCTCATCTTGTTGGTCATTTAGCAAACTCAGTTTGCGCACGATGTTGCGATGACGAAATGTGAAACGATACAAAGTGAGCTAAAATATAAAAACAAAACAAAACAAGTAAGGAAGGCTAAGTTCGGGTGAAACCGAACATTACATACTCAGCTGAGAGCTTTGCCAAGATTCCAAGGGCTTTTTATTTCGCCCTGCAGAACTTTTTCATTTTCTTCTACTTAATATGGTAGGTGTCACAACCATTTTGCAAAGTTTTTTCTAAATTTATATTTTGCGTCAATAAACCAATCCAATTACCATGTTTCATCTCTTTTTTCATATTTGGTACAGAATTATGGCATTTTTTTCATTTTTCATAATTTTCGATATCGGAAAAGTGGGCGTGGTCATAGTCGGATTTCGGCCATATTTATACCAAGATAAAGTGACTTCAGATAAGTACGTGAACTAAGTTTAGTTAAGATATATGGTTTTTTGCGCAAGTTATCATGTTAACGGCCGAGCGGAAGGACAGATGGTCGACTGTGTATAAAAACTGGGCGTGGCTTCAACCGATTTCGTCCGTTTTCACAGTAAACAGTTATCGTCATAGAATCTATGCACTACCAAATTTCACAAGCATTGGTAAATTTTTGTTCGACTTATGGCATTAAATGTATTCTAGACGAATTAAATGATAAAAGGCGGAGTTACTCCCATTTTGAAATTTTCTTTTATCTTTGTATTTTGTTGCACCATATCATTACTGCAGGGATGCACCTTAACGTTAAGCTAATCGTTTATCAAAAAATTTCCACCGTTTCCGTTGAAACACTTCGAAATATTATCGATAAAGAAATTATCAAGATAAATTGTATCTCGTTTTTAACCGAAACGAAAAGCTTTCGTTAACGTTAAAAACGTTAACGAAAACGTGATACTTTATGTTTGAATTGTGCTGGCAATGCTATAGCCATGGTGAAGCCGTAAGGTGGCAACAACGAGCGCACATACACACACAAACTCTATGTAATTTGTTTGTGTAATTCGTTGGTGGTAATGTCAAAAATACTCTGAGAAATGTTCGTACTGTCTAAATTCATGAGAAAAGTTGCAATCAGCTTGGATAATGCTTTCACCTTTAATGACTCCGCAATCAATCAGCTTTGCCAGCATAGTTTGAAATTAATAATCAACATAAACGATTTGATTTCGTTTTGATATGGCAGAAAACGAAACGAAATCATTTCGTTAATTTGACGATCTTAACGTTAATAAACGAAACGAAATGACTTCGTTTCGTTTATTAACGTTGATTATCGTAACGAAATGATATCGTTTCGTTGGTTAAGCATGCCTGCATTACTGGAGTCGAATGACATAATTTACTTTTACTTTTATACTGTAAAGATATTAAATTTTTTGTTAAAATTTGACTTCAATAAACAATTTTTTTTTTAAAAGTGGGCGTGTTCGTCATCTGATTTCGCTAATTTTTATTTAGCACATATATAGTAATAGGAGTAACTTGCTTACCAAATTTCATCATGATATCTTCAACGACTGCCAAATTACAGCTTGAAAAACTTTTAAATTACCTTCTTTTAAAAATGGGCGGCGCCACGCCCATTGTCCAAAATTTTTCTAATTTTCTATTTTGCGTCATAAAGTCAACGCACCTACCAAATTTCATCGCTTTATCCGTCTTTGGTAATGAATTATCGCACTTTTTCGGTTTTTCGATATTTTCGATATCGAAAAAGTGGGCGTGGTTGTAGTCCGATTTCGTTCATTTAAATAGCGATCTGAGATGAGCGCCCAGGAACCTACATACCAAATTTCATCAAGATACCTCAAAATTTACTCAAGTTATCGTGTTTACAGACGGACGGACGGACGGACGGACATGGCTAAATGAATTTCTTTTTTCGCCCAGATAATTTTGATATATAGAAGTCTATATCTATCTCGATTAGTGTATGCCGTTACGGATTACCGTTATGCGAACAAAGTTAATATACTCTGTGAGCTCTGCTCAGTTGACTATAAAAAAAAACAAGTAAGGGTGTCTAAGTTCGGGTGTAACCTAACATTATATACTCAGCGTTACCTTCAATTGCACAGTTCATTTCAGATAAATTACTTTTTCGAATTTTGTTACAACTAATTTTTATTTTTTTTTTGAGGCTCTAGAAATGGTGTGTAAAGCTTGATTGGAATAGGAGCGTGGCACCGCCTATAAAAACAAAATGTCTCCCAATTTCCTCTTACAGTAAAACTTGGTAAGAGAAATATCATTGATACCATATTATTTTTCGCTAAGATAAGCTACATATAGTTTAGTATTCTACTCTACGTCCCTTTTAAATTACCTTTATATATAAAAGTAGGCGTGGTCTTTAACCGATCCCGTCCATTTCAGCTAGAAATATTTCCTGCTATAAGGAAAATATGTGCACCCAATCTTATTACGATCCGTAAATTTTTCTTCAAGTTATGGCTCCCGACACATAGAAAATTGCTTGGTCAAAAAAGAGGCGGTGCCACGCCCATTTTAAAAAATTAGAATTTTTGCTTCTTTTTATAATTTCACTTGGCAAATAATATAAAGCTCTTGTTTTCAAAGATATAACTTATTTTATTCATCCTCGACTCTTTTATAAAACTTTTATCAGGTGTATGCATATGAAACCGGTATTTTTTATTTAAAAAAAAAAAGAAATTTATTTCAAGAGAATGGTAACGAATATTTTATTCAAAGTAAGCGCCCTCGCTAGCTACACATTTTGACCACCTCTCAAGCAATTTATGGATACCTCGCCGAAAAAAGTCTTCGCTTTTTGAAACAAACCAGTCATCGAGCCATTTTCCAATATTTTCGTAAGAAGTAAAGCGCTGTGCGCTAAGTGCGTACCCCATCGATGCAAATAAGCGCAAGTCGGATGGAGCCAAGCCTGGTGAGTAAGCGGGTGGGGTAACGGTTGCCAGCTGTACGACTCATCCAATTCCTGAGTCTGTTTTGTTCGATGTGATGGTGCATTGTCATCGAGAAAAATCACTTTGTCATGCCTAATTTCATATTCTTGCTGTTTTTGGCGCAGAGCACGATTCAAATTGGCCAATTGTTGTTGGTAGCGTTGACCATTAACAGTTTCGCCTGGTTTTAGAAGCTCATACCAGATTACACCACGCTGATCCCAGAAATCACAGAGCATTGTCTTTTTTCCGACGCGATTTGGTCTTCGGGTCGATTGTGCTGGTTGGTCAGGGTCCACATACGATATCTTGCGTTTGGGATTCACGAAATAAATCCACTTTTCATCACCAGTAACGATCCGATGCATAAACGACTTTGTTTTTTGTCTGGCGAACAGCATTTCACATGTTGTTTTCCGGTTTTCCTGCTGTCTGTCGGTCAGCTCATGTGGCACCCATCTTCCGATTTTCATGATCTTTTCCATGGATTTCAAACGTCTGGAAATGGTTGTCTGGGACACATTTAGTTGTTCTGCGAGTTGTTTTTGCGTCTAACTATCGTCTTCATCCAGCAAAGCCTGTAATTCGACGTCCTCGAACAATTTCGGTGGTTTGTCGCGGTCAGCGTTTCTCACATGAAAATTATCACTTTTAAACTTGTTGAACCACTCATTATACTGCGTACGACCAAGAGCGTGCTCTCCGTAAGCTTCGACAAGCATTCGATGAAATTCTATCGCCGATTTACCCAAATGGAAGCAGAAAATTAATGCTCCCCGCAAATCGTTGTTTGAATGCACCTATTTCGACATTTTCAAAATCGAAAAAAAAGCACAATGTTGTATGAAACTTGAAATGTTTGGTATTGGATATTGTTGACAGATCATAAGACGCCAACTAGCGCCAATGGTAAGTTTTGACTGTTCCTACAATTGTGCCTACTGACCGCTAGATGCCAATACCGGTTTCATATGCATACACCTGATATATGAAAGTGGGCGTGCTTCTTAACCGATTTTGATTATCTTCACTCAGTCCATATAATTTGGCAAGAATAGTGTCTCTGTTAAATTTCAATTTAAAATCTTTAACGGCTTGTTAAACTTCCAAATTTTCTTCTTCTAAATGTTGGTGGTGCTACGCCAATTTTCCAAAATTTTTTGGAATTTATGTTTTGCGTCATAAAACCAATCCACCTACAAAATTTCATTAGCTTAGCGGTATTCGTTTTTGAATTAGGTATCTCATTTTTCAATTTTTCTAAGTTTTCGATATTGAAAAAATGGGCGTGGTTGTCATCCGATTTCGTTCATTTTCAATAGCAATCTATTGTGGGTTCAGATAAGCCCGTATATCGAATTTGGCGAAGATATCTCAATATTTGCTCAAGTTATCGTGTTAATGGGTGCACAGACGGATAGACGGACGGACGGGCATGGCTAATCAATTTTTTTTTCGATACTTATTATTTTGATATACGGAAGTCTATATCTATCTCGATTCCTTTACACCTGCACAATCAACCGTTATTAAATTAAAGTTACTCTATGTCCAAAGCACGCTGAGTATAACAAATTTTTATGAAAAGGCTATTATTAAAAAAAAACGTGGTACAACAAAAAAATATGGATGAGTATAAAAATAGCCTTTCTGCTAGAAGAAAAAAACCAGTTATGCTACAACCGATCGAGAGGTAAACCATCAACAATTTAAACAATGAAAAAAAATTTTATAAAATGAAAAATAAAAATCTTAAAGAACCTTGAAAAATAATATAAGTTCGCATTGTAGTGAGAAAAAAACATTTAACAACGCGCAACAACAACAACTGACATTTTTGCTCGCAATTATTATGTTTCTTTTGTTCATTGTGCCTAAATAAATACTTTACTTTTTATAATATTTTTTGTTTAAGCACAACGGTATCACTTCAAGATGCTGCAGTTTCTTATATCTTAATTGTCATAATGGAAAAGCTTACAAATTACCGTTGTTAATGCGTAAGCAGGAAAAACTGCATATTTTACCGCAATAGCGCCACAATCGCTTCGCAGCGGAAAAGTTATATTGTAAGCTCGTTTTTACATTTTTTACTTTGTTTTAAAATATGTGAAAAATTAACACACAAAAGCAGTACATAAAAGGTGGATAGGTAATTTGCAAACAAACAAAAAAATGGGGAAAAAATCAACATTGACTATTGAAAATACTTAAAACAAAAAAAAATAATGAGCATTAAGTTCAGTGATCGTGTCTATGACGGCATAGCCGGCTTCCGCATTCGACACCAACAAAAGGCAAAAACTTAATTATTATAATTGAAAACATTGTGGGTTAATACCTTTTTTTGTGTTTTTTATACGACTTTTTTTAACTTTTCGACAATAGTTTTTAAGCAAAGTAAATAATTTAGGGTGCATTTCATGCAGGACTGATGAATGAGATGTATATGTAAACTGGTATGGTAAAGCCTAGACCCGCGGCTTCGGTAAACTAAAAAGTTATATTTTATTAAAAAGTTGTGCATTGCCACCTTTTCCTAAATTGCTGGGAATTTTCTCTATATGCTGTATACATAGCACACAAATACACTACCAGCTCAAGGTCAATTCAGGTTTTTAACAATTTAAAGAAAAAACTAAGCCCGTTGGTGGGAAGGGAGAGGAGTCGGTGAGGGTAAGCCATCCCAAAACAATCCATAAATTAGCCAAAAATCATAAGCGAAAACCATACCGAACAATCCGTAAACGTTCCGGAGATAGTCCCGCAATATTTTAGGAATGGGATAAAACTAGCCCTAAACTAGTGTAGAAACTATCTTTAAAACAATCCCGATATCGTTTCATAATATTCCCGATATATGCCTTAAAAAATCCGGAAAACAGCCTTAAAATGATCCCGAAGTACTACCAATATTATCCCGAAATGATTCAAGTAAAATTTCGAAATTATCTTCAGAAACAATCTCAAGTTGTTCCTAAGGAAGTCCGATATGATCCGGAAATAGTTCTGAAGATAGTTCCGATATGGACTCGAAATGGTTCGAAATTTTTCCATGTTGATGCCAAGAATAATTAAGACGAGAACCTGAACTCAATAGACATTTGAAAAGTAAAGCCAATTGAAGAGCAAAGTCCTCTCTTGATGAATACAAATTACGCTCTACAAATTGTTTATCATATCTGTTTTAATATATGGCTCGGAATAATGGACAGCGTCGAGAGAAGATGAGATGGCTCTTAGAGTGCTCGAGGGGAAAATTGTTCAATCGATAACGCAGTTTGGAAGAGGAAGTTCTGCACTAAATTGGGAGAGGCAGGTGGAGAAAAACTTGACATACTTTGGTACGCCGATAAAGCGGTTAACTATTGATGATAATGATTCAGAAAACAACCAAAAATAAGTACCCAAATTCGTGTTGAATTATTTAAGTCAAATGCTGCCGAAAATAGTCTCGATACTATTTCGTGATAGTACCGCAATAGTAACTAATTGGTCAATTTAAATGTTTGTGAAATGATTCGAAATGTAAACGAAATATTCTCGCAATGTTTGCTTAATAATCTAAAATCGATCCAAAAATACTCTCCAAATGATCCCAAAATGATCTCGAAATGAGCCGAAAATAGTCTCGAAACTATTTAAAAAGAGCGCCGAAATGTTCAGGAGATAGTTCCGATATGTCTGAAAGTAAGCCCAAAATTAAACGAAAATAATATCAAAATGCTCCCGAAAACAGTATCGATATGATCCAGTGATTATCTCGATTTGAAGGGAAAATTATACCGTAATGGTCCCCAAATAACCCTGAAAACAGTCCGCAAATCGTTATGAAATTATCCAAATATAGCGCTTTTGATACTGAAATTATCTCAGAAACAATTCCGAAATGATTCGTTTGTATCACCGAATTAGTCTCAATAAATGGTGCTAAAATGATTCCCAAATTATCGCAAAATGATCCCGAAATTATAAAGAAATCGCTACGAAACGATGCTCAAACTATTAGAGATAGGGGGATGATTGCCAAAATGGTCCCAAAATTAGTCTCGAAATAGCCCGATTTGATTTCGATATAAATACCGAAGTGTTTTCAGTATGATCCCGAAACAGTCCCGCGAGAGACACTATCACACTTTTATAAGTCAAATAGTCTTACAGTGATAACAATCTAAAAAAAATTGTCTTGAGGCAGGACGTGGAATTGTCCATTATATGCCTCCATATTATAATTCATCTTGAACAATATACTTATGCCCGGCTTTAACCTTGCCACTTTGTTCGATAACATAAAATGTTGCAGCTCGCCTCAGCTCAAGCGGCCGAAGTGGCAGGGTTAAACTCTAGTCAACTTTTACTAGAGTTTAAACTCGCACTGAAAAACCAAGGAATAGAGCTATAACGATTAAAGAATAGTTCAAACGCTACTGTTCTCAAGAGCATGGGGCTCCTTTCCCTTTTCAAAAACCTTAGCCAGAACCGGTTCCGGTGTAAAAGTGGCTATATCGGCTCTTCTATTCGATTAATAAATACTAACGCCTTCTACATTTCCAGTTTGTGATCTGTTGCAGGGCATTTTGGGGGATACTTTAACGACTTTTCTGGAAATGTTTCTATGCTGTAAACATATTTGTTCGATGTTAAGGTCCAGCAGTAAAAGCTAGAGCAAAACAAATACAGATTCCATCAGGCTTCATAAACACATATAGAGCCTTAAATTTTGTACGGTCCACTTTGTGTATGTACTGGATATTTTTGATTTATTGTTTTCAAAAACTTACGAAAAACATCTGTAAAACGCGTCGATTTGAAAAATGTTAGTTACTTTAACACCGTTGTAAGACACAAAACAGTCGGTTCCTGCAAGTATCTGTTTCTCCGGGTTCAGCTCATTTGTACTGTCATCATTAATTAGCACTTAACTAATGTTGGATTATATATATTACATGCAAAAATAAAAGTATTTAGATGGGGGCATTCTTATCTCACTTAAATTGGAATATTTTAGTTAACGCCCAATCTTATCTAACTTGTACGTAAGTAAGTATTAGGATTGCCACTTCTACGTAGGAAAGTGCATGAATAATGTTGATTTGAAAAAATTTTACTATATAGGTATTAACAATAAAACAAAACAGGCCGAAAATATTTGAGACAAGTGCAAACTCAGATATAAACATTTATTTTCATAAAAGATTTCCGGCGCTGATGTAGCGATAACTACACTCCCCGAAGGTTTTGGGGAGTGTTATCAATGTTGATGGGCCTTTGCCGGATAAAGATCCGGTATGTTCCGGTAGCAAGCACATTGAGGTAGAAGCCATCCCTTCCCCCACCCCCTAGTTCCATGGAACTTGAGGTCGCCAGTGATTCGGCTGCTAAAGAAACAGTATTGGCCACGGGTGGGTGATATTGGGTTGGGGAAGCTATAAGTTGCGCTGCACAACCCCTTCAATCATTTCGGTACTTTAGTCGCCTCTTACGACAGGCATACCTGCCACGAGTATATTCTAAGCCCCCTGACCCGTTGGGGAGGAGTGAAGTTTTCTGTACTGGTTCTTGTTTTAGAGTTATTCAGCCCAATTCTAAATATTCCCTCGGAATTTTGTTCTCGCTGATTTTTTTGTTGCTGTTTTGTCAATTGAAATTTTGTTGCGCATTTTTATTTTGTTTAAAAAAATTAAGCGTAATTATTGTTGGGTATTTCTTTGAAATTAAAAAAATAAAGTATAAACAATGCACAGTATTGCATTTCATATTGTATTCACTGAAATGAGTAATGAATTGGTGCCACAGCAATATAAACAGAGGACCATAAGAAGAAGACGGCTGGATAACACAAATCTGCTGGAGTTACCTGCTTCCATTCAGCAAAGCAATTTTCTGACGGCCAAGTCGAGTTGAATTCGTCTTTCATAATATGCCAAAATCTATTTAAGCCTTCTTAAAAAATCGTTGGGCAAATTCTGAATGGTTGCATCAAATATACCAAAAGCTCTTCCGTTGCTTTTGTGGTAGAATGTACATATTTTAGCACAAATTTGTACAAATAAGTGTTCCTTCTTAAAAGAACCAATTTACTTTAACTACATATATGCATCGGCTTAATTTAACAAGTGAAAACACTCCTAAGAAATGGCAGAGAAATCTCCCTCTCATTCACATTCATAATACCTACTTTTCTTCCATAACCGGTTTCCCCTTTTTCGAACATTGTACAAAATAAGAGGAAAGGGAGAAGGGAAAAAACTCGCAAGGAATTTTTGTTTAGAATTGGGCTGATTAATTCCTAAAGGTTAAAAAACATATATTCATTAAATAAGAATACTTATAGGTTGCTGAATGAAATATCACCCTGCGATTGCGAAAACGTCCTATTTCAGCATATTTGTGAAAACCGGCCAATTTTTCAACTTTAAGAACGGCCTGATTGGTTGTCTGTTTGCTGACCTGCCCGCAAACTAAACAACCGAGCCCAAGTAGCGCACAGGGTGCCATTATATTATACTTTCTTCTGGAACCAATTGCTGTTGTTGTTAGTAGGGCTTGTTGGTACTCCAATCAATTCAATTGGTTCGGTCAATGATCATGGTGATATCTTGATATCTTTTATGGAGCATGCAGCAGCATTCTACTTCAGAATATATTTCAAAAACGCAATATTCTGGAATTTTATTGAATAAGCTCTTTCCACGGACACGGTTAATAAACGCCTTATAATTTGTTGTAAGAAATAGCATATCCCAACATAATTTTGAGCCGAAATAGTGCGCTATAAAAACAATTCAATAAGGAGTTTTCCAAAGAAATTAAGAAATAGGACGTTTTTTAATCTAATTCTGAGGTATTGAAGACTTTGTTCAGAACCCAGCCTGCTGTGGTATGAATATGTTGGGAAGATGGCTCTTCAAATCAAATAAATCTAGTTATTTCTTTTCCGTGAAGGTCCGGGTTCAAGTCCCGGGCAAAGCATCACTAAAAAGATTTTTCAATTCGAAAACAGTCTTTACAAACCAGGACGCCCCTCGGCGGTGGTTTGGCAAACACTCCGAGCATATTTCTGCCATAAAAATCTTCTCAGTGTAAACTCATTTGCCTTGCAGCTGCCGTTCGGAGTCGACATAAAACATGCAGGTCTCGTCGCACCAAATCGTAGGAAAAATTAAAAAATAGCACGACGCAAGTTGAAAGAGAAGCTCGGCCTAAGTCTCCTTCTAGGTAAATCGCGCCTAGTGTTGTTTATTTTTTTTATTTTTTTTTTTATTTAACCCTTTCGCCCCTACTGGGACAATACGTCCCAGCAAACTTCAAATATGTGTATAACTTTTAATTTTTATCCAATTACGCATTGAAATGTGCCCAATAAAACCTTGAAGCCTTCCTTGATGATCAGTAACCGCATTCCGTCATTATTGACATCAAATTTCCCGTTACGCAATATTTTGCACTGACATGTCGCGTTGTATTTCAGTGTGAAACGTCTATCTGGTACCGTTTTTATTCATAATATACCGTTTGCTGTAAAGTTTATGTGTGAATAAATATTATTCCTTCAAAATTGGAAAGAAATTATAACGAAAAAAGTAAGTTTTTTATATTTATAACTGCATTTATAATGCATTTGTATGGGATAATAATATCCCAATATTTGTTTATACCTTTAGATGTGTACAAATTTTTGGCCCTTTTGGTATTATTGGGACTTATTCGTCCCACCTATAAATGTAAATAAATGTTATTGTGATTATATATCCCAGGATAACGGTAAGGATTCAGGTATGCCAAACATCTTATATTTTAGTCATATTACAGGATTAGCTGTCGTAATGATGAAACCACCGCCTGATTTCGAAAAAAAACTCAGGGGTGAAAGGGTTAAATCAAAAGGCGTTACAATTAACTATCCGCTCAACAACGCCCTCTAAAATCGTTTTAAAAGTTGCAAACAAGAACAACAAGCCAAAGGGCATTAAAGAAGGAAACGAAAAAAACTGGAAATAAAAAAAAATGTTAACAAAACAAAGAAACTCGCATTTTTAATACGAAAATATGTAAAGTCGAACGAGTTCTTCGGTTCATGTAGTTTTATTAGTTAACGGTAAATAATTGTAAGTAATAGTGAAATAGAAAACGCCATTATGAAATCGGAAGCAGCAATAAACAACACATGAAGTGCACTCGCATGAGCCTCCAAAGATTGTGCAAACATTTTAATAATTAATAGCTTACATTCACTACGTAATTGTAAGGCGTGAGTTATTAGCGAAAAATTATAAAAGTAGCTAAAGTGATAAAAATTGCCTTAAAAGAGGAACCGAATTGAACAGCTGTGAAACGAAAATATTTCGGCTTATAATTTGTTTGTTTGCTGTGATTACACTGTGCAACAGCAATTTTGTTAGAAAATAACCATGGTATTTTTCTGAAAGTCGCACAGATACATTTTTCTAAACAAACATATAGTCCAGCTAGTTAAATTTACTTTAAATTTTCATTTAGAGGTCAAACTGGTCACAAGTTTAAGCTTCATACTAACATACCAACATTTGGAAATTCAACCATTTCTCCTTCCACCACTTTTTTACATTTACCCCGCAGGTATCAGAAAGTTTCTACAAGTTGGTCCGACATGTTGCTAAAGATTTACTCGGCTTTTTCAATTCTGAAATTAGAAAAACTGGGCAGAACTAGTCTTAGAAAGTTGAAGTGTTAGTATAAATTGATCAACTTTGTATAGATGGGGAATTAATGACGAAAACCTTCTTGTATCGGTTGTATGGGAGATATATGCTATCGAGCGAGTACCGGTCCGGTCAGACAAATGATTAATCGGGCACCCTAATATACCCGCTCACCGCCTCCGACAACACAAGTGGCGTACGTGAATTTCGTGCACTAGAAAAGAGGCTTCAAGAACCTTTCCGAAAGTGAGACTATAAGCTCTGCCTGGAACAAGAATTGCAGCTGACAACTGCAAAGGAAATCCCGAAAGGATCATTCTTGTGGAGCATGATCTCTTGTATCTACTCCAACATTGTAGGACGGTACAGTAAACATAGTAGAAGCAAATTAGTACTAATAAAACCACGTCTAACGAAGGGGTGTTGAAGTCTCTTAAGCTAGCCCAACCTTTCCAGCCCCATCGGAAAGTGAGACCATACTAAATTGCACAATATGTAACTCTAATTTAATACTGGCTAGTTAAATTTATTACACTTGAAAGGTTGGGCTAGCTTAAGAGATCTGGGGTGGTGTGTAAATTTGCGCTTAAGAAAAATTTCACAGAAGGTTACTATAATTAACTTTACTAAAATGAAGAACCTTATAGGCATGCGACCGATAGCTCTTGCTGTTAAACACGGCAACCGGGGTCAAGAACCTCGGAGTTATTTCTATTATGGAAGAAACATGTCGACAGCGTCATGGATAGAGCCAAAATGACCTTAATGTGAAAAACCACGGAAAGGAAGTTGTGACATTGCAGTCGTCAGATGCTAAAGTATGTTTGTACCATCATAGTAAGGCTTCTGCTGATGTATAAAGCAGCTGCCAGGTCATAACGAGCCACAAACCAATATATTACACTGTGTGACATCTAAAAATAGCAAGGAAGTGATACCATTTTTCAAGTAGATCCTGAAGATCTAAGAATGACTGCATATAAGATTTTCCCCAAAATCGTGAGTTACGGGTAAAACCCAGCTTTTCGTACCTTTGTATCCTTCCGAGCCTATAACTTTGTTGGTGATAAACCGATTCTCAATTTATTTCCGGATCTTATAAGGAGAAAATGCGACCTTAGACCTTCAAGATCTACTAGAAAAATGGTATCACTTCCCAGGTATTTTATCTTTTGTCTTTTTTGTAGGACTGTGTTATCTCTGGCACCAAAGTCTTTTATATTTTTTACAATTTGAAAAAGTCTCCTTGTCAGCACTTAAAAGTTTTCGGTAGGGGTAGCGCGAATGCACTGAGCAGTGAATTGCTCAATATAAGAAATGCAATAACATTTATATTTTACATGACTGCAATGTAACAAACTCAGAACATTCCATGTTTCATGGCAATAATATTTACTTAACTTGAAAGTTGATTTGTGATCGTTTTACCTAGACTATATAAATAAATAGACCATACTTACACAAATAAGGGCATGAAAAGGCGCTTTTTTGTCGCAATATCCAACAATCGTCCGAAGTCGTGCTTGACCAGGGTGGTGTTTTTCGCCCTTGATCTGAGAGCACACATCAGCCTGACGATATGCAGAACAGTGCCTACAGGCACACGTTAAGAACGAAAGCAAATAGAAAAGTGCGTGAACGCTACCGCGAGTTGAAAAAAATGGCTATACATCTATTCAAGAGAAAAAAACTCAAAAGAGAAAGGCGTAAATGCCAGCTGAAATAACGCTCACAAATTTTATCAACAACTTAGGCGACATGCGGGAGGTTTTAAGCCCGGCAAACTCTTGTAAGAACGAAAACGGCAACCTAGTAACCGACGTAAGAGAGTACTTAGATTATGGAGGCAACCTTTATATTTCATTTTAAATGGAGATTGCGATGTAATGATAATGGAATTAATATTCCCCCAACCGACTCGGACGTCCGCGGTGGTGTGATGGTAGCGTGCTCTGTCTACCACGACGACGAGTACGATGAAAATTGGAAGAGAAGCCCGGCCTAAAATCGCTTCGGAGGTTATCTCGCCTTACATTTATTTTAAAGAATTCGTTTATTTTGGAACCAACATTAACACGAAAAACAACACCAGCTTTGAAATCCAGCGAAAAATCACTCTTGCCAATAAATGCTACTTTGGACTAGGTGCGCAATTACAAAGTAAAGTCCTCTCTCGGCAAACAAAAATCATGCTCTACAAGTCACTTATTGTAGCCGTCCCAATATGTCGCGCAAAATCACACAATGAGGTAGCTCTGGGAGTGTTCGAGAGAAAATTTGTTCGAAAAATTTATGCACCTCTACGCGTTAGCGACGGTGAGTACAGAAGCAGATTTAATCATGACCTATACGAGCTTTACGCCTACATGAGCATTGTACAGCGAACTAAAACACAATGGCTACGCTGGCTAGGGCATACGAATGAAAGATGTTGTTCCGGTCAAGAAGGTGTTCCTATGGGAACCCGCCTACGGAAGCAGAGAAAGAGGGCAGCCTCTGCTGGAATTATTATGTGAAAAACGCTCTTAATACACTTGGTGAGACTAATTGGTGCCGGTTAACCCAACGAAAAAACGACTGGCGCGCCTTGTTGAACAGCCATAGCCCTTGAAACTATTAAGCGCCATACATACATATATCTATGTTGAAGTGGGTATAAAACTGAGCTTATTTCACCTCGAACATCCAATGTGTTCACATCTCAAAAGAAATCGTAATACCGAAATTATCAATTTTCTACCGGTAATATGCATTGCAAATGCTTCCCAATAAGTGAAAGGAAAAGTACAAGTTTATTACACCACACACACACATACATTCATAAGCGAATGCACATTTTTGACATCTTTCTTACAAAATTGATACCCCTGTCGTATGAGCAACAAATTCATAAATGCAACGCCACTGCAATGACGAATTCCAAATTAATTGCATTTGCAACATCCACACATACATATGTACATGTGTATGTATGTGATTCTTATGTGTGCACACGTCGTAGACGACCAGTAAACAAAGGCGAAACTGTTTATAAAAATAGCATGTAATAATATTAACGTAAACGAAAATGGAAAAAAACTGAAAATTGGAAATACTGCCTTGACTGACAAGTCAAGCCAATGGATTCACCAGCAATTCATCGCATGACTTGCATTGGTTATATAAGAAAAGTGCGAAAATATGCAGACCTTTGTATACGCTATAGACAACCATATTTATAATAAATTACGTGAATGACAGATAACCTATGAGTTTAAATTGGAAAATTAAATCATTGTACAATAAATTACACGTAACGAAGATCTCGTTCATTTTACATGCCTAGGAAATGACAGAAACGTCTCAGTTCATGATCTTATTTAACCTTGTAAAATCGAAGTGATTATACCACAACAACAACAACATATATGTGTACAAGGCCAGCAAGAGGCCACGGTTGCCGGCAAGAAACCAAGAAATAGTAAACAATAATACCATTTAAGTACATATACATATGTACAAATACCTGTATATAGATTTACGGTTGAACTTACAGCCCACGTCTATTTTGTAGCGCACGCACTTTTGGAGCAAAGCCAGGCTTAGTCAACAAAAAGTAAGAATATTATAATTTTAATATTTTTTTCTTTGTTTTCAACTATTAAGGCGTACATATACGCACGCCCAACAACCATTTTGCAGCGAGCTCGGAAATAGCTGCAACGATAAGGTGGTCACGCGTTCTCACAGTCTATAGGACCACGCAACGTGTGGTTTCAACAATGTGACCGTTACAGAACGCTAGTAAGGAATGGGAACGGCGTGAGTACGAGGAGCTCCGAAACTGTACCAAAAAATGAGGTAGACGACGATAGGTTTCAAGACAGGTAGTTTGCTGCAGGAACGATATGTTATGCAGATAACATTTCTACTCATTACTAGATAACGTGGGAGATGCGAATTATCCAAATCTCTGACTAAGTGGAATAGTCCAGCCGATTATGACGAAGTAAGGTGGATTAGGTCCTGCCAAATATTATAAAGACTTAGAGGACAAGTTGTTAAATAACATTAGTATGTAAAATATGATGGAATGAGTGCAATGCCTTTAGATTATAATTTAAGTGTGATCTGCCTAATCTACATTTAGGCCGTTTATTAACAAGTCACGCCAGCTATTCCTACTTCGCAATAACTGACGTCAATTGGGAGAAACAAGCAAGGTCAAGTCTTCATCCACCTGCCTCTCCCAACTAGTTGAGGACCCCAATTTCCTCTGCTTCTAAACTGTGGTATCGACTGAAATACTTTTTTAGACGGAGCGTCTTCGTCCATTCGCATAACATTCGCTGCACTATCCTCATATCTACGTGAATCTCATACAGCTCATCATTATACCTCTTCGTAACTCGCCGTTGATATCACTGACAGGACCATAAATCTTACGAAGAACTTTTCTCTCGAACACTCCAAGAGCCATAATCTTCTCTCGACACCGTCTATGGTTCCGAGCCATACATCAGGACAGGTATGATGAGCGACTTGTAGAACGTGATTTTTGTTCGTCGAGAGGAGTTTACTTTCCAATTGCCTACTCAGTTCAAAGTAGCACTTGTCGGGAAGAGTTACTTTCCATTTGATTTATAAGCTGGCATTGTTTTTGCTAATTCAACACTCCTATAATAGACTATACAATCGCGGTTAAGTTTTGTTGCTAGAACTCTTTTTCCAGCATTATGTTAAAAAATTTCACGAAAGGGAACCAGCCGTCTTGTCTTAAGTCTCGTTTTCTTTCGAATTACTCGGAGAGGTCCTTCCCAATACCTACGGAGCTGGTCATTTGGCAGAACCCTATAAACTTTGCAGGAATTTTTAATTCAGACATAGCAGTATGCAAGCAACTTCTTTTCGTGCTGTCAAAGGCTGCTTCGAAGTCGACAAAAAGATGGTGAGTGTCGATTCTCTTATCGTGAGTCTTCTCTATGATCTAGCACTTCGTGAAGGTCTAGTCGATAGTAAACTGACCAGGTCTGAGGCCGCACTGATAAGGTACAATCAGTTTGTTCACTATGGGCTTCAGTCTTTCGAACAGTACGCCAGAAGAACCTTTTACGTGATAACAGGCAGGCTAATTCGGTAATTGGCACGATTTGCGGGATCGCCTTCAGAGGAGATTTAACTTTCGTCATGCTACTTATTTTAATTTTTCCTACAACTGGGCGGGACGGACCTTACATGTTCCATGCCATCTTCGAACGGCATCTGCAAGCAGATGAATTTTCATTGAGAAGTTTTTTTTTCTTTTTTAATTTACAAAAAAATTTATGATAATATTGTGGCAAATGCTAACAATTTTGATGTGCCACTGTGTTTCTAGTAAACAAATGCACAACAAAAGCAAACTAAGCAGCCACACATACATGCAAACAGGGAAGCTAATATGCGAAGAGATTATTTCACATACATATATGTAGGCAGCAGCAAAAGTTTTCACTCACACATACACACGCATATAACTAAAAGACAAACGTGAATATCAGATACATAAAGGAGAAATAAATAAGCAGCTGTGCGAAAAGATTGTTCGTGAATAGTCTAGACCCTTGGAGAAATATGCGAACGAGGCAACTGGGGGTATAAAAGCAGCGCAAGCTGAGAAAGAATCAGTTTGATTTTAACACTTATAAGTGACGTACGCGGATATTGTTATTGTTAAGTACTACTACTACAGTAGAGTCGTAAATAAAGAACATTTTGTTATACTGAATATTTGAGTAATTTATTCGACAATTGAGAGATTCGCACTATAACAGAAGCTGCAGAATAAACAAGCATTCCTAAAATACGTTACAATATACTAAATGCAAGTACTTATTTCGCAAACGCATTGATGTTAAGAAGTAAATGAAATTAAGTCCAAATTGTATTGTCAACTTGTTGTCATATTCTGAACCGGTACCTAAATACATACATACATATATACAAATGTATGTTGCTCACCTGTATGGCAGTGACCGATCGAGTTCCTCTACCTACACACCTTTTTGTGTTTAAAGCGCCATTTCGAGCTTTGAGGCAACTCGATAAAATAATTCCGTGGTGCACTGGAGAGCTTCGTAGAGCTGCGGAATACTATTCGGTGTTCACCTACATGTCATGTGAGCCCACCGACAGAGACTCGCTAAAGTAAGCAATCAATCAGATTGAGCTAGTAATTCCAGCAGTCAACATCTCAGCGTGAATTCTTTGCTCAAGCATTCTCTACGTAAACACATTGTAGTAAAAAAAAGTTGCATTTCGAAGCTCTACCGGCGTTGTGCACCACTGAAATAATTGAAATGAGCATTCTGTTTTTATTATGTTCTCGTTTTTCGTGAGCAGCTTTAACCTTTTTTATTTAGAACTATTTGTGTATATGAAACATTTTGTTTCTGCAAATATATTTTTGTATACATACTCGCATATTTTTTCAACTTAAAAGTTCTTATGTACAACAGTTAGCTTTATATGTACCAACGTACGTATTTTGTACTCATTTTAATGAGGCATTCGCGAGTCATAAACGCATGCAAACTTGGCAATAGTTTTAATTGAAGCAATTGCTTTTATGGACATTACGAGTATGTAGCAACATTACTAGGTAACTGTCAGAAAATTACACCTGCTGACATGAGCTAATGTATGTATGTATGTATATTAGACTAAGTCATTTTAATTTGAGGGTAATGTTGAAAGGACTGTTAACTTGTAGTAACTCTATTATACCAAATAATAAAAAAATTTGACGTATACGCACCGGTTTTTTCAGCTTTGTGGAAGGAGGAGATGCTTTATGCACTGAGCGGGATATTTAAGCCTCACTGCGAGACTCCCCTCCTAGTGTAGAACTCCCTTCTTCCATGAAGGGCTACCCACTAAAACCTAACCTCCCATAGCTCGCGCAAATCCCCGTACTTGGGACCATGTGTAGCATTACTTCTGGTACGGGTGCCCGCTACGTGAGCTCCATGGATACTCTCACGCTAATGGGCTGGACATCCGTCTTCTCGTTTAGTGATAAGTATGTGCCTCACATATGTGCTGACCGTATCCCATATGTGGCTTCGGCAGGTCATGTTATTGACGGTACTTCCCGGGGGTAGGTCGCCAAGTATCTTTTCTACCCTCCTTCGCCGATCGGAGAAGTGCCCGCATTCGAGGAAGGTGTGGCGTACATCGTCTATTTACCCACATTACGGGCAGCTCGGGTTATCAACCTTGCCTATTCTGTGCATATATTTGCGAAAGTAACCGTTTCCGGTTAGAAACTGAGTCAGGTAAAAGTCTACCTCAACGTGTGGTCGCTTCAACCATGGGTTCAGTTCAGGGATTAGTCCCCTAGTCTACTTTCCTACGGTGCTGTTGCTCCGCTGTTCTTGCCAGCGTCGAATAGATTATTCTCGCGCCTGCATGGCAACGGCAGCTCTACTCGCTTCCGATTTGCTGTCGTATATTGCTTTTCTTACTTCAACGAAAAGATATATCGGTATGGTTCCCGCAACGACCAAGATAGCCATGCGGTAAGCCGAAGCTATTCGCAGCGCCCCTCTGCGTTGGACTGAGGTGAGGTCGATTCGGTTCTTCCAGTATTTCATTGCGTTCGCTTAAATTTCTGCACCGTGTAAGAGTATAGAATCCGCACCTGATGCAAGCAGCTTCCTTGTACATGGCTTTGGACCGCCTTTGTTTGCAATTTACCTATTCAATTTCGCTATTGTGGGCGCACCTCTTACGCAGGCTCCTCGTATGTGATCCGAGAAAGTGAGCTTACTGTCTAACCTCACACCCAGATATTTTGTTGAAGTGAGTGTTTCTATTGACTGGTCCGCAACCGTCATATTCCTGGTAGTGGAAATCCACCTCTTTATGAGGATGACGATCTCCGTTTTTGCTGTTGCTAGCTAGAGACCGTGATCAGCAATCCACCTATTTACATTATATATGATGTCGTCTGCAAACGCAACGAGGAAGGTCCTTTCTGGCATGTCCAATCAAAGATGACTGTCGTAACTAATATTCCAGGGATCGGGACCTAGTACGATGACCGAACTCGCCAAGTATGACTGGATCTTACATCTCTACAATGCACCGCCCCATTCCTCGTTCTTTGTGCAAGAGTTTTTGAAAAAAGGCATCCCAACGTTATCTGCCCCTTTCTATAACACCGCTATTTCTCCCTGCGACTCTTTTCTATACCCCAAGATGAAGTCGCACCTGAAGGTAGCTCATCATGGTGGCGTACAGGAGGTCCAAGAAGTTGTAACCGACGAACTAAACGGGCCAGCTTCGGAGAACTATAAAGGTTGCTTCCAATCATGTGATAAACGTTGAAATCATTGTGTAGAGGTAGAGGGAGACTATTGTGATATTAAAATTTTTCCTTAAACTTCATTTTCTAGTCTTTTATTGACAAACTCCCGGAACTTAATTGCCACACCTCGTAAAAACGCGCTTCAATTTAAAATCCACTTATGAAATAATCTTAATATATAAAAAACACGTGTCACAGGTTTGAGGCCAATGGACTCCTAAACTACTAAACCGATTTTGAATTTGTTTTGCACCACGTGTGTAGTTTGATCTAACTTGAAATATAGGATAGGTTATATCTCAGTTTATAGTCGCAATATTATTTTATTGCAATTTTCTGAGTGGCCCACGATTTAGAGGTACTATGACATTTTCTTTAATACAGTAGAGTCTTAGTTGTTCCATATGCAATTTTTAAGCCGATTTTCAAAAGCAATGAAAATCTGCTTTTCGTTTTAATATTATAGTGAAGTGCGAAAAATAAAAATCTATATTTAAAAAGAAAGGCTAAAATGTGTGTTAGTTGGTCGCCGGTGTTTCCAGAGATGCGTCGGTCGATGTTGTTCAAACTTTCACACAAGTTGCATAAACCTCACGCGGTGGTTACTACAGGTACAGGGTCTCGATACATAGGCCAAAACGTGGGCCAGTGAATGCCTAGGCAGTGTTTATACAATATGGATATCAAATGAAAGCTGTTGATGAGTGCTTTGGTACAGAGTAATATATTATCCAGAGACGGACTGGTAATGAGACTCGGAGTGGGACTGGGACTGGGACTGGAATAAAATACATACCACCCGGCAATAAGGGATGCAGAAGAATGAGAAGGAATTGAGAGAAGAGAAAAGAGAGAAGGAGATTGAGAAAGAAATGGAATGAGACGAAGATGGAGATAAATGAAGCGAAAAAGACGGAGGGAGGAATGAATAAAAGGATTAGGAAAAAGTGAAGAGGGGGGGAGGGCAGAGTCAGACGGAAAAAGCTTATTAAAATGTATTCAGATAGGCCAAATTTAGGGCAGGACAACGTCTGCCGGGTCTTCTAGTAAAGGATAAAAAATAAAAGGGCTTCAAAGTTTTGAGGCCTTTTTTTGCAAGTTTTTTTTAACCAGTCTAATGAGCACATATACTAACACAAGCGCATAATTTAAATGATTCTGTTAATTACTAAGTAGTATGTTATAAGACTCGTTATAATATTTTTATTATTATACATATGTACATATATGACCTTGATGAATTTATTTAGACCAATTTATTCACTTCAGTTAGCAGTGAGCCATGTGTGACTTATCTCTCTTTTCTCGTAGAGTTCAGTACTCATATATTGTTGCTTTTATAGAAATCTATGCTTGAGCTGGTGTGATCGGGCCGAACTTCAAGAATTTAATACCAGGAGGATATACTTTACTCTCTTTAAAAAAGAATTCCATGCGATAAACACTTGAGGCTTTTCTCTCTTTGTCGAGTGGGATGAAAAATGGCTTCATAAATCATATCATATTTGCAGGTCTCTTAAGCTAGCCCAACCTTTTCAGCCCAATCAAAAAACGAGACCGTACTAAATTGCACAACATTTATTACTAATTTAGTACCGATTAATTAAATTTATTACCCTTGTATTTTAAAAAAATATCGAGGGTTGGGCTAGCTTAAGTTTAAGCCAACCCAACCCATATGCACAATCAAAAAACGAGACCGTACTAAACTGCAAAACATTTATTACTAATTTAGTACCGGTTAATTAAATTTATTACCCTTTTATTTTAAAAAATATCGAGGGTTGGGCTAGCTAAGTTTAAGCCAACCCAACCCATATGCACAATCAAAAAACGAGACCGTACTAAATTGCACAACATTTATTACTAATTTAGTACCGATTAATTAAATTTATTACCCTTGTATTTTAAAAAATATCGAGGGTTGGGCTAGCTTAAGTTTAAGCCAACCCAACCCATATGCACAATCAAAAAACGAGACCGTACTAAACTGCAAAACATTTATTACTAATTTAGTACCGGTTAATTAAATTTATTACCCTTGTATTTTAAAAAATATCGAGGGTTGGGCTAGCTTAAGTTTAAGCCAACCCAACCCATATGCACAATCAAAAAACGAGACCGTACTAAACTGCAAAACATTTATTACTAATTTAGTACCGGTTAATTAAATTTATTACCCTTGTATTTTAAAAAATATCGAGGGTTGGGCTAGCTTAAGTTTAAGCCAACCCAACCCATATGCACAATCAAAAAACGAGACCGTACTAAACTGCAAAACATTTATTACTAATTTAGTACCGGTTAATTAAATTTATTACCCTTGTATTTTAAAAAATATCGAGGGTTGGGCTAGCTTAAGTTTAAGCCAACCCAACCCATATGCACAATCAAAAAACGAGACCGTACTAAACTGCAAAACATTTATTACTAATTTAGTACCGGTTAATTAAATTTATTACCCTTGTATTTTAAAAAATATCGAGGGTTGGGCTAGCTTAAGTTTAAGCCAACCCAACCCATATGCACAATCAAAAAACGAGACCGTACTACACTGCACAACATTTATTACTAATTTAGTACCGATTAATTAAATTTATTACCCTTGTATTTTAAAAAATATTGAGGGTTGGGCTAGCTTAAGTTTAAGCCAACCCAACCCATATGCACAATCAAAAAACGAGACCGTACTACACTGCACAACATTTATTACTAATTTAGTACCGATTAATTAAATTTATTACCCTTGTATTTTAAAAAATATCGAGGGTTGGACTAGCTTAAGTTTAAGCCAACCCAACCCATATGCACAATCAAAAAACGAGACCGTACTAAACTGCAAAACATTTATTACTAATTTAGTACCGGTTAATTAAATTTATTACCCTTGTATTTTAAAAAATATCGAGGGTTGGGCTAGCTTAAGTTTAAGCCAACCCAACCCATATGCACAATCAAAAAACGAGACCGTACTAAACTGCAAAACATTTATTACTAATTTAGTACCGGTTAATTAAATTTATTACCCTTGTATTTTAAAAAATATCGAGGGTTGGGCTAGCTTAAGTTTAAGCCAACCCAACCCATATGCACAATCAAAAAACGAGACCGTACTAAACTGCAAAACATTTATTACTAATTTAGTACCGGTTAATTAAATTTATTACCCTTGTATTTTAAAAAATATCGAGGGTTGGGCTAGCTTAAGTTTAAGCCAACCCAACCCATATGCACAATCAAAAAACGAGACCGTACTAAACTGCAAAACATTTATTACTAATTTAGTACCGGTTAATTAAATTTATTACCCTTGTATTTTAAAAAATATCGAGGGTTGGGCTAGCTTAAGTTTAAGCCAACCCAACCCATATGCACAATCAAAAAACGAGACCGTACTACACTGCACAACATTTATTACTAATTTAGTACCGATTAATTAAATTTATTACCCTTGTATTTTAAAAAATATTGAGGGTTGGGCTAGCTTAAGTTTAAGCCAACCCAACCCATATGCACAATCAAAAAACGAGACCGTACTACACTGCACAACATTTATTACTAATTTAGTACCGATTAATTAAATTTATTACCCTTGTATTTTAAAAAATATCGAGGGTTGGACTAGCTTAAGTTTAAGCCAACCCAACCCATATGCACAATCAAAAAACGAGACCGTACTAAACTGCAAAACATTTATTACTAATTTAGTACCGGTTAATTAAATGTATTACCCTTGTATTTTAAAAAATATCGAGGGTTGGGCTAGCTTAAGTTTAAGCTTAAGTTTAAGCTAGCCCAACCCTCGATATTTTTTAAAATACAAGGGTAATAAATTTAGTTAACCGGTACTAAATTAGTAATAAATGTTTTGCAGTTTAGTACGGTCTCGTTTTTGATTGTGCATATGGGTTGGGTTGGCTTAAACTTAAGCTAGCCCAACCCTCGATATTTTTTAAAATACAAGGGTAATAAATTTAATTAACCGGTACTAAATTAGTAATAAATGTTTTGCAGTTTAGTACGGTCTCGTTTTTTGATTGTGCATATGGGTTGGGTTGGCTTAAACTTAAGCTAGCCCAACCCTCGATATTTTTAAAATACAAGGGTAATAAATTTAATTAATCGGTACTAAATTAGTAATAAATGTTGTGCAATTTAGTACGGTCTCGTTTTTTGATTGGGCTGAAAAGGTTGGGCTAGCTTAAGAGACCTCATATTTGCTATCGTCGTAGCAATCGTTTGTCTCTTAAGAGCTCAAAACTGGTCTCAGTATTATGAGGTCAGGATGACATTATTTGTGTTTCATTTTTTAAGAGCCATCTGTTGTGTGTCTGCTGAATTGTTGTTACTCTTCTGGGCAGCTCAGAATTTTTGTTATAAAAGTGATTTTGGCAGTGTCTTAGCTTAAACTGCAGACGCGTCAATTTTTATATCGACAGCCAAAGGGCAATTATGGCAATAAAAATCTCATAGCAAAACCGTAAGAAATCCCTGGAAAGAGTCGGAATAGGAAAAATATACATCTATATTCGGTCGCTGGACATGTGGAAAACTATGGAAATGAAAAAGCGGATGAGCTATCAAAAAAGTGCGCATCCGTCGAAGCTTGTACAGTGGACATCCCAATCAGATTGGGTGAGATAAAATAAAGGCGAGAGTTGCACATGATAGACCAAGCCGGAAAGGCGTGGAACATGCGAGTGGCTACAAAGCGCCAAGATCATGTCTTACAAGCTTAGACTAATAAAGTTACTCTTATCATTGAAAAGAGGGGATTGTAGGCTCATGTTTTTTATTCTGTGTCGGCATTACCTCTTTATACATACGTAGGTCTCGATTCTGATAGGGCTTTTCAGTTTGATCGTTGAGCAAACTTCCGGTAACACCATGGACTCATAGTGTTTTTCAGTTTGATCGTTGAGCAAACTTCTGGTTACACTATGGACTCATTCACTCAACGTGAGATCCACACGGACCGATCAGTTCAACTTAACCAAACCTTGCTAGAGCATATGTCGGTTCTGGCTCCATCGCTAGCACTTCAAGAAGGTGTGCTCAGCATCTTCTGCTTCGCCGTGTACGCACTTTTGATTGACGATCATTCTATACTTTTTATACTCAGTTGAGCAGAGCTCACAGAGTATATTAAGTCTGATTGGATAACGGTTGGTTGTACAGGTATAAAGGAATCGAGATAGATATAGACTTCCATATATCAAAATCATCAGGATCGAAAAAAAATTTGATGGAGCCATGTCCGTCCGTCCGTCCGTCCGTCCGTTAACACGATAACTTGAGTAAATTTTGAGGTATCTTGATGAAATTTGGTATGTAGGTTCCTGAGCACTCATCTCAGATCGCAATTTAAAATGAACGATATCGGACTATAACCACGCCCACTTTTTCGATATCGAAAAATTCGAAAAACCGAAAAAGTGCAATAATTCATTACCAAAGACAGATAAAGCGATGAAACTTGGTACGTGGATTTACCTTATAACGCAGAATAGAAAATTAGTAAAATGTTTGACAATGGGCGTGGCACCGCCCACTTTTAAAAGAAGGTAATTTAAAATTTTTGCAAGCTGTAATTTGGCAGTCGTTGAAGATATCATGATGAAATTTGGCAGCAACGTTACTCCTATTATTATATGTACGCTTAATAAAAATTAGCAAAATCGGAGAAGGACCACGCCCACTTTAAAAAAAAAATGTTTTAAAGTAAAATTTTAACAAAAAATTTAATATCTTTACAGTATATAAGTAAATTATGTCAACATTCAACTCTAGTAATGATATGGTGCAACAAAATACAAAAAATAAAGAAAATTTCAAAATGGGCGTGGCTCCGCCCTTTTTCATTTAGTTTGTCTAGAATACTTTTAATGCCATAAATCGAACAAAAATTTCCCAATCCTTTTGAAATCTGGTAGGGGCATAGATTTTTTGACGCTAACTGTTTTCTGTGAAAATGGGCGAAATCGGTTGAAACCACGCCCAGTTTTTATACACAGTCTTCCGTCTGTCCTTCGGCATGGCCGTTAACACGATAACTTGAGCAAACATCGATATATCTTTACTGAACTTAGTTCACGTACTTATCTGAACTCACTTTATCTTGGTACAAAAAATGAACGAAATCCGACTATGACGACGCTCACTTTTTCGATATCGAAAATTACGAAAAATTAAAAAAATGCCATAATTCTATACCAAATACGAAAAAATGGATCAAACATGGTAAATGGATTGGTTTATTGACGCGAAATATAACTTTAGAAAAAACTTTGTAAAATGGTTGTGACACCTACCATATTAAGTAGAAGAAAATGAAAAAGTTCTGCAGGGCGAAATAAAACACCCTTGAAATCTTTTCAGGTATTACATATATAAATAAATTAGCGGTATCCAACAGATGATGTTCTGGGTTACCCTGGTCCACATTTTGGTCGATATCTGGAAAACGACTTCACATATACAACTACCACCACTCCCTTTTAAAACTCTCATTAATACCTTTAATTTGATACCCATATCGTACAAACACATTCTAGAGTCACCCCTGGTCCACCTTTATGGCGATATTTCGAAACGGCGTCCACCTATAGAACTAAGGCCCACCCCCTTTTAAAATACTCATTAACACCTTTCATTTGATACCCATATCGTACAAACATATTCTAGAGTCACCCCTGTTCCACCTTTATGGCGATATCTCGAAAAGGCGACCACATATAGAATGAAGGCCTGTCCCTTTTAAAAATACTCAATAACACCTTTCAATTGATATCCATATCGTACAAACAAAATCTAGAGTGACCCCTGGTCCACCTTTATGGCGATATCTCGAAAAGGCGACCACCTATACAACTACCACCACTCCCTTTTAAAACCTTCATTAATACCTTTAATTTGATACCCATATCGTACAAACACATTCTAGAGTCACCCCTGGTCCACCTTTATGGCGATATTTCGAAACGGCGTCCACCTATAGAACTAAGGCCCACTCCCTTTTAAAATACTCATTAACACCTTTCATTTGATACCCATATCGTACAAACAAAGTCTAGAGTCACCCCTGGTCCACCTTTATGGCGATATTTCAAAACGGCGTCCACCTATAGAACTAAGGCCCACTCCCTTTTAAAATACTCATTAACACCTTTCATTTGATACCCATATCGTACAAACAAAGTCTAGAGTCACCCCTGGTCCACCTTTATGGCGATATCTCGAAAAGGCGACCACCTATACAACTACCACCACTCCCTTTTAAAACCTTCATTAATACCTTTAATTTGATACCCATATCGTACAAACACATTCTAGAGTCACCCCTGGTCCACCTTTATGGCGATATTTCGAAACGGCGTCCACCTATAGAACTAAGGCCCACTCCCTTTTAAAATCCTCATTAACACCTTTCGTTTGATACCCATATCGTACAAACAAAGTCTAGAGTCACCCCTGGTCCACCTTTATGGCGATATCTCGAAAAGGCGTCCACCTATATAAATAAGCCGCACGCCCTTTTAAAATACTCATTAACACCTTTCATTTGATACCCATATCGTACAAACATATTCTAGAGTCACCCCTGTTCCACCTTTATGGCGATATCTCGAAAAGGCGACCACCTATAGAACGAAGGCACAGTCCCTTTTAAAAATACTCATTAACACCTTTCATTTGATACCCATATCGTACAAACAAAGTCTAGAGTCACCCCTGGTCCACCTTTATGGCGATATTTCGAAACGGCGTCCACCTATAGAACTAAGGCCCACTCCATTTAAAATACTCATTAACACCTTTCGTTTGATACCCATATCGTACAAACAAAGTCTAGAGTCACCCCTGGTCCACCTTTATGGCGATGTTTCGAAAAGGCGACCACCTATACAACTACCACCACTCCCTTTTAAAATCTTCATTAATACCTTTAATTTGATACCCATATCGTACAAACACATTCTAGAGTCACCCCTGGTCCACCTTTATGGCGATATTTCGAAACGGCGTCCACCTATAGAACTAAGGCCCACTCCATTTAAAATACTCATTAACACCTTTCGTTTGATACCCATATCGTACAAACACATTCTAGAGTCACCCCTGGTCCACCTTTATGGCGATATTTCGAAACGGCGTCCACCTATAGAACTAAGGCCCACTCCATTTAAAATACTCATTAACACCTTTCGTTTGATACCCATATCGTACAAACAAAGTCTAGAGTCACCCCTGGTCCACCTTTATGGCGATATCTCGAAAAGGCGACCACTTATACAACTACCACCACTCCCTTTTAAAATCTTCATTAATACCTTTAATTTGATACCCATATCGTACAAACACATTCTAGAGTCACCCCTGGTCCACCTTTATGGCGATATTTCGAAACGGCGTCCACCTATAGAACTAAGGCCCACTCCATTTAAAATACTCATTAACACCTTTCGTTTGATACCCATATCGTACAAACAAAGTCTAGAGTCACCCCTGGTCCACCTTTATGGCGATATTTCGAAAAGGCGACCACCTATACAACTACCACCACTCCCTTTTAAAATCTTCATTAATACCTTTAATTTGATACCCATATCGTACAAACACATTCTAGAGTCACCCCTGGTCCACCTTTATGGCGATATTTCGAAACGGCGTCCACCTATAGAACTAAGGCCCACTCCATTTAAAATACTCATTAACACCTTTCGTTTGATACCCATATCGTACAAACACATTCTAGAGTCACCCCTGGTCTACCTTTATGGCGATATTTCGAAACGGCGTCCACCTATAGAACTAAGGCCCACTCCATTTAAAATACTCATTAACACCTTTCGTTTGATACCCATATCGTACAAACAAAGTCTAGAGTCACCCCTGGTCCACCTTTATGGCGATATCTCGAAAAGGCGACCACCTATACAACTACCACCACTCCCTTTTAAAATCTTCATTAATACCTTTAATTTGATACCCATATCGTACAAACACATTCTAGAGTCACCCCTGGTCCACCTTTATGGCGATATTTCGAAACGGCGTCCACCTATAGAACTAAGGCCCACTCCATTTAAAATACTCATTAACACCTTTCGTTTGATACCCATATCGTAGAAACAAAGTCTAGAGTCACCCCTGGTCCACCTTTATGGCGATATCTCGAAAAGGCGACCACCTATACAACTACCACCACTCCCTTTTAAAAGTCTCATTAATACCTTTAATTTGATACAAGTATCGTACAAACACATCCTAGAGTCACCCCTGGTCCGCCTTTATGGCGATATCTCGAAAAGGCGACCACCTATACAACTACCACCACTCCCTTTTAAAACCTTCATTAATACCTTTAATTTGATACAAATATCGTACAAACACATCCTAGAGTCACCCCTGGTCCACCTTTATGGCGATATCTCGAAAAGGCGACCACCTATACAACTACCACCACTCCATTTTAAAACCTTCATTAATACCTTTAATTTGATACAAATATCGTACAAACACATTCTAGAGTCACCCCTGGTCCACCTTTATGGCGATATTTCGAAACGGCGTCCACCTATAGAACTAAGGCCCACTCCCTTTTAAAATACTCATTAACACCTTTCGTTTGATACCCATATCGTACAAACAAAGTCTAGAGTCACCCCTGGTCCACCTTTATGGCGATATCTCGAAAAGGCGTCCACCTATATAAATAAGCCGCACGCCCTTTTAAAATACTCATTAACACCTTTCATTTGATACCCATATCGTACAAACAAAGTCTAGAGTCACCCCTGTTCCACCTTTATGGCGATATCTCGAAAAGGCGACCACCTATACAACTACCACCACTCCCTTTTAAACCCCTCATTAATACCTTTAATTTGATACAAATATCGTACAAACACATCCTAGAGTCACCCCTGGTCCACCTTTATGGCGATATCTCGAAAAGGCGACCACCTATACAACTACCACCACTCCCTTTTAAAATCTTCATTAATACCTTTAATTTGATACCCATATCGTACAAACACATTCTAGAGTCACCCTGGTCCACCTTTATGGCGATATTTCGAAACGGCGTCCACCTATAGAACTAAGGCCCACTCCATTTAAAATACTCATTAACACCTTTCGTTTGATACCCATATGGTACAAACAAAGTCTAGAGTCACCCCTGGTCCGCCTTTATGGCGATATCTCGAAAAGGCGACCACCTATACAACTACCACCACTCCCTTTTAAAACCTTCATTAATACCTTTAATTTGATACAAATATCGTACAAACACATCCTAGAGTCACCCCTGGTCCACCTTTATGGCGATATCTCGAAAAGGCGACCACCTATACAACTACCACCACTCCATTTTAAAACCTTCATTAATACCTTTAATTTGATACAAATATCGTACAAACACATTCTAGAGTCACCCCTGGTCCACCTTTATGGCGATATTTCGAAACGGCGTCCACCTATAGAACTAAGGCCCACTCCCTTTTAAAATACTCATTAACACCTTTCGTTTGATACCCATATCGTACAAACAAAGTCTAGAGTCACCCCTGGTCCACCTTTATGGCGATATCTCGAAAAGGCGTCCACCTATATAAATAAGCCGCACGCCCTTTTAAAATACTCATTAACACCTTTCATTTGATACCCATATCGTACAAACATATTCTAGAGTCACCCCTGTTCCACCTTTATGGCGATATCTCGAAAAGGCGACCACCTATAGAACGAAGGCCCAGTCCCTTTTAAAAATACTCATTAACACCTTTCATTTGATACCCATATCGTAGAAACAAAGTCTAGAGTCACCCCTGTTCCACCTTTATGGCGATATCTCGAAAAGGCGACCACCTATAGAACGAAGGCCCAGTCCCTTTTAAAAATACTCATTAACACCTTTCATTTGATACCCATATTGTACAAACGTATTCTAGAGTCACCCCTAGTCCGCCTTTATGGCGATATCTCGAAAAGGCGACCACCTATACAACTACCACCACTCCCTTTTAAAACCTTCATTAATACCTTTAATTTGATACCCATATCGTACAAACACATTCTAGAGTCACCCCTGGTCCACCTTTGTGGCGATATTTCGAAACGGCGTCCACCTATAGAACTAAGGCCCACTCCCTTTTAAAATACTCATTAACACCTTTCATTTGATACCCATATTGTACAAACGTATTCTAGAGTCACCCCTGGTCCACCTTTATGGCGATATCTCGAAAAGGCGTCCACCTATATAAATAAGCCGCACGCCCTTTTAAAATACTCATTAACACCTTTCATTTGATACCCATATCGTACAAACATATTCTAGAGTCACCCCTGTTCCACCTTTATGGCGATATCTCGAAAAGGCGACCACCTATAGAACGAAGGCCCAGTCCCTTTTAAAAATACTCATTAACACCTTTCATTTGATACCCATATTGTACAAACGTATTCTAGAGTCACCCCTGGTCCACCTTTATGGCGATATCTCGAAAAGGCGTCCACCTATATAAATAAGCCGCACGCCCTTTTAAAATACTCATTAACACCTTTCATTTGATACCCATATCGTACAAACAAAGTCTAGAGTCACCCCTGGTCCACCTTTATGGCGATATCTCGAAAAGGCGACCACCTATACAACTACCACCACTCCCTTTCAAACCCCTCATTAATACCTTTAATTTGATACCCATATCGTACAAACATATCCTAGAGTCACCCCTGGTCCACCTTTATGGCGATATCTCGAAAAGGCGTCCACCTATAGAAATAAGCCCCACGCCCTTTTAAAATACTCATTAACACCTTTCATTTGATACCCATATCGTACAAACAAAGTCTAGAGTCACCCCTGGTCCACCTTTATGGCGATATCTCGAAAAGGCGACCACCTATACAACTACCACCACTCCCTTTTAAACCCCTCATTAATACCTTTAATTTGATACCCATATCGTACAAACATATTCTAGAGTCACCCCTGTTCCACCTTTATGGCGATATCTCGAAAAGGCGACCACCTATAGAACGAAGGCCCAGTCCCTTTTAAAAATACTCATTAACACCTTTCATTTGATACCCATATTGTACAAACAAATTCTAGGGTCACCCCTGGTCCACCTTTATGGAGATATCTCGGAACGGCGTCCACCTATGGAACTAAGGATTACTCCCTTTCAAAATACTCATTAATACCTTTCATTTGATACACATGTCATACAAACACATTCCAGGGTTTCCCTCGGTTCATTTTCCTACATGGTTATTTTCCCTTATGTTGTCACCATAGCTCTCAACTGAGTATGTAATGTTCGGAACTTAACCTTCCTTACTTGTTTTTTTTTAATATTATTTGGTTATTTCGTCAAAGCTTCTGGTGCTCCATGCTCTATCATATTTGATTAGTATTGCCGTCTAGGTGAGAGAAGGACCGCGCCTTGTTGACGGCCATAACCGCTTAAACGGTTAAGCGCCAATTAAGTAAGTAATTGCCGTCTATCTGCCTCGTTGTTTTCTTCTTCTGTTTTTCCAGTGGTTGGTCGGTCTGCTTTTCTGTTTCCCATGGTCTTCTTCTTTTAAGCGGTAATAAGTCGACGAGCATTGTTTCGGTGGTCTTTTTTACTGTTCCTCCTGGTACAGTGCAATAACCGGAATCTATCTGAAGTGTGATTGCGGAGAGTTGAGAGCCGTACACTAGGGTGGGTGCTGGTTAGCAACGCTAATTTAATAAATATCTTCCCTGTCGCATGCTAAATTTTGAGTCTGGGAATCTGTTATAACTGCGTAGCCGACAAAGAAAATAATGTATCATCAGGCATTTCATGATTACATATTTCAGGGCCGCGGGCATAGGACTAGACTCACACAAGCCGTTGCATTTTCCATATAAATGTCAGGAAAAAATTCGTTTCGTAGGAATGTGTTATAAATATTAAGCAGGATCAATGAGTAAATTTTTTTCCCGACGCTTACTTCAGAACCTGTCAACCCAGATTTGATTTTAAAATTTATCAAATTTGAATGAGCTTAACCCCTCATAAGAAGCTAACTGTAAATTAAAAAGATAATTTGCCTTTCTGCAAGTGGACCTAATGGAATCAAGGCTGAGAGACGAACTCTGTGGTAAATGGGGGAGGACCTAAGGTGTACTGATCTAGGCTTCTCTGCCTTCCCTGATGAGTGAGAGCGTTTACTATGGTATCGATTATCGCTGTTGCTCAAACCCCATGGGTCCCTGTGGCCAACTTCGAGAAGCCTATTAAATTTTTTTGTTGTTCATGAAAAAGAGTTTCGACGAACATTTACCTCGTTTATTTTGTAGGATTGGCATTTATGTATTAAAGGTGTGTGTGTAACCAAACTTAATAGGTGTAACAAGTTGTGTTGTACTCGCGATAGCGTGATCACGGGACGAGTATATGGCGACAACATCAATTAGCGCTTCACGGTCTACTATCGCCACTTTTTATTTGCAGATGCTTGTGTTCATCCTCCTATGGAAATTATGGTCACTGCCAGTTGGAGTCTTCTAACACTTTCAACTTCTGGATGGCTTCGGAGATGCGATTGTGATGTCTGATATTGTTTCTTTGCATTCTAGTGTTCTGAAGGTGATCGATGAGACGCTGTTTATGACTTTTGGTCCTAGCCTCAGAACCCGTCTTCCTCTTGGGATCGTTGTTTTCATTCCCAATTCGATGGCCCTTGAGTTAAAATCGCCTGGCGTGCTATGTCCCGTTTCCTTCCGTTGCTGCGGCCACGATTGAGTTTTCCAGATAGAAGCCGGTGTCCTTTCGTTTATGTTAAAAATAAATGAATACAAGGCGTGATAACCTCCGAAGAGATTTTAGTCCGAGCTTCTCTTCCATCTTGCGTCGCGCTACTTTTAATTTTTCCGATAAATTGGTGGGACGGGACCAACATGTTTTACGTCGACTGCGAACGGCATCTGCAAGGCAGATGAGCTTTCACTAAGAAACTTTTCATGGCAGAAATATACTCGGAGTGCTGCCAAATAATTACCGAGTGGCGACCACGCTTAGGAAAACTTTATTTTTTCTAATTGACAAAACTTGTTTCTAAATTTTAGATGCTGCTTTGCCTGGAGCTTGAACTCATTTTTGTTATTCGCTGATTATTGCACCTTCCTCTTGGCAAATACTAGAAGCGTTCTAGGACTTAAGCCACTTTCTGCTTCTAGATCTGACAGCTGTATCACTCCTAATAGCTGGAGTCTTAGCCTGGCAAGCGCAGGGCACGAGCACAGAACGTGCTCGATCGTGCTCGATCCAGCCCACACTTCCTACATCTTCTATCACTGGCCAAGCCTAATTTAAAAGCATGTGACGCCAAAAGGCAGTGTCTAGTCAGAATACCCGTCATGAGTCTACAGTCCTCTGTTTTTAATGATAGAAGCAACTTTTTTAGTCTAAGGTTGTAAGACGTACACATAATCTTCGACACTACAGCCCCGCGCTTGAACCCATCCCTTTCCTGCTTGGTCCATCATGTGCTGCTGCCTGTGTGCTCATTCTAGATATCACAGAATTCCTCAATATAATTATCCATTAAATTGTTCTATGAATTTAAATAGATAAGTAGACATTATTTACAAATAAATCCATTTCGAAGTTTCGTGCTATATTTTTATCCGTCACTGTACGTAAATTTAATAACCATATTTATAAGGTCAATACATTACTTGCCCATTAGGCTTTTGAGAAAAGTACTCAACTCTGGTTTGATACGCTTTTTCGTATATATATATATATATATGTATGTATATTTCATACAATACTACGTATGTAATTGACTATTCACGAGTAGTTTCACATGTACAGTGCCAATTAGTTATGTGCGTCTACATTTGGCTACCGTATCCACGACACAAAAACCCTTTTACCTAATTCTATAAGAAATGTTTGACCTACGTTGTTTACTCATACTATAATGGTTTGTAATGCCTAATTTGAGTGAAAAAAAAGTTAAAACAAGTAAGGAAGTATAAGTTCGGGTGAAACCGAACATTAAATACCCAGCTGTACACTTGAGATGCTGTTGTTGTTTGTTTTGTATGCTTAATAGTGTTAAAAGGCTGCGCAATAATACATATACATATGGTTCTATTCTGAACTAATTTTTCTTCGAGTTATGGCTGCCGAAACATAGAAAATTGCTTAGTCATAAAAGGGGCGTTGCCGCGCCCATTTTTTATATTTGAAGTTTTTCCTATTTATTGTTATAAATCCACTCGGGAAATGAAATACCATTGATATAAAGCTCTTTTTTGCAAAGATATAGCTTATTATATTCGTCCACGACCCTTTTAAAAATCTTTTATATAAAAGTGGGCGTGGTCCTTAACCCATTTCGTTAATTTTTCTTCAAAGCATTCCTTATAGTAAAGGCAACCTCTCTGCCTTATTTTGTTACGATAGGTTTAACGATTTTTGATTTATGATTTATAATATTTGTAAAATTGATTTTATCACAAGTGGGCGGTGCCACGCCCATTTTAAAAAAAATTTCTTACAAATTTTTATCAAGAGTCAATATCAGTCCACACGTCAAATTTCAACATTCTAGGTGTATTATTTACTAAATAATCTGGTTTTTTGTGTTTTCAAAAATGTTATATATATATAAAAAGTGGGCGTGGTTATCATCCGATTTCGCTTATTTTCAATACCAATCGATTCTGGGTCCAGATAACCTCGTGTACCAAATTTGGTGAAGATATCTCAATATTTACTCAAGTTATCGTGTTAACGGACAGACAGACGGACGGACGGACTTGGCTCAATCTAATTTTTTTTCGGTACTGATGATTTTGATATATGGAAGTCTATATCTATCTCGATTCATATATACCTGTACAACCAACCGTTATCCAATCAAAGTTATAATACCCTGTGTACAAGTTAGAGGTGTACGCCGATCATTTTATCGGCGGCGGCGGCGTGAGCGGCGCGCCGACGTACGCCGGTGTTCTTACTTTTCTCGATTTTTCTGTTTAAAAAAAATACTTAGGAAAGGTTTTGTTTGTATGTATTTAAGGAAATTAACGTTTTGGCCATTTCGGAAAGATCCTAGGTTTTTGCCCCAAAATCTCGCAGATCGCTCAAAAATTTTCTGGAGTAGCTCTTTGGGGAGGGATTGTCCCTCGTTGACTTACTCAAGAGAGGCTTCGAACCTAACTCCGGTCTTTGGAACTGGTACTGCTGCGTCTGCTGAAGAGAAATGGAGATACATAATATGGTCACACTTTTGTCTGTATATCTTGTGCAAAGCGTAGTTTCACCTGTGGTTAACTCCTACTAATCGTCGCAAACAAAATTTCTTTAAATCGTTTGTGGCTCCTTGGCGGACACGCACAAAGGCGACTTACGGTTGCTATTAATGGCCTAATACTCAGGACTCTCGTGGCGCCTCCAGTTTTTTCGGCTGTGTTTAAGAGCTACAATTCCCCATGTGCGAACAGTAGCAATCCCGATCACCAGTCGCTACCACGCCTCCTGCCCTCACACCATATGCCAGCACAGAAGGTATAGGACTGCGACTTCGAACTCATACCTTCGTCGACGTCACTTTCCTAGAAGCTCTAGGTGTAGCTCCGAAGACTTTATAACGGATGTTTTTGTCCCGCTATGCTACAACAGAGAAACACCTTGAAACGTTAGGGAGTGACTATTCGGCCATGGATGCCGCCCTCGAAATCATAAGCAGTCTAAGTGGATGTCATTGCGTAACTCATCGGTGAAAATCGTATAATCCTCGGTGCATGCACACAACGACGCATATTCATATGTATGTGTTACCAGCAATGTTGTTGTATTAACGACAGCGATACTCCCCGAAAGTTTTGGGGAGTGTTATCGATGTTGATGATCCTTTGCCGAATATAGATCAGGTACGTTCCGGTAACAAAGCACCATTAATGTATTAGCCCGACCATCTCGGGAACGATTTATATGACCGCATTAAACCTTCTATGCCATCCCGCCCCACCCCCTAGTTTCTTGAGGAACTTGGGGTCGCCAGAGCCTCGCCTGCTAAATATGTGTATGATACACACATATTTGTAACAGTATTCCCCTCGCATAGGTGAGGTTGACAATTGGGTTGCGGAAGCTTTGAATATCTTGCAGCATTTTTTTATGCTTGTCAATGTGATATTTTGTCACATGCATTTACATAGTACAAAAGTTAAATCATTTAAACTTAACACTGAGTTCACTTCATTGCTTTCGCCGTGGTTTACGTTGCTAAGATTTCATCAAGTGAGTGCATGTGATTAGCCCGATTCATCCTTTCTTTTTCAGTTTGTTATTTAACTTGAACCTACTTTAATAGGAGTAAGGCGCTCTATGTATGGTTAAATCAACAACACACATATACATAAAACCAATTCGTTAGCCGTATAAACGAAGAGCAGATGATTTACGGCTCACACAATCACACTTTTTATCGCTATGGCACTGAAAATGCGTTCGTTCGTAGCTTTAGCTGAGATATGGATTTGGTAAATTTTTATTTTAAGGGGCTACCATTGTGGAGCGCAATGTAAGCAATTTCTACAACTGCCAATCTGTTCTTGCCTTGTGAGAAAAAATGTACACAAAAATTTGTTTAATTGAAAAAAAAAAAAACAAATCTGTTGTAAAACAAGTAAGGAAGGTTAAGTTCGAGAGTAACCGAACATTACATACTCAGTTGAGAGCTATGGTGACAACATAAGGGAAAATAACCATGTAGGAAAATGAAACGAGGGAAACCCTGGAATGTGTTTGTATGACATGTGTATCAAATGAAAGGTTTAATGCCTTTATGAGGGAGTGGGCCATAGTTCTATAGGTGGACGCCATTTAGGGATATCGCCATAAAGGTGGATCAGGGTTGACTCTAGAATTTGTTTGTACGATATGCGTATCAAATGAAAGGCATTAAGGAGTATTTTATGAGGGAGTGGACCATAGTTCTATAGGTGGACGCCATTTAGGGATATCGCCATAAAGGTGGATCAGGGTTGACTCTAGAATTTGTTTGTACGATATGCGTATCAAATGAAAGGTGTTAATGAGTATTTTAAAAGGGAGTAATCCTTAGTTCCATAGGTGGACGCCGTTTCGAGATATCTCCTTGAAGGTGGACCAGGGGTGACCCTAGAATTTGTTGTACAATATGGGTATCAAACGAAAGGTGTTAATGAGTATTTTAAAAGGAAGTGGGCCTTAGTTCTATAAGTGGACGCCGTCTCGAAATATCGCCATAAAGGTGGACCAGGGGTGACTCTAGAATGTGCTTGTACGATATGGGTATCAAATGAAAGTTGTTAATGAGTATTTTAATAGGGCGTGGGGCTTAGTTCTATAGGTGGACGCCTTTTCGAGATATCGCCATAAAGGTGGACCAGGGGTGACTCTAGAATGTGTTTGTACGATATTGGTATCAAATTAAAGGTATTAATGGTAGCTTTAAAAGGGAGTGGTGGTAGTTGTATATGTGAAGGCGTTTTCCAGATATCGACCAAAATGTGGACCAGGGTGACCCAGAACATCATCTGTTGGATACCGCTAATTTATTTATATATGTAATACCTGCCAAGATTTCAAGGGTTCTTTATTTCGCCCTGCAGAACTTTTTCATTTTCTTCTACTTAATATGGTAGGTGTTACAACCATTTTACAAAGTTTTTTCTAAAGTTATATTTCGCGTCAATAAACCAATCCAATTACCATGTTTCATCCCTCTTTTCTTATTTGGTATAGAATTATGGCATTTTTTTCATTTTTCGTAATTTTCGATATCGAAAAAGTGGGCGTGGTTACGGTCCGATTTCATTAATTTTAAATAGCGATCTGAGATGAGTGCCCAGGAACCTACGTACCAAAGTTCATCAAGATACCTCAAAATTTACTCAAGTTATCGTGTTAACGGCCATGCGGAAGGACAGACGGACGACTGTGTATAAAAACTGGGCGTGGCTTCAACCGATTTCGCCCATTTTCATCGAAAACAGTTAGCGTCATAATATCTATGCCCCTACCAAATTTCAAAAGGATTGGTAAATTTTTGTTCGACTTATGGCATTAAAAGTATCTAGACAAATTAAATGAAAAAGGGCGGAGCCACGCCCATTTTGAAATTTTCTTTTATTTTTGTATTTTGTTGCACCATATCATTACTGGAGTTGAATGTTGACATAATTTACTTATATACTGTAAAGATATTAAATTTTTTGTTAAAATTTTACTTTAAAAAAATTTCTTTTTTAAAAGTGGGCGTGATCCTTCTCCGATTTTGCTAATTTTTATTAAGCGTACATATAGTAATAGGAGTAACGTTCCTGCCAAATTTCATCATGATATCTTCAACGACTGCCAAATTACAGCTTGCAAAAATTTTAAATTACCTTCTTTTAAAAGTGGGCGGTGCCACGCCCATTGTCCAAAATTTTACTAGTTTTCTATTCTGTGTCATAAGGTCAACTCATCTACCAAGTTTCATCGTTTTAGCTTTTTTTGGTAATGAAGTATCGCACTTTTTCGGTTTTTCGAAATTTTCGATATCGAAAAAGTTGGCGTGGTTATGGTCCGATTTCGTTCATTTTAAATAGCGATCTCATCAATTTACCTCAAAATTTACTCAAGTTATCGTGTTAACGGAAGGACGGACGGACGGACGGACGGACATGGCTCAATCAAATTTTTTTTCGATCCTGATGATTTTGATATATGGAAGTCTATATCTATCTCGATTCCTTTATACCTGTACAACCAACCGTTATCCAATCAAACTTAATATACTCTGTGAGCTCTGCTCAACTGAGTATAAACACAGATGTCTCCAGTAAAAGTATGGACATAGTCACATATGTGTAAGGGGCATAAAAAAGTAGCATAAGTAAAAAGTGTTACACATTCAGCTAGTAATTGATTTTAATTGAGAAATATTGTCGGTTTAATCAATTGAACTGAACTAAGACGTGATCGAAAACTTTCATTCGAAACTACAAACATAGGAAAAATAAATGCAAGTAGGAATGCATACTTGTCGTAAGAATTATTGAGCTTGAACATTGAGAGGTCTTGTAAAAGTCCCTCAAATTAAACTGGATTGACCTACATACTTATTTGCTCAAATTGTAGACAGAAGAATTAAATATTTATTCAAAAAATAACATTCGACAGCTAAAAATACATTTTCTATAAAAAAAGAAGAAAAAAAAACTGTTCTAATAAAAAATTGCATAGAAATGAACTCTGTAATAAAATGAATGCACCATTGCCGCCGCCACCAAGTGTCAATCACAGTGATAGCAATTGCAATACGTTACGTACACTGCCGCGCAAACGTCGACAACGCGCAGTCGGTGAGGTTTTTATTACCTGTCCGGCTAGTCAGATTTATTTAAATAGTGCACACAATGAAAACAATGATATTAGTGAACCGATTTATGAAAATACGACCACAACAAGGCATGGCGATGAGGAAGCGATCCTACGTAGAAATCGTTGTAGCCGTTTATCCTTTGTGCGCGCCACGGTAGCTGATGCGGGGAATGTAGAAGGCGCACGTCAATCGTCGACTGTTAGCACCTTTCTAGGTTGGTTCCATAAGCAGAATAAAAATCACTCTTATGCCTGGTTTTTCAGTGCAAATTTAAACTCTAGTTAAACTTGACTAGAGTTTAACCTTGCCACTTTGTACGATAACATACAATTTTGCTGCTTTTGATCTCAGCTTAAGCGGCCGAAGTGACAGGGTTAAACTGTAGTCAACTTTAACTGGAGTTTAAATTCGCACTGAAAAACCCGGCCTTAATGTTTAATTGTACAATAGAATAGTTTTTTTTTTTGTGCCATATTTTTAAAAAGCAATATTTTCTCCTCATTTATTAGATGACTCCGATCACTATTATGAAACATTATCGCCTTTGGGAAATAAACGCCATTCCACACTACCGGTTCAACGTACAAATAGTAATCACAAACACAATCAGGATTTGCCGCATTTTGCCAAGAATGGCTCACCGCGCAGCAAACAATACTCAGCCTCGATGCATGGTCTTGGAACGTTGATAACATCAGATGATTATGATTCCTTCGATACAGACACAGATGATATTTACGAAGTGGAGGAGAATATCAAGAATGTGAGTAAAAATACCATAAATACATATATGTATAAGTAAATATTTATCATTAGCATCAGTGAATTTGGTAGAATAAAATTTTGTTGTTTCTGTACTTAAACTTGACTGATGGGTGGGTGCATTCAATGATCGTAATAACTCGTGTGTTCGGTGATTTTCAATATTTTGTTCTATAATTTTTGACGAAGACCAGGATGAAGGGTGGGAATGTTGTTTTTGTATTAACAGAGCCTTTCCTCATCCAGTGGGCGTGGCCACTCCTCTAAGAGGAGTCCAAGGAGAATGGCATTTCAACAAGTCTGTAAGACAGGGATGGTACTGCTACCGGCCTGCTTTCCTGCGAGAATTGGGTATTTGACCCTGATAATAGCGGGCACTGTGTTGTGATGGTACGTTTTCCGCCTACCACGCCGAATGTCCTGGGTTCACGCCCTGGGCAAAGCAACATCAAAATTTTAGAAATAAGGTTTTTCAATTAGAAGACATTTTTTCTAAGAGTGTCGCCCCTCGGCAGTGTTTGGCAAGCACTCCGAGTGTATTTCTGCCATGAAAAGCTCTCAGTGAAAACTCATCTGCCTTGCAGATGCTGTTCGGAGTCGGCATAAAACAAGTAAGTCCCTTCCCGCCAATTTGTAGGAAAAATTAAAAAGGAACACGCAAATTGAAATAGAATCTCGGCGTAAAATCTCTTCGGAGGTTATCGAGGCTTATATTTATTTCATTTTATAGCGTTCACCTGGCGTAATTAAGCTTAGGAGGCTGAGGGCCACTCATGCTGTTTGTTTGAATCTCCAGATTTATGGCAGTTCAGCAAAATCTTCCTGTTTATGATTTCATTACGCTCCTTTAAGTTGAGCACCGCGAAACAGCGATAGCTGTCGTGACTTCTTACACAACCAGCAAAATCGCCTAGACGGTTATGCGCCAATTAATAATGATGGTGAGCTCACAGTCGATAGCGTAATGCCATCGACGTGGATGTGCAATAGTTGTGTCATCTGCTCCTTTCCCGATGTGAATAGGATGGCCTAGAACTCGAGTCATAAAAACTAAAAAGGCTACGAATATAACTGTTTATTTCGAAACATTGCTCATGAATGGGCTGCCTGGCCTCGGTGCCATTATAGACATTAAACAAAAGGGAGGGAAGGACAACACCTTGTGGTACCCACTCTCTGTTTGGGTGAAGAGATGATCCATATCTGTATTGGAGTAACGTCCCATGGATGACCGACAAAAGCGTTTGACAGGTTAAACGCAGTGGCAGTGCTATGCATTTCTCGGAAACCATTTTTCAGAGCCTACTTCTTTTGATGGTTAGCCCTTTTCGATGGCTTCTTTAATCTCCGTGGTGGTGATGGGCAACACGTCACGTTTGTGTTTATGTGCGTCTTTGTAAACTCGGTGTCTGGCGATGTGTACTAAAGAATGCATTACATATTACAAGCAGAAACCGCCGAAAGCGATGTATGTTTTGTCTTTAAGGTTCGTCGGATTTTAAAGGAGCTTTAACGTTGATACAACAATGGAACACTTGCATGGAGATTTCAGTTCCTCAGACGCTTCTCCTATTCGGCTTATTTCTTTTGACTGGTCAGCGCTAAGTTTTTCCCTTTGAGCCTTTTAACCCTAGTTATCTCACAAGATCACATTTTCTTGCTAAGACTGCATCTTCGGCCTGGTAATGAGGTTGGATATCCAGTACTCTACCAAAACTAACAAATCAAGCCAATTCGATGTATTTGGGCAAAGCGCTTTCCACTTGGTGGACGTCAATCAGGCATACCATATGCCTTTTTAAAAGTTAATCAAAGTTCTTTGTTCAGATGTAATGAAATCGGCTGAACCTTGAAAGGAGTATAAGTAGGTCAAATGCTAGAGTTCCAGTCAACATAGTTTAATGGTGCTTTGCTGGAATTGAAAATATCTGGTAAGCTACATGGTTGCTCCTACAGAGGTTATATTCTACGTTCAATTCGCCAAGAATTTCAACACTTTTGTCCCACTGATGTCTGGGTAATGGCCCCTATGACAGAAAGTTAAGACAGCTTACCACCCTAAGACAGCTTGATCCAGGCGACCCCCAAATAAGGGATATAAACCAACGCATCAGATTCCTTGTGGATGAACACAAGCGGGCGAAATGGGAAGAGCACCTAAGAGGTTGTAACCTCTCTACCGGTGTAGGTAAACTTTGGTCCACCGTAAAGTCCCTATCGAATCCGACTAAGCACAAAGACAAAGTTTCCATCGCCTTTGGCGATAAGGTGCTGTCGGATGCGAAAAAATGCGCGAGCGCTTTCTGCCGACAATATATAATGCATCCTACGGTCGACAAAGATAGACGGAGAGCCAATAGACACGCACATAAACACAAACTCAGCGCGTCACCAATTACCATCACCGCTAGAGAGGTTGAGGACGCCATTGGTCGCGCTAAACCATCCAAAGCAGTGGGCCCAGACGGCATAGCCATGCCGATGCTTAAAAACCTAGGGAAAGAGGGTTTCAAATATTTAGCGCATGTCTTCAACCTGTCTCTTTCCACCTTTGTTATACCCGAGAAATGGAAAATGGCCAAGGTGGTCCCGCTACTAAAGCCTGGGAAACCAGCTAACGTAGGTGAGTCATATCGTCCGATATCTCTCCTATCGCCAGTGGCAAAGACGCTTGAAGCCATTTTGCTCCCTTATTTCCAAGCACATTTGCAGCTAGCCCCTCATCAGCATGGCTTCAAAAAACTTCATAGCACTACCTCCGCGCTAAATGTCATTAGCACCCAGATAAATTGCGGTTTGAATCAATATCCCACCATAGAACAGTACTCGTAGCGTTAGACCTATCAAAAGCTTTTGATACGGTCAACCATGGCTTGTTACTGCAAGACCTGGAAGGGTCTACCCTTCCCCCATGTCTTAAAAGGTGGACCGCAAATTATCTGGGTGGTCGGCAGGCATCGGTGCAATTCAGAAACGAAACATCAAAACAAAGGAGAATTAAACAAGGGGTGCCACAGGGTGGTGTCCTATCCCCGCTTTTGTTTAATTTCTACATATCTAAGCTACCTTCACCACCGGAAGGAGTCACAATCGTTTCCTACGCCGATGACTGCACAATAATGGCCACAGGCCCAGGCCCAAAGATCGATGATCTATGCAATAAAATAAACGGCTATCTCCCTGATCTCTCCAGTTTTTTCGCCTCGCGAAACCTGGCATTGTCACCGACTAAATCTTCCGCGACTTTATTTACAACATGGACGCCCCAAATGTCGACCATATTGAACATCCACGTCGATGGCACTACGCTACCGACTGTCCTACACCCCAAAATCTTGGGTGTGACGTTTGATCAGGATCTACATTTTGGTGCGCACGCAACCGCAATTGTTCCAAGAATTCAGAGCCGTAATAAAATCCTCAAATCCCTTGCTGGCAGTACCTGGGGAAAAGATAAAGAAACGCTCTTGACCACATACAAAGCAATTAGCCAGCCGATTACGTGCTACGCGTCACCCATATGGTCGCCAAGCCTAAAAACCACCCACTGGAAGAAACTACAGGCCTGCCAAAATACTGCTCTCAGAATCGCCACGGGCTGTCTTCTTATGTCCCCAGAACACCATCTGCATAATGAGGCGAGAATACTCCATCAGGGAGAGAAATGAGATGCTGACCAAACAGTTTCTGTTGAATACCCAGAAACCTGGGCATCCCAACAGACATCTGATTGACGAACCAGCACCGCCTAGGGGCCTAAGGAGTCATCTCCGTAAGCATTTTGAGGAAATACGGCACCTGAGAACCCAGCCGTATGAAGCGGAAAAACACAAGCAGGTCCTTGGTGAACTCCATAGACAGGCGTCGGACCTTTATGTCGGGAATTGCCCGGTGAATCCAGTACTTGAAGAAAAATATCCAGAACTCGCAGAAGAGGAACGCATACTCCCCAGGGAAACGCGTGTCACTCTTGCTCAACTTCGTTCTGGATACTGTAACAGGTTAAACTCTTACCTATCCAGAATCAACCCCGACATACAAAATGTATGCCCTGCTTGCAATGTGTCCCCACATGACACCAACCATCTCTTTAATTGTAATGTGGAACCAACGCCTCTAACACCCCTTTCCTTATGGTCCACCCCTGTTGAAACGGCAAGTTTCCTTGGACTCCCGTTAGAGGATATTGATGACAATTTGTGATGGGTCGCGGCTATTAGGTGGGGCGAGCATTGCTACAACAACAACAACAACAACAACAGAAAGTTATGGGAGGAATATATAAATTTATGATTTCAACATTAACACCGACTCACCGAGTAGATATACCTTCACATTCTAAGTTATTGTCACTCCGGCCGATGTCAGATAGATTATACTGCACGGTATTATGAGGTATGAATGAGAGGCGGCCTCCATTTTTTCCCTGTTGATGCTTGCTGTCCACGCTGAGGGCAAGCAAGAAGTGGACGTCTTTGCGTGAAAACAGCTAGGATCTACAAAGGATTCGAAGAAATTGTGAGCCTGATGGGGATTGGGGGCTAGCACAGAATACTTTATGATTCTAAACAATGTCGATTTTGTACATGTTAATATTGTAACGAATTTTAGAGGAATTCCGCTTATTTGCAACCTTCTGCTAACGTTCAAATCGCTAAATTGTTGAATAAATGGTCTTTATTAGACTACTTTAAGAGTACTTCACAATAACACTTATACTTCACAACTAAGTGCGTGTTGAAATCAAACTGATTAGTCATCCCTCAGCTTGCGCTGCTTTTATACTCTCTGTTGCCTCGTCTGCATATTTCTGCAACGGTCTAGACGTTTCGCCTTCTAGAATAGTTGTATCTCCTACTTCGTAATTTCTATATACATGTATATTTGTAGTTTATGTTTATCTTATAGCTATATGCAGGTGTATGCGTGAGTACTACTTCGGCCGATGATTACTTGTGTTTGTTAGTATCTCTTCGTTGCCTTGTATGTATGTGTGTAAATGATGATTGATTTGTTTACGTACACAAGAGTGACAGCTTGCTTTATAATTGCTGTGCCTTTATTTATTTAGTATCAGCTTAGTGATGCTAATATTTGTCACAATATTGACGAGGCTATGCCCCTGCTACTGCTATAAAAAGTCCTTAACATTTATATAGTAATTCACAAACATATTTCCGTTATTATCCATCCGACTATATCTTATGTTCTTTCTTTAAATTACCTTTCCAGACTGACAGCGGTGTGGATATACGCAATGTAAAATTACCCGATCCACCACCTGCCACTAATCAAGTTTATGCCATTGTACGAAAGCTCAAAAATTTTATCTCTAGTAAGAAATCTCCGGGCTCGCAATCAAAATATGGCGGTAGTCAACAAAAACTTTATGAAAACTCTACGCAATTCTATGTAAGCGGCACGAGTAATATTTACGAGAATACACCAAAGACTAAATCTAAGACGCCGAAAAACTTGAAAAAGGCACCTGCTACTCCGCAAGATCAAGATGTTTATGAGAACACCGAATTTCATAGTCCGCTCGCTCTCGGTGGAGATGATAAAACGCTTAACAAGTCAGACAAGATTTCGACTAGTCCAACAGAAGTGAAGCTTGCCGATACAACTAATGACACTAACACCACACTACGTAGCAAATCTAAATCAAGTAAAAGTTTCAAGTCACGTCTGCGAAAAAGTTTAGTCGGTTCCACCTTTGACATGAAGCAGTTATCTCCGCTAACGCCTGCACGTAGTACTTTCTACATTGAAGATCCAACGTATGGTGGTTCGGGTGAATTAGATTCAGGATTTTCAGAGAAAGCATCCTCCGGTGATCTGCCTACAGCACCAACAATACCCACGCCGGAAACACAAAAATTCTCAACTGTAACGCGTAAAGCGAAAAAGGAAGCAAAAACATCAAATTCGCAGCGACGGAGAACTACCATTGGTATACGGCCACAGGATCCACCACCACCTCCACCGGTGGTTTCATCAACGACCTCCTGGTATGCAGAATGTGGTGTATTCAAAAATGGTACAAATGGTGTGCAAGAAGAATCGGAGCTATCACTAAATGATAGCAAAGCAAGTCAGAGCGGCTCTTCGGGCCACAATGGCAGTTCGTGGTACACCGAAGCAGGCCTATATCAGACTAGTGGTGTATCAGTGGCCAGTGGTTCGAGTGGCAGTTCAGGTGTATCGACTGGAAATGAAGGCGCGCTTGGTGATGAACTGCCGCACAGTATGTTCCAGAATGAGCCGCTTTATCAAATTTATAGCGCTGCAAAGTTGGAGGTAAGTTTGAAGCAGGAAAGAAAAATTAAAAATCATAACTACATACGAATTGTTAACTGTTATTTACAGTCCATCACACGAGATATGGAAGGCAATGATAGCTCTACAGACGGCTATGAAGAGATTGGGCAAAACGGCACGTCAGAGGAAGCGCGCATTAGCAGCCAGAAGCATAAAAGACCAAGCGCTTTTCAGCTAATTGAACCAAAGAATGGACCATCGCGCACATTGTGGAGTGAAATCCCTGAGGTTATCAATTCGTGTGTACTTGGTGCGTAAACTTTCACTGCTAACTAAGTTAGGGTAGAACTTGCTAATATTTTCTCTCTCTCCCCCCACTTGCAGCCACTCTCACGCCACGTGAACGTAGTTTGCAAGAAGCGAAATTTGAGATTATCACCTCTGAGGCGAGTTATCTCAAGTCGCTCAATCTACTGCGCAGTCACTTTATGAATCATCCCATATTTCGAGATACGAATGTGGTTGGCGCACGTGATCGTAAAGCTCTTTTCGCCTATATTGTGCCAGTGCATGAATGCTCCGAAAGACTACTTACGGAAATGGAATCCTGTTGGCAAGATAACATCATGTTGATCGGTTTGAGTAAGCGTATTTATAATGTTGCTGAAAAATACTTTCATGTCTACATTGCGTTTTGTGAGCATCAAGGGCGTATGGATCGTACTTTACGTCGGTTGAAGGAGAGTGGTGGGATTTTTGCGCAAAATCTACATCTACTTGAGACGAGCCCCACTTGTTGTGGCCTAAATTTGCATTCCTTTCTTATGTTACCTATGCAACGCATTACTCGCCTTCCGCTGCTAATCGATGCCGTCTTCAGTAAAGTTAGTCCCAATGATGATGAATATGAAAACTGGAAGATGACGTTGGCCATTATGAATAAGATTGTTACACAGTGCAATGAAGCTGCAAATCGTTGTGAACAAGCATACGAAATCGAACGTATAGCCCGTCAATTGGAGTTTCCCTCAACGATACGCGCTCTTGCCATAGCACCAGTGGGTGTGTCGGCACCCGGCTCAAAGCCACGTTTCCTGGTGAAGCGAGGTGAATTGACACATTTTGTATGGCGTGGTGACGATGTAAAGCTTACATTTGGTAAGAAATTCTCCAAAGTATCTATATACGCGTTTCTCTTTTCCGATCTGCTCGTGTTAACGAAACGCAAAGGAGAGGAACAATTCACCGTGTTTGATTACTGTCCTCGTAGTATGTTGACTATTTCATCTGGTGATTTGCGTGACATAAGTCAGACGCACAAAAATTTGATACTTATGACTTTGCTGGAGAATCACGAGCGCAAGACTGTGGAACTAGTGAGTTAATGATTCGATTATTGGAGCTAAATCGAATTCTTTCTATTTTAATCCTTTTTCTTTGCAGCTTCTCTCTTGTCCATCTGTATCAGAACAGGAACGTTGGTTGCAAGCAGTTCGACCGCCCGAGCCCGAAACGCCGGGTGAGAAATTGTATGCGCCGTGGGATTGTCCACAAGTGATAGCAAAGCACGTGTATGAAACGAGAGAACCGGATGCGCTTAGCCTGGAGGTTGGCGATGTGATAAATGTGACGCGTAAATTGCCGGACGGTAAGTTGATAATGAATTTTTATACGATGAGAATTGACTAGGTTGCGGTGTTTCTCTGTCAGTTACTTATTGTACCTATCCTGCTATATCGCGTAGAAGCATGGACATTGGCAACGTCAAATGAGAGGACTCTTAGAGTGTTGGAGGGAAAGTTCTATGAAATATTTTGTTGTTGTGTTAACATTGCTTCGCTCCATTCAATGGGCACGACCACAAATTGTCATCAAAGTCCTCTTATGGGATTCCAAGGAAACTGGCAGTTTTAACAGGGCGGACCGTATGGAGATTGGTGCTAGAGGCGTAGTTTCCACATTGCTATTGAATAGATGGTTGGTGACATATGGGGCACATCACATACATATATTACGTATGTCGGGTTGATTCTGGTCAAGTAAGAGTTTAACCTCTTACAGTACGAACGATGATGGGCCAGGGTGACTCGTGTCTCCCTTGGTAGTGTGCTTTCTTCTTCTGCAAAAGTAGAATATTGTATAATAATAACAGGGTTCACCGGGCGCGTCCTGGCAAAGGCATTTACCGATTCTGTGTGAATTTCGCTTAGGGCCTCTTTATGCTTGTCTTGATCAAACGGCTGTGTTGGCAGGTGCCGGATCTCGTCATAGTGCTTCTGAAGATGTTCCTTGAATCCTCGTGGAGGCGGGGCTAGACCAAGCAGTTGTTTGCTAGGATGTCCTGATGACAGTTTAACAAAAACTGTATGTTCAGCATTTTGTTGTGCTCTTTAATGTTGAGCTCTTTGGCTTCACTATGTAGGTGGTCTTCGGGAGGAGACATCCCGTGGGAATTCTGATTGCAGCATTTTGACAGCCCTGTAGCCTTTTCCGGTATGTGTTTTTCAGACCAGGTGATCAAGTCTGAAATTACAAAAAGGTTTTAAATGGAATTTGTTGAAATTTTTTAAATTGTATCCCCAAGCGACGCGTTGTATTTTAACAACTCACTTCCCTAATTGCATGCCTTCCTTGTAGCTTATCTCAGTTTAAGTTTTCAAATACTTTTCATTTTTCTAGGCTGGTATCAAGGTGAGCGCTTACGTGACGGAGTTGTCGGTTGGTTCCCTGGAAGTTACACCGAAGAAGTTAATTCAGCGCATGTGCGTGCTCGGAATCTAAAACAGCGTCAGCGTTTATTAACGTTTACTGCATCGTATCTAGAGTCACAGAAACGAAAATAACGGAGGTTTTTATAGGAAGACCGAGAAAGCGCACCGAGCATTTTCCCGAGGTCAAAGTAAACAATGCTGTTTTGAAAAATTCAAACTTATATAAGAAAACGCCCCAAGTGGTTTATGGGGATTGCACCGTTAAAGTTAAATTTTTTCTGGAATAGAATGAAGCTTAAGCTGCCGATTTAGCCTTGGAAAAATACAATGAATTCGATTTCCAGTCGTTCTGTAGATATTTGTATAAGTAAATAGATGACAAGGCGTCATAAATTAAACATAAGCTATTTAGATTAAATTTAAATATATACCATACATGTGTTTGTGCCTTCTAGTTAGTAGCAGTAGTAATAATAAAAATTTAGTAAATAATAAGAAAACAAATTCCAATTAACAAAGTTTCTCGTATTATAATAAATTTTTAAAAGTCGTATTTATTTAAAATGTGATAAAGTCATATATGTACATTTGTAGTACTCCTATATTGATAATAGAAAATGCTCGCAACCCAGCCAGCTTTATTTGAAAATTTTGATCAAAAAATATTTAAATATCATACGCCAAGATGATTAAAAACGTTCAAATTTAAAAGGATTTTCTGTTCGAAAATTGATGTATCGTCCGGAGAAAAATGTACCTTAAATGTGATTATTCTTGAATAACCATTTATGATTCGTATTTCGAAAAGCTTTTTATTCATATTTGATATCATTGTAAACTTGAGCTTTAATTGTTTTAGAGCAATATTTAACTGCTTTTCACAGTCATTTTCTGATCATATTCGTGACCATATTTCAATCGTTTTGGTTAAGATTTTTGAATCATTTTTGAATGCGATTATGATGCATTTATTCTTCATATCTCATTCAAAATAAGATACTACATAGTAATCTTATTTCCTCAGGGGAAGAAAGCATGCGGAAGTGAGCTATTTGAACCACAGGTCACTCAAAAACAAACTTGATCGATATACACCTGCGACTACAACATCCAACATCAGTTATGATCGTCAGTATCTTAAAAAACGATACGGTACGGGATGTTGAAGACATATCCAACATATGTCAAAAGAGTTTCACTTACCTGGGGTTCAAATAGCTCACAACCTTTCCGGGAAGCCGAAGGTGGAAAATGGTTGGGGAAATCTTCGGTCGAGCAGCATTGGCATTATATTGGCTTGAAGAATATGTTACTAATAAGATGATTATATATGTACATATTTTTTCTGAACTTCATGATTGAAAAAATGTGTGTATGTGAAAAAAATAAGATTTCCAATGAAAAGTAAAATTTTAACAAGTATAAAATTTATTCAAGGTTCGATTCGAGCTCAAGGCCAGAACAATAATTTTTTTCTAATGATAATTATTGTTTTTTTTTTTTTTATTTTTCTAAATTTGAAAAATTGTATTTTGTTTTTGGAATAGTAAGTAGAAAATTTTTCAGACAACCTGCCATAGCTGCGCAGATAGATCCATTTCGAAGGGTGCTAAGCCTTCATCATCAGTACGCTTTAGGCACGCTGCGCTATTTTTAGCTATACAGCGGTGGTTTGTTTGACTGAAAAATTGCTACTTATATTCCTTCTTACCAGCTATATTTATTCAGTGTTGCGCCATTTGTTGCAAATCACTGATAATGCTGGATTTGTTTATTGTTAATTACTTTATTTTGACATTCCCAAGTGCTCATGGTTTATTAACAATTGTTTTTGTTTTTTTTATTGGCCTATTGATAAATGATTCAAGGTTCGATTCGAGCTCAAAGCCAGAACAATAATTTTTTTCTAATGTTAATTATTGTTATTTTTTTTTTTTTTATTCAGTCAACAAAGATAGTCGGAAAAGATTCAGAAGGCCGAATTAAAAATGATTATAAATTTTTGATCACCTAAAATAAACACATTTGATTCAAATATGATTCCAAAATGTGATTGAAAAACTACATATATTCAGTTTTTGATCATCAAAGGTAAGCGTATTTGATTATTCTTTTTGTTGGTTTTTATGAAATATTAAAATTTAATCATCAAATCACTTCAAAAATGATTCCAAAAAGTGATCGAAAAATGCTTTTCAGATTTTGATCATCAAAAGTATTCACATTTGATTATTTCTTTTGTTCATTTGTATGATAACTCATTATTTAGTTAGAAAGAGTAATCAAATTGTATTTATATGTAGGGAAAATCAAAATTTAATCATCTAAATGCTGAGGGGGATTATAGGAGTAATAAAAGTATGCGTATGGGAAAAATTATTTGTCATTGAAAAATTAACATCTATTTTCCTTTATATAACAATCGCATAATATTATAAAAAGTGTTATTGACTTTTACTTTTAATCTAAATTTCTTTTTGTAATATTACTCTAAAATGTCTTGTTAAGTGTAAACTATTTATGTATAAAGACGTCGATATATAATAAGCTTTATCAATAAAAATTGACTAGATCTAAAAACAATAAATATCTTATATATATGTAACTCAAAACTGAAATAAATATATAGAAAATTCAAATGTATACACCGGTTAATCTTCAAGTTCTGTAGATTCTTTAAAGTATCGATAGCTCATGTTCTTAAATTAGAGGTTGAACCTTGGGCAATGAAAATGTGTCTCTCTAGCGTTCATCATTCTTAATATAAAGACCAAAGCGAATCCATGCCAAGTGGTGGCAAAGCAAATTCAATCAATTCGCCGTGCAGAAGAATGTAAAATCAAAAGAAAATTTTAATTGATTTCGATTAGCTGACATATTAAATTACAAGCCAAATCTATACCAAGTGGTGGCAAAGCGAATTCAATCAATTCGCCGTGCAGGTGAATGTCAAGTCAAAAGAAAATTTTCATAGAATTCGATTAACTGACATTTTGTTGTACAAGGCTTTGTATAGAAAATTATCAAGAAGAAGCAATCAGCTGATGGGATAACAACACCTGGTACTGAATTCGCCTTGACGTGAACAAGACGAAATCAAGGCGAATTCATTACCAGCTGTTGTTATCCCCAGCTATTGCTTCTTCTTGAATATTTTCCATACAACGCCTTGCACACCAATATGTCAGTTAATCGAAATCAACGAAAATTGTTCAGTGCGAATCCATGCAAGGTGATGGCAAAGCGAAAAGTTGCATTCATTTCGACTAACTGGCATATTTCTGCACCAAGGCGTTGTTCGTAAATTTTCAAGAAGAATCAACCAGCTAACGTGTTAACATCACCTGGTGCTGAATTCGCATAGGACGGGAAGATAATACAAAATTGTATAAGACCAAACCGATTATTGTGTATTGAGCCAAGCAAAATTTCAAATTACGTGGGTTTAACGATAGCTATTGTCGATTTGTGTATATCGCTTGAACTAAAAGAAATGGCAAAGTTTTTGTTTTCCAAATATATAACCCTTCAGGGCAAAATGGGAATTTATCAGTACACAAATAACCCAGCACCCAAATTGCCCTATATCTCTTGAATCAAGCAAGATTTTCTAAATTCTTGTTTTGCGTATGTACTTGCAGATTTATCCACAATTTGACTCAGGGTTCCATTTGGCTTGGCTCAAAAAATATACACAAAGCGACAGTAGTTATCGATAAACCGATTAACCCACTTAGCACCTTAACAGTTAACGGTAGAACATTAAACGAAGTTGTGCCTCAATCCACAAGTAAATAGCTACACAATGCAACAAAAAAATCGGAATTTTACTTAGTACAAGAGATAAACACAATAATCGATTTAGTCGTCAGTAGTTGTCGATAAACGGGATATCTCACGTAGCGTTCGAACCGTTAAATATAGGAATTCGGATCAAATTGTGGATTGATCTACAAATAAATCCCTTTATAATACAAAACAAAAGTTAAGAGAAGCTTGCTTCGTTCAGAGATATAGAGCAATTTAAGTGCTGGGTCATTTGTGTACCGATAAATTCAAATTTTTGCCTTGAAGGGTTAATGATGGAACTTTATATCAAATTGTGGATTCATCTAGAAGTGGGTTCCTATATAAGCACACGGAGTTTTTGGTATCGATTCAGAGACTGAGACTGAGGTTTTTTTATTTTAACAGGAGTTTAAAATTAAAAAAAAAAGAAACCCTTTCGAAAGGCACAAACTGCCATTAAACAAATGTTGCATCCAAAAACCACCGACTGAATAAAACTAAATACTGCGCATTTTAATAGGTGCTTAGAATATAAAGACCGACGACCACGGAAGTAAGTGATTTCTTTATTGCCCCTAAATGTATCTTACAAAATTGTGTGGCTCACTTATATGGAATATAATATACCTATGGCATGTTCTAAAAAAAATATATTTTTTGAGGTTGTAATTTCTATATTTTTTTCAGTCCAAATCTGAAGGAGACCCCTATTAAAAAAATTCAAAAAGCTAAATTTGTTAAATAACATTTTGAAGAATCTAAATTATTCTTGCTTCTCAGATTGTACATGTGTCCACTGACACTTTATTGAACACAAAGTCAAATTACAACATATACAGAAAATATGTATGCAAATACTTTCAACTTAGCTTTAAATGTATTAGTTTGGACTGTCCGAAGCAATATCCGACGAGAACCGCACTCGTCAGAAGCCAGTGGCTGAATGCATAGTGTACAAGTACAAGTGTGTTGACTTCTTTCTGACAGGCACTCGCTTAAGTGAGCATAACGGGAAAATCTGGGTTACCATTGTTGTTTCGGTTGAAAACGGTCAATTAGGGTTCTGTGAAGAGACGTAAAAGATTGAAACAGGATTTATGTAGTCACAAAAGTGTTGCTCCTGTTCCACAGCATTTTAATTTTATATTTTGGCGAAAAGTGTTCAGTTCAGATTTATTGATTTTCATTAAAAGTTTAATTTATTACGGAGAGTTACTCTTTAAGTGTAAAAAGCAGAGAAAACGTAGAGTTTTTCAAATTATTGTGAAAAACTTTTTAATTTGAATTTCTGTACCCAAGTTCACTATATTTGTGTAACACAAGAATCTTAAGGTCAATTCCTTAACTATGAAAAACTGAAAAATGTACACTTATTGAAAACTCATTTGCACACACAATTTAAACTTTGAATTTAGTTGTGTTTTTATGCACAAAATTTTGAAACTAAAAACAAAATTTTCATTTGTCAGAAAAAATTAAGAAAAAACGGCCTAATATCCAAAAACCCTATCGAAATACAAATTGTCTTGTTTGTTTTTAATGAACTACGTTGTATTTTTCTTGTATTTCGTTAGTTTTTTTTTAAATATAGTTCACACACACCAGTACTGAGACCTTATTGGCTCCATCGACAAAAAATATAAGAGAAAATACAAAAAAAAAAAAATATATAGAAAACTAGAAGACCCGGCAGACGTTGTCCTGCCCTAAATTTGGTCTATCTGTATACATTTTAATAAGCTTTTTCCGTCTGACTCTGCCCTCTCCCCCTCTTCACTTTTTCCTAATCCTTTTATTCACTCCTCCCTCCATCTTTTTCGCTTCATCTATCTCCATCTTCGTCTCATTCTATCTCTTTCTCAATCTCCCTCTCTCTTTTCTCTTCTCTCACCTTCTTCTCATTCTTCTGCATCCCTTATTGCCTGTCCCACAGGGTGGTATTATTTTATTCCAGTCCCAGTCTCAGTTCCACTCCGATTCTCAGCCCCAGTCATAGTCCTAATCCCAACCCCAGTCCGTCTCTGGATAATATATTACTCTGTACTAAAGCACTCATCAACAGCTTTCATTTGATATCCATATTGTATAAACACTGTCTAGGCATTCACTGGCCCACATTTTGGTCTATATCTCGAGACCCTAGTAACCCAGGGGTATGAAAATTACCCTCTCTACACAACTAAAGACTCTCCTGAATTAAAAAAATTATCGTACTACCTCTAAATCGCGGTCCCCCTCAGAAACCCCCACCCTCTCGGCGGGCCTGGTGATGTGCTATACTTGATATCATTCGCTATAATATTTTTTTATTGATAAGCAGGTTGTTTAATTAAACACCAAGCAATTACACGGAAGTATATCCGCACCACCTGAAAATATGAGTACCGCTGCGTAAACGTAACATTTTATTATTACGTATAAACAAATCAAAAATTTGCAATAAAATAATATTACGACTATAAACTGAGATATAACCTATCCTATCTCTCAAGTTAGATCAAACTACACACGAGGTGCAAAACAAATTCAAAATCGGTTCAGTAGTTTAGGAGTCCATCGCGGCCAAAAATGTTGTGACACGTGTTTTTTATATATTAAGATAAAGTAGTGTCTTATAGGAGTTTGATTTGTTTGCACTTACATCACCATTTTATTTGCAGGAGACTTTCACAGCTACAAAAATTAAGGCGGATTTACACAAACGCTTTGGTTGTGTTGCATTCATTAATTCATCTGTCGGGCGAAGTATCGAAAAATTTACAAAATGTTTTGGTTGCGTGCCTACGCTTTGACAACGCCATACGAAAAACAATGAAACGCCGTACGTTATCTTTGCTTTGAAGCGACCAAAGCGTTTATATACAGCCCAATTCTAAACGAAAATTCCGTGCGAGTTTTCTCCCTTCTCCCATTCCTCGTATTCTAAATAAAAATTCCTTGTGAGTTTTTTCACTTCTCCCTTTCCTCCTATTCTGAACAATGTTCGAAAAAGCGGAAACCGGTTATGGGAGAAAAGTAGGTATTATGAATGTGAGGGAGAGGGAGATTTCTCTGCCATTTCATAGGAGTTTTTTCACTTGTTAAATTAAAGGGAATGCATCAAATTAGTTAAAGGTTATTTTAAGAAAGAACACTTATTTGTACAAATTTGTGCTAAAAGATGTATTTATATTCTACCACAATATTGTCACTGTTAATACAACTGTAGTGTCAAATTGGGTTACTGCATTTAAATCTGGCAACTCCCCCTCTAATAAAAAAAAGATGCAGCCATGCATGTATGCACTTGGCATTACTGGGTGAGAGAGTCGAATGACGGAGAATTCTGATTGGCTGAATCCTCCGTTAGTCGACTCTATCACGCCATCGCATCATAAGATTTTCCCGTTATGCGTTTTTGCATACCGGCAAAGTTGCTTTGAAGCGTCAGTATTTTTTCTACAGTTTTCAGTTTGAATTGAGCCGGGGATACAGACGCAAGTGCGCGAACTAAAAAGTAATAAAAGAAAAGTTGTGCGTGTGTAACCTAAAATAGTGAGAACTAAAAGAAAGGTTGTGCGAAACCAAAAAAGAAAAGATTTTTTTTAGACGAATACCAAATAAAATTATTCTATGACCAAAACTAAAAGAAAAGGTGTCTGTACATTTTAATTAAATAAAAAGGAAACAAAAAGGTAACTAGTGTGAGTCGGAGTGTGGTATCGCCCCAGCGTGAGGGTGAGTTCGCCCGGCCAAATCCAAAATGCCGGTGATGCAACTAAAGTTCTTATACAACAACAACTACAACCACAATATTCTTTATTTTAAGTCGAAAAGTATATCATAAGCAACGGTAGAGCTCTTGGTATACAAGTTTGATGCAGCCATCCAGAAATTGCGCAAGGATTTTTTAATAAGACTTAAATAGATTTTGGCATATGATGAAGGACGAATTCAACTCAACTTGGCCGCCAGAAAATTGCTTTGCTGAATGAAAGCAGGCAACTCCGGCAGATTTGTGTGCGGCCGTCTTCTTCTTATGTTCCGCTGTTGATGTTGCTGTGGCACCAATTCATTACTCATTTCAGTGAATACCACATGAAATGCAATAAATACTGTGCAATGTTTATATTTTATTTCTTAATTTCCAACAAATTTGCAACAATAATTAAACTTTTCAATTTTTTAAACAAAATAAGAAATGTGCAACGAAATTTCAATTGACAAAACAGCTGACTTCGAAAATTCGAAATTCCTATTCCCCAATTATTGTTCTCCCTAGGAGAACAGAATTGGAGGAATTTTTCCGCGGGAATAAAAAAATCCGCGAGAACAAAATTCCGCGAGAATATTTAGAATTGGTCTGATAATTTTGACCTTATGCATTTGTGTAAACAGCCTTAGAAGTAAAAATTTTCCATGTTACACGTGTGGCGCTTTATATTTTAATCTAATTTAAATAAATTTTGCTTTCCGTATGTTTCCGCATTGTTGCAGGCTAGAAATCTTCTAGTATTCTTATTTCCCCGGAAATATATGCAACTATTTTATCTGTAAATACTACAAAGTTTTATTAAACTATCAAATGCAACTCAGCTTGAAGTACTCTTACGTACCAAAAATGCAACTCTAGACCTAAGATTTGCATCAGGTGAGCGAGGCTGTTTGTAGTTTTGACGTTTATCGCTTAGTTGGCACACTTGTCTAGGCACACTATGGCTGAATGAATAAAATGAACAACTGAAAATATTTGCGAATCGATGACAAGTGATTGTCAGGGTTGCGATATACATAAAAACATACGATATGTACAGAGTAGTATTACAATGGTATTCGCACAGAGTTGCATGTAAACAGTGTTGTATTTTTATAACATAAAACAATAAGGTTGTTTGATTGACCGATTGACTCGTTACAGTCTCCCACTAGGATACTGATATCGACCCGATGAGATATCCTACTTGGTAGCCTTTCGTGGACGTCCTCGACGACGTATCATGTTCACTGGATTCTCAGGAATAGTGCTGGAACTTTGGAACGGTGTCAATGATGACGCATGATAAGTGCCTAAAGGATATTGTGGATTATCCTCATGAGCTACAACATATGCGGAGGAACCCTGTTTGCCAATGACGGTATAAGGACCATCTCGTCGTGGTACGAATTTTGAAGTTACGCCCTTAGCGGCATTGCTTAACACTTGCGTGGTCACTAGAACCTTGGATCCAATTCCTAATCCTTCTTGTTCACGCCTTTGAGGATTGGTTAAATGTTTATTGTGATCTTGTTGTTTCTGTTCGCATTCACGAGCGTTTTGAAATGCCTTAGTCAGAGTATCGAGATATGGAGTAATCTCAGCGATAAAGTTTTCAGAGTGTATGATGGCTCGTATATCATGCTGGACATCGTCAATCGTCCTCAGTTCACGCCCGAATGTAAGATAGGCCGAAGTATAACCAGTACTTTGACATCGAGTTGTATTCATAGCAAAGCGAATGGCAGGTAATCTTTCTGCCCAAGTGCGATGTTGGTTACCTACCAAAATTTCTAACTGCGTCTTCAGGTCCCGATTCTTTCGCTCTACGGGGTTGGCTTGGGGATGGTACAAGGGAGTAAACACTTGGCTTATTTCGAGACAGAACGTTAGCTTCTGCATAACTGCCGATAAAAATTGTACCCCATTGTCGCTGATGATTCGTCTTGGAACGCCATACCGTAGGAACACTTCGTCTATCAACGTTCTCGCAGAGATTTCAGCAGAGGCTTCTTTTAGCGCAAATAGTTCCACCCAACGACTCGCTACATCCTCCACTATATATATCCACTGCATACCATTGGTATCTGCTGGCAACGGCCCAAATAAATCGATAGCTATGGTTTCAAAGCGTTGTTTACTGGACGTAGTTTGATACAATCGATACAACTTTTCACGTGGCTTTCAATATCTTTACGAATTCCAGGCCAGTAATAGCGGGACATTATCTTATTCGCCGTTCTATCAATCCCATAGTGACCTGCTATATCTTTATTATGGTAGTGGTCCAATATCGCCGAACGCTCAGATGTAGGGATGACTAATTGTGCGTCCTCGCTATTTTCGTCATTGTAACAATACAATATACCATCGTTCATGGTGTAACCTCTTTTGGACCAATGCACCGCATCGTCTGTTTTATTTTCGAAGCAGTCAATAATTGCCTTCAGATCTGGGTCACTTATCTGCCCTTCTCTTATCTGCTTTGCTCCTAACCGTGGGAGATCAATTTCAAATGAGCATATGTCGCAGAGTTCTTCAGCAACGTGTTCGGCCTCACATGGCGGCCGCGATAACATATATTAGTTCTTGCAGGCTTTTAATCAATTTGTATATTATAAGACTGTATCAATAATGCCCAACGTGAAAGCCTTCCTGTAGGAGATTTTAATTTCATCAGCCACTTCAATGGCCGGTGGTCCTCGGAATTTCTGCACAGCCCACACGATAGCCAAGGCTTCCCGTTCAATTGTGGAATAGTTTTGCTCGGCTTTTGTTAGCAATCTACTTACATACTCTATGGGATGCTCATCTGGCCCCTCCCCCTGGATCAGGACTGCTCCTAGTGCATATCCACTAGCATCGGTTTTGAGGATGAACGGCAAGTTTTCATCTGCTTGTTTTAAAATTGGTGTCGTCGTCAATAGCTGCTTCAGTTCATCAAACGCTTCCTGCTGTTGATCCGACCATTCCCATTTAACATTTTTCTTCGTCAGTTGTGAAAGCGGCTTTGCAACATTTGCGAAGGCGGGTACAACACGTCTGTACCACGAGCACACTTGTAGAAACGATAATAACTCCTTAACGTTTCTCGGAGGCTTGCGGAGTGATATGGCTGAAACTTTGTCTGGATCAACTTTGATACCATCAGGTGTGAATATGTGACCCAAATACTTCACAGCTTGACAGGAAAAACGAAATTTCTCTCGATTCACCTTAAGACCAAATTGCCTCAGACGATCAAAAAGCTTTCTAAGATCATCTAAGTGCTCCGCAAAACCCTTGGAACATAAAATAATGTCGTCCAAATATGCAACTAACGTTATGTCACATAACGCGATCTTAAGGCGATCTATCAATCGCTGAAAGGTCGCTGGTGCATTGCGCAGGCCAAAAGGCATTCGCGTAAATTTGTACATCCCGAACGGCGTAACGAAAGCAGTTTTATCTTGGTCCTCGTTTCTCATACCAACTTGCCAGTATCCCGCTTGTAAATCTACCGTTGACATGTATTTCGTGAATTTCGCTTCATGCAATAAATCATCAATTCGGGGTAACGGATACCTATCTGGTTTGGTGATAGCATTCAACTCTCTATAATCGATGCACACTCGTATACCACCTGATTTCTTGGGTATAAGGACCACTGGGGACGCCCAAGGTGATTCACAGTGTACTATTATGCCAGCATTCAGCATTTTGTCGAGTTCAATTTTTAGTAACTCTTTACGTTGAGGTGATAAGCGATACGGTGGCAAAGCGATTGGAGGGTGTTCGCCTGTGTCGATTCTGTGTATTGCAAATGTTGCAGAAGTCGGTTCCTTAAAAATATCGGCGTGTTCGGATAGCAATGCATCCAACTTCGTTTTTTCTGCCACAGTCAGCTCTAGGCCGTCTGGAAAATTTACATCCAAAGAATTTATTGGAAAAAAGTGGTCATCACAAAATTTGATGAACTCATCACTCGTGGCTCTTGCTTTAATTGTAGGTGCGAACAAACGAGAAGAGCTCTCAGGCGTGGTTTCGCCGACAGGTATTGAGTTTCTAAAGATGTTTTGAACGACGGTTGGTGAATAGTCGTTTGAGCGCGCTCGTGTATTCTTTACTGCTGGACCGGAGTTACTCTCTCTACAAATCTCTGGTGAGTCAGGAGTAGTCTGGCTTTGCGGCATACTTTTCGACGTAGCATATGAAGTTCGAAAGTTCGTTTGTGGTTTTAGCGCAAGGGGTCTGTAAATAGTTTGTTACCACATGTGCCCCGGCTATGTCCATATCATACGGTAGTTTACCTGGTTTAGGTTTCACAAAGTCGTACTTTATCTTAGGTTCACCCTCAAAATACCAAAAGCGCTGTGCCAAATTCAACACTATACCAGCTTGTTCCAAAAAGTCTGCCCCTATGAGAGTATGATTTTTCTTAGCGTTAGGAAGTGATATGATTCGTATCTTTCGTTGCCGGTTACCGATAGTTATGTCACATATGGTGGACAATACCTTTTGCGAAGTAGTTGTTCCATCTGCCGACGTGATATCTGCCAACACATCCTGAAACACACACCCTTTGCTAGTCATTTTTTTCTTTAGGTGAGCGCTAGCTACACTGGTTTTCGCTCCAGTATCAAATAATGCTTCACCTTGCATTCCGAACATCTCAAATTGGACGGATGGAATTGCTCTTCCAACAATGGTAGTGGATACGCTGTTTATAGGTAGATACTGTGGGCTCTCCTTGTTGTGTCCACTACATTTTGGACAGTTTTCACGGTAAACGCCTGGTGCACCACAGCCGTAACATGAGAACGAGGCGCCACGCTTGATTTGCGGCACACCTGTGCTTGTACTTGCTGCGTTAGTTTATTGTTGTGACTGCTGTGCCTGTTGCGACTGTTGCTCCTTCTTTTTCTTGAAGCAAACATCTGGGTTGTGGCCTCGTAGTCTACAAAATGAACACCTTTTCGGTACTTCCGCATGTTCAGACTTTTCCTTCACAGCTGGCATGAGCTGCTTTACTTCAGCTAAAAATATTTCTGCATCCCGGCAACGTGCTATCAACTCGTCGAATGTTGTAAGCGCTTCACGATGAACGCGCTCTCTAATCTTGACTGATAAGATGCCGTAAACCATGTTCAGTTGTACAATTTCACTTACGGAGTTAGTCAACTGAGAGAATAGCAGTCGCTTTTTGCAAATAAAGCTGTCACTAGGTTCACGCACTTGTTGTCTTTGTTCGAAGAAGTTTAAAAATATTTTCCAATCAGGAGTTGGTGGCGAAAATGTTGAGCGAATTAATTCTATCGCAGCATCAAACGTAGGCACGGACTCTTTCACGCCAATCCACCACGTTGCAGCGTAGTCCTCGAGTAGTAGTGGCATACCGCGCAAAGCATCGTTGTCGGAAATTTTTTCGATGTCTTTATACACCGTTATAGCGGTTATAAATTCTTCAACCGCTGCAGGGTCCCGTTGTCCGCGAAAACGTGAAGTGCATTGCGTAAAAGATCCGCTACTTTTACCGTTTGATATTGCAGCTAAAATTTGTGTAAACTGTTCTGGTGAAAACGTAGTCATGCTTGCTTTTTGCGGTGAGTTACAATTGGAGTGGTTCGTAGCCACTAAGTTGGGCGCAAATGAAGAATCTAAATTATTCTTGCTTCTCAGATTGTACATGTGTCCACTGACACTTTATTGAACACAAAGTCAAATTACAACATATATAGAAAATATGTATGCAAATACTTTCAGCTTAGCTTTAAATGTATTAGTTTGGACTGTCCGAATCAATATCGGACGAGAACCGCACTCGTCAGCATTGTTTACTATATAGTTTGGCAGCTTAATTCGAAGTTATGTTGCGAATAGAGTGGAAGGCACTCGCAGGCCGTGAAAATAGGCACTCCAATGGAGTGGAATGAAGAACATTAGGAAGACCAGAGTTGCATTGGATCAATCATTGCATCAATATTAAAGATAAATTTAGAAAAAATAATTAAATACTTGAGTATAAGCAAACATTTTCTTTCAATTACTGCAATTAAGGTGTCCTAGATGCTATTTATTCCAAAATTATAACATTTTATGTTTATTTAATAATGTAACTTCAATTTCCCTAAGATTTCCGTAATATGGCCATTAGTGATGTTTGTGTGTGTGTGCAAATTTTGTGCGATCAGCTGTTAGTTGCGCTACTTGGTAAAGTTTACAATGCTCGTCAGAAGCCAGTGGCTGAATGAATAAAATGAACAACTGAAAATATTTGCGAAGCGATGACAAGTGATTGTCAGGGTTGGGATATACATAAAAACATACGATATGTACAGAGTAGTATTACAATGGTATTCGCACAGAGTTGCATGTAAACAGTGTTGTGTTTTTATAACATAAAACAATAAGGTTATTTGATTGACCGATTGACTCGTTACAATTTTCGTTTTAAAATCCTCCATACGCTTTTATGGACAGTTTTTGGTTTTTGGTTTCTCGCCATATCCATAACCTAAGCTCACTTAGTCCAAGAACTGCTCGTTTTTTAAACCATTCTTTGCACCAAATTCTTTTTTTGCGATCTTCTCTCTTTTTTTTACGTTAATTGCCACAGCGAGCAATATTGCTGCAGCACAATTGTTGCCCGTATTCATCGCTGTCTGAAGGAGAACTAATGTTCGGCCAAAAGTTCGTATGGTGTATGGCCAAAGCTGCGAACAAGATTGCGGAATGTTCGCGGAAATGTTCGTGTCGTGTATTTGGCGCTTTAATCCAAAACTGCGCCGGATATTTTGCACGCTGTATAATGTAAAGCTAGGGCCCTAGTTAGCTGCATTCCACTACACGGCAAATTGTTTTTTGCATGCATTCTTACGGAACAATTCATATGTGGCGGCAGCAGCACGACGCGACGCAACCATGAGCCGCTGCCGTTACACGTCGCGCCTAGTGTGCATGCATCTTTTTCAGCGCTGGCATGCTTCAATTCCTGTAAGCACGTATTCAATACTATTTAAAGTACTTATACGTAAGGTGAGGAAATAACCAACTTTTATTTTTATAGGAACCACACTACGCATTGGGTAAGCATGTCGATGACCGGTCTTTGGATATGACGCTTCGACTTCCAAATACCTTTCTATCTCTCAATATCGTTCAGGTTCGTTATTGTCCTTAATTCCAAACATCTTTCGGAGAACAGATAACCAAGTCGTTCCCCAGCAATCGTGCAAGTACCAGAAGGTACTAAAGCCATAACAAATAGAAGTTATTTCCAACGAACAACCATATCTGCAACACTCCCAGTCGCTGACAATCCTACCCTTAAGAGTGTACACGTTATCTTTCTTCTGTGATTGGCTATGGTTGCTCATTGCTTTGGTAATTCATTACTTTAGATTACGACTGCTAAAATTACGAACCCGAAAGCGTAAATTGAAATATTTATTTCTCTAAAAAGATATTTACAAAAGAAATTAAAAATTGCATGGGGTTGTTGTATTTTCAGGAAATAAACTATGTACAATAAAATTTTGCATGTATTTAATTTTGACCCCAACCATTGATGGACCAGCCAGGATATTTGGCCTGGCGAAATTTTTTAATTTTTTGAGAATATCTTTTGACAGAAATAAATATAAGAAATAATTACCGCTTTCGGTAATAGTCTAGTTGAGGGGTCGACTGCTAATACGCAGTATCGAGAGAGATATCAAACGACGATACGTTATGACTAATACGTATCCAAAACAATGAACAAAATCTACAAAAAGTTATTAAATTCACCAACTCAAATATTTTTAGGTTATGGATATGGCGAGAAACCAAAAACCAAGTGGTTGGCTATGGTATGGTTATGGCTTTAGCGTTAAGGTATGGCACCATTAATCGATTACATTGATTTCCATAAGGTAGGTTCGATCAGCTGTTTTATCTGGTTATGGCTTTATGGTTATAAGTCACCATTAATTGGCCTATAACTGCCGCTTGATACGCTGCTAGCTATCATCCGGTGGCGAAATCCTGAGCCAGATAAATAATTTTGCATGTAAATGCAACAACAACGATTTGAGCCAGATAAATCCAGATAGAAGTCTGGTTCAGTGGTTCATTAGTGAGCCAGATAATTTGTTAATTACTTCTTTTTAGGTTGGCAACGCGGCCTTTAATATACCTACTTTTTCAAAAATAGATGTCGCTGCTTATCCTCTCGCCGTATGAGTTAAATGAAAGACAGCGGCGACATCTGCCTATCATATTTCACGTGTGCGAAAATTTGACGACATCTGCTTCTCAAGTCTCTCAATGATCGAGAGCATTCCCGTGAGAATTGAGCGTGAGCCGGAGCTGTAAAACTCACTGAAAGATGGCAGCTATCACACATTTTGCTTTGTTTGTTTGGCATCACTATTTGAGGTCATACGCATGTTGTCACCCTGTGCTGTCAAATTTTTTAGTCAACTTGACATCTTTTTCCTTATTCGGCTTGTTCTGGGTTTCTTTTGGGAAAGTATTTGATTGCTAAATAAATAAATACTTTTTTATATGCAATTAACAACTCGACGGCTAAAGCGACCGGGGACGTGTTAAGGTGCAAAGTGCATGAAATAAATTTGCAATAAAACATAAAACGAAGTTTTGTTCAAGTTAAAGAAAGTATCACTTTAATCACCATAAACTGCAAGCCAACAAGCATTGTCGTTTTCAAGGTAATCGATATAATTAAATTTTGCGCACGAAATCTTTCTGAATAATCGTACAACAAGCGACAAATCAGAACTATCTGAACATTTGCAACTTTTTGTTGCGAATATCTCTTTACAGAAGGGGTTTTGATGTGTGTTTTGACACCTTTTCCGATATATTTGGTGTTGCTCGCTATGGATAAATCTATAAAACATTCTGTAGCTATATAAAGGCCCACCAGTCGCTGCTTTGTTGGGTTAACTAGTGTCAATTGGTTTCACCAAGAGAATTTAAATCGTTTTCCATCTAGTCCTTTCAACGGAGTGGGAGCAACATCTTTCGCATAACATGGTCTATGGTTAGCGGCTGGGTTTTATTCCTGGACAATGTTCATGTTTGCGTAAAGTTCGTAAAGCTTATCATTAAATCCTCTTCGGTACCACCCGCCACCAACGCGTAATGTATCACGTATCTTTCTAAGATTTTTTTTCTTGATCACTCCCAAAGCCGCCTCAACTTATGTTGTCATGGTTCACGCTTCTGCACAATATAGCACGACGGGTACAACAACAACAACGGGTACGATAACCGAACGAAGACCAAAGTAGATTTTTTTTCTGTCATTTTGCACAGTCGTATAAGTTTTGCGGGGAAGCCAAACTCATACATGCGGCATATAGGCAGCTCATCTTCGTTGTGTTGAAGGCGACTTTAAAATCGACGAACAGGTTATGTGTGTCAATTCTTTTTTCGCGTTTTTTTCAAGATTAGAATCAAAGCGCAAATCTGGTCGATGGTATATTTATATATCAGCCGATTTACAGAGGGATCAATCCTTCGCAAAATACGATTGACCGGACCTTATAAACGACATTAAGAAGGCTGATTCCACTATAGTAGGTTCCTCCTTGAGGACTAAGCAGAGAACACTTAGATTTCAAACGTCAGGAATGCACTCGTCCCACCACATTTTGCAAGGAATACCGAATCGTATATTTCTGTTAATGTGACGGCCTACATGCGTATTTTATGGACAAAATTACCTTAGGGACCTTTCTTATTATCAGCTTTGTAATACTGTTGGGGTATCAGTACTTCGGCATGAATGGAAAGCTATAGAAATATGGTAATATTTTACAATACGGGTAAACTGCTAATATACCTACCACCAGTGATGGTGCCATTTTTGGGCTTTAAGTTATGTGATAATCTTTGCTTCCCTTAGGGATAAATACCATTAATACTACCTTCTTTTAAGCTCAGGCAAGCTTCACAGATTAACGTGAACAGAGAGCAAACCGTTTTACTTGCCTTTACTTATGCTGACTGGTTACAGGAACTTTCTTCTAGCGGCCAGAAAAAATCAATTAGGCGAAAATTGCACCACATACGCGGGTTCGAAAACTATATTTTGATGACAAACCTTTATTATTAGGGTAACTATTATTAAAGGGTGGCATTTAGATAAATGATATATGTATGTTTATGCATACATTCATATGTAAACGTTGACGTGGTTTAATTTAATTTATGTATATTCGATACCAACTATCTAGTTCCTCCGTATAAGTGTATGATATTGTGTTGCGTTTTAAATATATGCCGATTGTCATACATGCATATTTGCCTGTAAATATACATATACTACAAACATATGTATATAGTACACGCATTTGTTGAGTTAATTTATATTTACCGAGAACGTCTGTTATCGCCCAACATTTTAGCTAGTAGTTAGAGTGGCACTTTCGTTGAGTGACGCTAAGCAGACACCACATTCTATTTTGATTAAATTTAGATTAGCCTATAAGCTATTTGCCTTAATATATATTTGACTAATAGCAGATAGCAGATGAAGAAGCTCATAGTGAGTGTACCGGCCGGGGAAAATTTATTTATATTTATCATAACTTATATGTACATATTTGAATAGTTTTAATAACTACATGTAAACATATATGAAGTAATAATTTGTATCTCTTCCAGGTAAAGAGAATACGCAATATGGACGTATCCACAGATGAATATCATACCGCCAATGATGATTCATTTGTTAATACCGGCTATACTGTTACACCAATTAAAAATGTACAAACTACAACCCTAGCAGCGCGCAAACAATTAACGCCAACCGCTACCGATGGCAATGAGCCTGCAAAACCTTTATCAGCCTATGGACTATTCTTTCGTGATACAGTAAGCGCCATAAAGCAACAAAATCCCAATTGTACTTTCCAAGAGCTGTCACGTATTGTTTCATCGATGTGGGAGGCATTGGATGCTAGTCATAAGAATGTCTATAGCAAGAAACATGAGACAGCCTTAACTGAGTATATGAAACAATTGCGTATCTATAAGCAACAACAGGAAGAGCAGCAGCATCAACAACAGCAACAACAAGTACTGATAACAAATGCTAATGATTCAAACCTAAATGCATCATCAGCAGCTTCAGTCGCATTACAAACCAGACCAGCTGTATTTACAATTTCACGTTTCAATGCAGATGGTAACACAAATCAGAATATAATCAACAACAGCAATGAAGTAGTCGTTAATACAACAAAAACCCAAAACAATCAAACTACGGCAACCGTAAATACACAAAGCACCACGCCTACATCGAATGACCCATCACAACAATTGCAACCAGGCGATGCAGGCGCTGTACAAAAATGCACACGTGAAAATTGTAATAAACGCGCTATTATAAATCCTGATTGGGAAGATGAATATTGTAGTAATGAGTGTGTTGTTATACATTGTCGTAATGTTTTTAATGCCTGGGTGCAAACTAATCTTGATGCGCGAAAACAATAACATCAGGCTTATTGGGGTGGTGCTGCGAAAAAGTAATAAAGCTGCGAGGCGAGGGCTACTTCATTTGATGAACTAAGTGAATTTTCAATCATGGAAAAAAGAGGAAAGGAAAAAAACGCAGTGCACCCTATGCATATGGAAAAATGGAGCTGATAAGACGTGTATAAGACTTTAGAAGCATATTAACAGATTACGCTATTAATACAATAGCGCTGTGAAACCAATTTATTATTCATTAGTCATTAATATACATTAATATAATTTGTACATTTATAACCATACCTTTATCGTAATCTTAGTTAAGTTCTCCTGGTAGAGAGATTATTAACTTTTGAAAAATGCCGTGAATAAATTTTGTTTGAAGAACCCGCCTCAGAATTTTTTTCAAAAACGTTCTATCAGAATTATAAGGGGTAACGGCCTATTTGATATATCTTTTCTCATCGTTTATAAACAGCTCGGACGTTCTTCAACCGAATTCAGAAAAAGAGCGTTTGTAAAAAAAAAATCTGAAATTCTTCATTCAAATTCTGGGATACGAGCGTTTAAAAACAAAATCTTACAAGTCACTTGCAGATTGGGTGATGTTTACAAAAGTTTGCAATGCGGTACAGGTACAAAATGCCTATGACATCAACACTACGCAAATTTATTAAAGAGTTTAAGATGTTTTTACAGCAGCAACACGACAAACAAATTGTAAACGGTAAATTTATTCTATGTATTACATATTTTACATATTTTGAAAATAGCATATAAGAAATAACATACGATAGCATATAAATTATAATAAATATACATATGTATTTTGAAAAAAAAAAAAAAAATGACTCGGTTTTTTCTGATTTTATGGGTTATGTAGTACGCATTGTTTTAATAGAAGACTCCGTGACTAGTGGCATAAGATTGTAAATTGCTACAAGTAAAAATTCTTTTCATTCAGGAGTAAGCAACCATTGTGCAATAGAGGTTTGTGTTTTGATGTCAGTTTGTGGCTCAGATTGAACGATTAAGTCGCTTATAATGAAATGTCTTATAATTCTTATTAACATCACAATACTGGTATTATTTATCAAATTAAAAAAAAAAAATATGTATGACTAGCGCAAATATAATTAAAAGCAGCCTAATTATTACCAACACATCTGTTTCTTTTTCCAAACAACGGAAAAGTAAATATTTTCGATTTTAGGTTCTGTTTTGTGTCATTTTGTGGTTTTTATACCTTTCATGAAAATGAAATGGTATATTAATTTCGTCACGAAACCGAAAATTGTAAGTCCTTAAAGGAAAATAGATAGACCCACCATTAAGTATACCGAAATAATCAGGTTGAAGAGCTGAGTTGATTTAGCCATGTCCGTCTGTCCGTCTGTCTGTTTGTATGCAAACTAGTCCCTCAATTTTTGAGATATCTTGATAAAATTTGGTGAGCGGGTGTATTTGGGTGTCCGATTAGACATTTGTCGGAACCGACCGGATCGGACCACTATAGCATATATCCTCCATACAACCGATTTTTCAGAAAAAGGGGTTTTTTGTAATATCTTACCCAATTTAACAGATTGAAGCTTCAAACTTCACCATATACTTTCGTATATTGCACATATTGTTGCCTGAAAAAATTGATGAGATCGGTCGTATATATAGTATATATCCCCCACAACCGATTGTTAAGATAAGGAACTTTTCGTAATTTCTACCCTATTTTAACAGCTATAAGCTTCAAATTTCACCGATTGCTTACGTATATAGCATATATTGTTGTCTGAAAAAATCATAGAGATCGGTTGTATATATAGTATATATCTCATACAACCGATTGTTCAGATAAGAAACTTTTCGCAATTTCTACCCCATTTTAACAGCTATAAGCTTAAAATTTCACCGATTGCCTACGTATATAGCATATTATGTTGTCTGAAAAAATCATAGAGATCGGTTGTATATATAGTATATATCTCACACAACCGATTGTTCAGATAAGAAACTTTTCGCAATTTCTACCCCATTTTAACAGCTAGAAGCTTCAAATTTCAGCAAATGCTTAAGTATATAGCATATATTGTTGTCTAAAAAATCATAGAGATCGGTTGTATATATAGTATATATCTCATACAACCGATTGTTCAGATAAGAAACTTTGCGCAATTTCTGCCCCGTTTTAACAGCTAGAAGCTTCAAATTTCACAAAATGCTTACGTATATAGCATATATTGTTGTCTGAAAAAATCATAGAGATCGGTGGTATATATATTATATACTTCATATAAACTCTCATTTTTGCCCCTTTTTTACGGCTAGAAGCTTCAAAATTCATCAAATTTCATCAAATAGTTACGTTTACGTCATATATTTTTGAAATACGTGATTCGTAGTCATACTTTTTACATGCAGACCACAAAAAACGTGAAGCTTTGCATCCTCACACAGATTACCTACCTATTTTTTATTTTATATTTATCTTAAAAATCGTTTAGATATGTTCAAATTTCACTAAATACTTACGTGTATAGCATATATTGTTGTCTGAGAAAATCATAGATACCGGTGGTATATATAGTATATATCCCATACAACCGATTGTTCAGATAAGAAACTTTGCGCAATTTCTTCCCCATTTTAACAGCTAGAAGCTTCAACTTTCACCAAATGCTTACGTGTATAGCATATATTGTTGTCTCAAAAAAATAATTGAGATCGATGGTATATATAGTATATATCTCATACAACCGATTGTTCAGTTAAGAAACTTTGCGCAATTTCTGCCCCTTTTTAACAGCTAGACGCTTCAAATTTCACCATATGCTTACGTATATAGCATATATTGTTGTCTGAAAAAATCATAGAGATCGGTTGTATATATAGTATATATCTCATACAACCGATTGTTCAGATAAGAAACTTTTCGCAATTTCTACCCCATTTTAACAGCTATAAGCTTAAAATTTCACCGATTGCCTACGTATATAGCATATTATGTTGTCTGAAAAAATCATAGAGATCGGTTGTATATATCTCACACAACCGATTGTTCAGATAAGAAACTTTTCGCAATTTCTACCCCATTTTAACAGCTAGAAGCTTCAAATTTCAGCAAATGCTTAAGTATATAGCATATATTGTTGTCTAAAAAATCATAGAGATCGGTTGTATATATAGTATATATCTCATACAACCGATTGTTCAGATAAGAAACTTTGCGCAATTTCTGCCCCGTTTTAACAGCTAGAAGCTTCAAATTTCACAAAATGCTTACGTATATAGCATATATTGTTGTCTGAAAAAATCATAGAGATCGGTGGTATATATATTATATACTTCATATAAACTGTCATTTTTGCCCCTTTTTTACGGCTAGAAGCTTCAAAATTCATCAAATTTCATCAAATAGTTACGTTTACGTCATATATTTTTGAAATACGTGATTCGTAGTCATAGTTTTTACATGCAGACCACAAAAAACGTGAAGCTTTGCATCCTCACACAGATTACCTACCTATTTTTTATTTTATATTTATCTTAAAAATTGTTTAGATATGTTCAAATTTCACTAAATGCTTACGTGTATAGCATATATTGTTGTCTGAGAAAATCATAGATACCGGTGGTATATACAGTATATATCCCATACAACCGATTGTTCAGATAAGAAACTTTGCGCAATTTCTTCCCCATTTTAACCGCTAGAAGCTTCAAATTTCACCAAATGCTTAAGTATATAGCATATATTGTTGTCTAAAAAATCATAGATACCGGTGGTATATATAGTATATATCCCATACAACCGATTGTCCAGATAAGAAACTTTGCGCAATTTCTTCCCCATTTTAACAGCTAGAAGCTTCAAATTTCACCAAATGCTTACGTGTATAGCATATATTGTTGTCTGAAAAAATCATAGAGATCGGTGGTATATACATATATTATATACCCCATATAAACTCAATTTTTGCCCCCTTTTTACGGCTAGAAGCTTCAAAATTCATCAAATTTCATCAAATAGTTACGTTTACGCAATATATTGTTGAAATACGTGATTCGCAGTCATAGTTTTTACACGCAGACCACAAAAAACCAGAAACTTTGCATCCTCACACAAAGTACCTACCTGTTTTTAATTTTATATTTATCTTAAAAATCGTTAAGGTATGCAGATCTGTTCACTATATATTTCTTATCTTATACATCCGATTATTCGGAGGTTACGAACGGGATAAGATTATTGTTCAGCCCCATTCATGAAAGGTATGAAGTCTTCGGCACAGCCGAAGACAGTCCCGTTCTTGTTTACTTTCTGTTTGCTTGAAGTTTCAAGTCAATTGAAGTCTAGTGGAAATTTGTCAAGTTCTGTTCAGTTCCCAATTCACAATGGGACTAGTTTTATACTTATATACTGCACATCCACAGATTTTTTGCATCACACGTCTAACAACATTCAATACCTGCATCTGCCGGGAAACATATGTATCGTGCTGGTTCGTACTCCGCATATATCCGTCCTCCTAATAAGCAAAGCGGCGAAGTATACTTATTTTGTACCCAGAGCGGGAACTCTGATTTGTCTAAAGGCAGACAATATTTAATTAAAGAAAAAATCTGAAAACTACCTCACACTCTACCTGACAGATCATCGGACGATTTTTTATGTCGAAATAAAGTCAGCCTAACCGAAGTTGGTGAAAACGGCCTTAAGTCTCTAATGCTGCCAGCATTCTGGATCACAGTTGTTGAGGTTCGCAATTTAAAAGCCTTAACATTTAAAGCGCACAGTGTGCCAATCGGTTTATGGATAACTACTGTCAATTTGTGTATATCACTTAAAACAAGCCGAATGACGAAGGCATTCGGTTCTATGTACCGGAGAGACTCGGGATTTTTCCCGACCAATGACTGTCATTTCAGTGTAACCACTGCTACAACAACAACAACAACAACAACAACAAAGTTTTTGTTTTTGCAGTATATAGTAGAGATATACGCCGCCGATTTAGGTCCTTTTTCGCACGCCGCCGCCGAATGTCAAAAATATCGGCGCGCCGGCGTCCGGTGGGTGCGGTACTATATTTTCTACTAGTTTAAGACTGTTCAGTCCATTTATTGTTCATGTCGAAAATTGGTCGGATATGGTCGAAAGTGGTATCAACGGATGCGCATCACTGCCAGTTATAAGAAACTAATTGCGAAATTCAACTCTTTCCAACTTTTCAAAAGTGGTTTAAAAAAACAGGCACTTTCAATGCTAGCTTAACACGGACTTATTAAAACAAAACACTAAAAGAAGAGTTATATTATAAATTTATATGTTCACTTTGGATATTTTTTTCAAAAAATTAATAATGAACAATCAATTCAAATAAAATTACCCAAGGAGAAGATGTTTCCAAATTGTCCTCAAGTTGTTAAAAACAAATTATCCAAAAAAGGTGTAGATTTTTTTTTTAATTTACTAGGTTCTGGGGGCATAAACACTCCTTTGAAATGATTCTTACCTCATACTTAGTTGAGGATTTATGTACGTATGAGAAGGGTTTGAAAAATCACTTGGGTTTACATTTAAACATCTGTTGTTCATTTGCGAAACTATACAATAGCGTCTGAAATGTTAATTTTGATTTTCACACTTCATCCTTCAACGCCCAAGTCTCCCGGTTTGACATTTCCTAAAGTTGGCGGCCCTATCCAAAACTAGTTCATTGGAGTGAATCACATTGATTATAGCTTATAAACCAAGTTTAAATATCACCTACACGTTACGGCTCCTTTTTCAAATGTGAATGCGTAGGCACATATATTTACCAGGCGAGGTTTTGTCCTTTGCAAGAACATTCAATGTGGTGAAGCAAAAGCTTCCCCAAGACAGTCGAACTAATGACCGTGTGTGCTACTACCCTAACGTAGTGGTCATCCATAATGAGCTCTTATATCATAAGGCCGGAAAACAGCAGTTAACATCTTTCAACTTAAAATCGGCCGACTTTCAAAAAAAATATCGTTTTGATTTAACGAAGACTATTGAAATCAATGTTGTGAACACAAACGTCTGCAAACATTGGTCTAAATTTTAAAAATTTTATCCAGGGTCCTTGTAAAATTTTAATTATGTAGATGCGCCGAGGATTATATGATTTTCACCCATTCACTTAGACTGCTTATGATTTCGAGGGCGGCATCCTTGACCGAATTGTCACTCCCTAACGTTTCAAGGTGTTTCTCTGGTGTAGATCGACAGCATAGCGCGACAAAAGCATCCGTTGGAAAGTCTTCGGAGCTACACCTAGAGCTTCTAGGAAAGTGACGTTTACGAAGGTATGAGTTCGAAGTCGCAGTCCTATAGCTTCTGTGCTGGCATATGGTGTGATGTGAGGGTCAGGAGGCGTGGTAGGGACTGGTGGTCGGAATTGCTACTGTTCGCACATCGGGAATTGTAGCTCTTAAAAACAGCCGAACTGGAGGCGCCCTGTGCCACGAGAGTCATGAGTATTAATAGACCATTAATAGCAACCGTAAGTCGCCTTTGTGCGTGACCGCCAAGGAGCCACAAATTATTTAGAGAAATTGTGTTCGCGACGATTATTAGGAGTTAACACTAGGCTTTGCACGAGATATGCAGACAAAAGTGTGACTATTTTATCTATATCTATTTCTTTTCTGCAGACGCAGCAGTACCAATTCCAAAGACCGGGGTTAGAGGTTCGAGGCCTCTTTGGAGTAATTGAACGAGGGACAATCCCTCCGCAAGGAGCTACTCCTGAACGTTTTTGAACGGTCTGCGAGATCTTGAGGCAAAAACCACTGATCTTTCGAAATGGCCAACACGTTGATTTCCTTAAATACATACAAACAAAACCTTTCCAAAATATTATTTTTTTAAATAGAAAAATCATGCTTTTTAAAGTAAGAACACCAGCGTACTTACTTGTAGATAAACCCACAATTTGATATAAAGTTCCATCATTAACCCTTCAAGGTAAAAATGGAATCCATCAGTACACAAATCACCCAGCACCTAAATTACCCTATATCTTTTGAACCAACTATCAACTTTTGTTTCGCTTTCATATAGCTACCAAGGTGTAGATTGATCCACAATTTGTTTCAAGGATCTATCATTAACGGTTCATGCGCTACGTGAGATATCCGGTTTATCGAAAAGTACTGACGACTGAACCGATTAGTGTCTATATCTCTTGAACCAAGCAAAATTTCAAAACTTTTTTTGTCGCATTATGTAGCTACCTTTTTGTATATTGAGGCACGATACAACCCAATATTCTGTCATTAACAGTAAAGGCTCTGGGCGGTTATCGGTTTTTCGATAACTAGTGTATATCGCCTGAACCAAAGCAAAATGCACAGTTTTTGTTTTTGCAATATATAAGTACACACTTGTAGATTAATTCACAATTTGACATAAACTTCTATTATTAACCCTTCAGGGCAAAATAGGAATTTATCGATACACAAATGACCCCGTACTTAATTGCTCTATATCTCTTGAACCAAAAAAGATTTTAAAATTTTTTTGTGGGTACCAATTTGTAGATCAAGTCGCAATTTGATTCAGGGTTGAATTTGCTTTGGTTCAGAAGATATACTTAAGCCAACAGTAGTTATCGAAAAACCGGTTAAACCACGTAGCTGCTTAACCGTTAATGACTGAACATTCCGAGTTAAATCGTGCCTCAATGTACAAGTGCGTAGTTATATAATGCAATAAAAAAAGTTTTGAAATTTTGCTTGGTTTAAGAGATATACACATTAATCGGTTCAGTCGTCAGCAGTTGTCTATAAACCGGATTTCTCACGTAGCGCCTGAACTGTTAATGATAGAATCTTGAAACTAATTATGGACCAATCTTCACGTAGGTAGCTATATGAATGCAAAACAAAAATTGCGAAAAGCAATTTAGGTTCTGGGTCATATGTGTACCGATAAATTCCAGTTTAACTTTGAAGCGTTAATTATGGAACTTTAAATCAAATTGTGGATTACTCTACAGGTAGGTAGGTATATCATTCAAAAAATGTTGTCATTTTGCCCTGAAGGTTTAATGATAGAATTGTATGCCTAATTGTGGTTCTCTATATATACATATGTATATGGATATATATGGATATACATATATGGATGCTGGGTTATTTGTGTACTGATAACTTCCTATTTTTACCTTGAAGGGTTACTGCTGGAACTTTATTTATAATTGTGGATTAATCTACAAGTGGTTACCTACATATTGCATATAACACCTGAACGACTATGACATATACTGGAAAAGCAACATATAATTTGGAAAATTTCTTTAAAAAATACAACATTAACACAGCGTTCAAAACATCGAACAATCAATGGCGAAAACTAAGAAGTATTAGTTCTCAGATGATCCGTTTACCAGCCACGGCATATAAAAGCTTACCTGCGGATGCCAACACAGTTACATAGGACAAACCGGACGGCAAATAAGAACGAGGTTCAGAGAACACGTTAGAGATTACAACAAAAAAAACACTGAATCCAAACATTATACTAGAGTCTAACTTCGCGAATCAAATGGTCGAATATGAATGTTCCCCAGCAAACATCAATACAACAGTCAGGGTCCTCCACATACAAGGAAAAGGCCGACGTCTGAACGTACTCGAAAACATGGAAATCCACACACATTCGACGGTAGAATAATAAACGAACAGATAAACACAACGGCAGCGATTTATGTAGTTTAGCGCCCCCCGAGTTCGGGGTTAAACTTGGTATCAAATGAAAGAGGGAGTTCTCCCGATCACAAATATATATAACTTAAAGTGCGCGGACTTATAGTTTACGAGTTATTTGATGTTAAAGTTTGCAAATTTAGCAAATTTCTATAGCACTCTCACAATTTACACATCTTTCAAAACCTTTATGCTCATAAATATCTATATAAATTGGCAACGATACACTTAAATTTCATTTTAGTATATTTCACATATAATTCTTGCATTGTTTTTACTTAATTTAAATGTTTTTATTAAATAAATCGCGCTTTTGTAGCAACATTCACATTTATGTATGTATATATTTTATCGATGACATTACAAAGCTGTGCTGCCACATCAACAAAGAAAAAACAAATATAAATATTAACGTGCCACCTTTCAGTTAATAAAGAAAAAGGAAAATATATATTTTTACTACTATGCGGAAGGACATCACCGTGGCGGTAGCCACGGTTATACCACACACCCGGACTTGGCATGGCGTAGCCCAGGGTTATTTTAAATAAGCGCGGCCGAAGGCCGCCTACGCGGAAAGGTGTTCTACGCAGAATTACTGTGCATGGCGCAGCCGGTGTTGGATCGGCTAACATAACAATAAACATAAGAGTTATAAGGTAATATGCGGAAGGACATCACCGTGGCGGTAGCCACGGTTATACCACACACCCGGACTTGGCATGGCGTAGCCCAGGGTTATTGTAAATAAGCGCGGCCGAAGGCCGCCTACGCGGAAAGGTGTTCTACGCAGAATTACTGTGCATGGCGCAGCCGGTGTTGGATCGGCTAACATAACAATAAACATAAGAGTTATAAGGTAATATGCGGAAGAATATCACCGTGGCGGTAGCCACGGTTATACCACACACCCGAACTTGGCATGGCGTAGCCCAGGGTTATTTTAAATAAGCGCGGCCGAAGGCCGCCTACGCGGAAAGGTGTTCTACGCAGAATTACTGTGCATGGCGCAGCCGGTGTTGGATCGGCTAACATAACAATAAACATAAGAGTTATAAGGTAATATCAGCTCGTTCACGAATGCAAAAAAGAGCTTTTTCAAATTATTCGTAAATAAAGACTAGAAAAGTTAAAGATATATATACATCAGATGAAAGATATTTTTATAAGTTATTTTTCGATTCTGCACCGTTTCCGTTTTTTAGATGTGGCAGCACAGCTTTGTAATGTCATCAATAAAATATATATATACATAAATGTGAATGTTGCTACAAAAGCGCAATTGATTTAATAAAAACTTGTATATTAAGTAAAAACAATGCAAGAATTATATGTGAAATATATTAAAATGAAATTTAAGTGTATCGTTGCCAATTTATATAGATATTTATGTGCATAAAGGTTTTGAAAGATGTGTAAATTGTAAGTGAAAGTGCTATAGAAATTTGCTAAATTTGCAAACTTTAATATCAAATAACTCGTAAACTATAAGTCTGCGCACTTTAAGTTATATATATTTGTGATCGGGAGAACTCCCTCTTTCATTTGATACCAAGTTTAACCCCGAACTCGGGGGGTGCTATTCTAAAATTTTCCCGGATGCGGTGGATGAAATGCTATCCAGCGCTAATACGGTTAGAGAATTTAACATCTACTCTGGTAGCCAAGCGGCTATGAAGGCCTTGAGCTCAACTAGCGCCATAGTTATATCCCGGATCTCTTAGCACGCATCGGTACAACTGAACCGAATGAAGATGGCTGGAGGGATTTCCGGATTCCGCTGGCCACCTGTGGATTGCTCCTCCATAGCTGGGCCTCGAGTCAGCTCAGCAAACGTTGGGTGGACACCGAGTCTTGCAGGGTAGCAAGAAGAAAGTGGATGGCAGGAGGTCTGCTGAAATAATTGGGTTCACTAAGGCTCACCTATCAATGATCATTGGGGTTTTGACAGGGCACTGTCCCATGGGTATCCATGCGGTACGTGTCAATATACTGAAAATTCCATCCTGCTGCAGCTGTATGGAGGATGATGAGGTGGAATCACAACAACAGATGCTTGATTGCCCAGCTTTTGCCAGAACTAGGTGAAAGTACTTCGGTCGCGAATCACTTGGATCTCCCGAGGACAAGGGATAACGGAAAATCGTTCCAATATACATTAAAAACGAAAACTTTGCTATTTGGCTTGGTTCAAGAGATATGCACAAATCGATAGCAGTTATCGATAAGCCGCTTAACCCATATAGCGCCTTAACCGTTCTTATTTGCAAGAAGCAAACTATTTATACATAAATAAAATACCATAAGAATATTATGTGAATAAATAATCTCAAATCTCTTGCTTTTTAAGAATGAATTTTGTTATATTTATTAATAAAATTTTTGTATTTAATTTTAGTTTATTTGCACAATATTTGTATTTCTTTGAAAAAAGCAAAACATTATTTTTATTTATTGTTTATATTATTTAATTACTGTATATATGTATATTGTATTTCATAGCATAATGTAAGTAACGTACATTCATAAAAATTTGTGATTTTTTTAATTTTAAACACGCTGTCGCTAGCCAATATAAATACAGACATATTATATTTTGTTTCTTTATATAGAATTTTTGTATAATTATTATTTCAACTGGCATTTCATATTCAACACAAATTCAGTATGCACTTAAAACTAAAAGAAAATATTATAAATTTAAATTATTTTAATATACACATATGTATATGTAATATTGCCTAAAATAAAAATATCGTAAATTTTACATTGTTGCATTGCAATATCAAGTATGTATGTATATTAACCTGGGTCGATTTGTATGGACGAAAGTTAACCTATATCGCGCCATCGATTTTTCGATAGGATTTGGGCTGAGGAAAAAAAGTTCCACTAGGCATACCCAAAAAAATAATTTTCGAGCCTGCAAAAAAAAATGGCGAAGGGGTAAATTTTACGACCAAAACACCAAAAAATATATTTTTTTTTTCAAAAAACTGTTGTAAAAACGTTGGCGATAACAGCTTTTTGGAGACAAAAAATTAGTTTTTGGGTTTTGTGGTGTGTTTTGGTAAACAAATTTACCCTTTCGCCAGTTTTTTTGCAGGCTCGAAAATTATTTTTTTGGGTATGCGTAGTGGAACTTTTTTTTTCTGAGCCCAAATCCTATCGAAAAATCGATGGCGCGATATAGGTTAATAAATCGACCCAGTCTAATGTATATACGTCTAAAAATATAATTATCGAGCTTATTAAAATGAATGCTTCAAATCTGCTTATTATTTACACGTACATATGTGCCTATGGATATTTAAGTGCGTTTGAAAAAAAAAATTTGTAAATGCATTAAAATAATTTTATAAGAGTTACCGAAATTACATTTTAGGCGGTAGAGCTTGTGAAGTAAGCAAATTTTTAATTATAACTAAAAAAACAAATAAATCAAATTACTTCCTCCTCCTAAACAAATGCAAACATGCATTAACCATACATTTTTATTTCATATTTTTATTAAAAATCGTTTAAATAATTTAAAATGCTTTTAGCATTTCTGACCTTATAGTGGCACAGCAAAATTAATTCCAGCAATAATTAAATATTTATTTTTGGTATCATAAAGACTTTATATATATAAGTATGTAAAATAAATAAAGATTTGAAACAAAAAGAAAAAAATAAAAAAAAATAAAATCCAAAATCTTACAAATTTAAGTAAAATAATAATAATTAATATTATTATTTGTATGCATATTCATATATGTGACCTGGAATCATGAAAGGGACCTATTGTGCGAAAACAAGTTTTCGAGAAAAACGCGTTTAAAATTTTTGTTTGGCTTGACTTTGTGAAGCGGCCGGCCGATGTGAACGAATTTTGTAATTAAAATTTAAGTAACTTGCCGATAAGCTACAAGCTTGAAACTTCGAATATATTCAGAACCAAATGACAGTGCAATAATAAGAAAAAAAAACTCCAATAGGTGGCGCATGGATCGAAATTTTCAAAAAATCGCATTTGTGGTCCGATTTGGTTTTAAATGCGATTTGTGAAAAAACTAAGTAAAATAGAAAACTGCGGTTTGTTCCATTGGAAAGAGCGTTAAATTTCTTATAGGAATCACTCAAAAAGTAAACAACGGTATTTTCGCACAATAGGTCCCTTTCATGACTCCAGGTCATATATATCTATTGTATTATATTGTTTTTGCCTCTGCTCTTTCTACGAAATAAACAAACGAAGCATTGTAAATAATATCACGCAATTATGCTTCCATTCTAAACTTGTATATTCAAAATAATTAATTTCGAATATTCGACACTCATATACAGTGAGTGTTAAAAGAAAGTTTACACACGTGCAAATTAACAATATTACCTTCTACTTAAGGGTTTTAGGGGTGACCCAATGGAAGCAAATTTTTATTTTTTTTTGAAAATATACATCCCAGCAAACATTAGGTGTCATAAAAGAGTCAGAAATGAGTCTAAATTGAAGCGTTTACACTATTTATGAGCTCATTTAGGAGTCCGAAATGAACGAATTTCTGCTGTGACAATGTTCGGCCGATATAGGCGTAATTTCATAAAAATTTGTTTAAATGTATGAAAACTCATTTTCATTTTATCTTATCTGCGCAGAACGCGAATTGCCACCCGGATGTTCTAATTTATTCATGGATTTCTATAAAAATCAAATCCACATCACCACCGTATTGTATTCTCCATATTTTTCTTGCTTTTTTCTTCCCTAACAGCTCAAATTTGCTTTCGTTGCTGCTAAAAGTACATTCCAAAATAGGATGTGCTTATACATACTATTTCTTTAGGAAAGTTTAAGCGTTTTATTTGGTTGGGTTTGGATATAAGAAGTTTTTACAGTGAAACTTGCCCATGTAAACCATTTGCATATAATACCCAACGCATTGTCTTTCCATTACCGCCATTGTGGATAAGACAAGTGTGGATCACTTGATTTTTAAAGTTACTATCGCGATATCATCCTGCATCTCTTTCTATCACCCGATGAAGATAGCCGACCGTGTGCGTCCCCATATTGAACATCCTGTCAAAATGCTGTAAAAACGCTAAAAAGTAGCCATCCTTTTTTTTGGTTTTTGAAATCAAATCTTCCAATTCCAATTGGTGGCAAGAGAACTTAGTTGCCTCTAGTTAAAGCGCCAGATTAACAAACGTATGTATAAGGGTAATTACTTGCAACATTTAGACGTGTCTAAGCAGCTAACATATGAAGATCTTGGGCACGGCCCGGGCAAAGCAACATCAAAACTTTAGAAACAAGTTTTTCAATTGGAAGAAAATTGTTCTAAGCAGGGTCGCCCATCGGCAGTGTTTGGCAAGCACTCCGAGAGTATTTATGCCATGAAAAGCTCTCAGTGAAAACTCATCTGTCTTGCAGATGCCGTTCGGAGTCGGAATAAAACAAGTAGGTCCCCTCTCGCCAATTTGTAGAAAAAATTAAAAGAAGCATGACTCAAATTGGAGAGAAGCTCGGCCTAAAATCTCTTCGGAGGTTTTCGCGCCTTACATTTATTTATCTTTTATTTATTTTAAATTCTTAAGTCGAGCGAATATTGTTATATTAGACATGTGTGCACTTTCTTTTGTCACTGACTGTACGTTATCCATATACATATGTGTGTACATATATTTATGTATGCATCTATGTATATTGGTATAAATTTCTCAAATATATATTAATACATATTCTTATCATGAATTATCATATCCTTGCACTTCCTTCGCTTTGTATGCTTTTAACTTATTTCTTATAGTACTCATGCTTGTTTGGCTGCAGAAACTCTACTAAAATTTTGTATTAACTTACATAATTAGCATTCTTTATTTTATTTTAACAAATTTTTTTTGCTTGCAACAAATTACATATATACATACTAGGGTAAGACAAATTTATTGTTGAAAAAGCACATCCAGTTTCTGAATCTATGGGTCATACTGAGTAATATTGTCCATGGGACCATAGGTCTGAAATGAATTTCGAGCCTCCCTAATTTTGTTAGAAAATTTTATATCCCAATCCGAAGAATAGCGGCTCTCACAAGTAAAATACATGAAAATAAATGTCAAATTCGGATTCGGATTGCGATATAAAATTTTCTAACAAAATTAGGGTGGCTCGAAATTCATTTCAGACCTATGGTCCCATGGACAATATTACTCAGTATGACCCATAGATTCAGAAACTGGATGCGCACCTGAAGTTTTGTTTTCGCCATTTTTCCCCATACAATTTGACCCGCCCTAATACATACATATGTATTTCTTCTTGCATAATTAAATTATGTGTGGGTCTAATTTTTCTTCTTAGCTACAGCTTAATCAGGATCTGTGCTATGCTACGGGCATTGTTTTTTGTTTTTGATTATTGTTGCCTTTATGAGGTTAATACGCTTTTGAATTACTGTTATTTTTTCTTCTAAAATTTCCAGGATTCTTTAAATTTATGAATGTTTTTGCTTTTGTTACAGTAGATAATTGTAGATAATTGTTTTGCTCAAAGCATTCATTGCAGCTCTAGCCGATTGCATTCCTCTCCATAGAAGTTTTATTACAGACCTATTCAAACCTACACAAAGAGCTGAAAATAAAAATAAGTGATTATATAACTGATTAGAAAGATTTGTTGGATTACAAGAGTACCTAACAATTGATTAAGTGTAATTGTGAGAAGGTTCAATTACAAATTCAAGTTAAAATTACAATCCGCTGTTTTTGTAGGCTTCAGTGTTTCGCGCGGTACGCTAGATGGGATCACCTTTACACAGGATTGGGAAGGATTCTGAAGTGACCTTATAAAACAGCCCGACCCTGGCCCAAAATAAAGGAACATAAAACAACGCATCAGACTGTTTGTGGATGAACACAAGCGGGCGAAATGGGAGGAGCACTTAAAGAACTGTAACCTCTCGTACGACATCTCTCCTATAAGCATTTTCCAAGACACTTGAAGCCATTCAGCTTCCCTACTTCACTGCAAACATGCGTCTTGCCAATTATCAGCATGTCTTTCAAAAACTGGCACTACCACCGCGCTAAACGCCATCAACACGCGGATAAATTGCGCATTGAATCAGAAACTACACCACAGAACAATACGCGTAGCGCTAGACCTAACAAGAGCTTTTGATTCAGTCAACCAGGACACGTTACTGCAATACTTGGAAGTCCCTTCCTCCAAGTCTGCAAATGTGAACCGCAAACTCTGTCTGGTCAGCAAGCATCGGTGCAACTCAGGAACGTAACATCTAATCCCAGAAGAATTAAACAAGGGATATCATAGGTGGTGGGATACGACAGGGGGATAGGCCGCTTTTCTTTAACTTCTACACATCAAAGATACCTCCGCGACCAGAAAGCGCGACAATTATATCCTATGACGATGACTGCACAATAATGGTTACAGGTCCCGACCCACACATCGATGAGCTATGTAATAGAATAAACAGCTGCCTCCCTGATCTTTCTAGCTTTTCCGCCTCACGAAACCTGAAATTGTTACCGACCAAATCATCGGCGACCTTATTGACAACATGGACACGGCAAACGTTGACCATATTACATTCACGTTGATGACATTACGCTACCGACTGTCATACACCCAAAATTACTGGGTGTGACGTTCGACCAGGATCTACATTTTGGCGGGCATGCAACCGCAATTGCACCTACAACCCAGAGCCGTAAGAAAATCTTCAAATCTCTTGCCGGCAGCACTTGGGGCAAGAACAAAGAAACTTACAAAGCAATTGGTCGACGAATTGCATGCTTCGCGTCCACGATATGGTCGCCAAGCCTAAAGGTTACTCACTGGAAGAAAATACAAGCATGCCAAAACACCATCCCAGAACCGCTACGGGCTGTCTTCTTATGTCCCCAGGACACCATCTACACAGTGAGGCGAGAGTACTCCCCCATAAGGGAGAGAAATGAAACGCTGAACAAACAGTTTTTGTTGAATACCCAGAAACCTTTGCATCGCAATAGACATCTGATTGAGGAAGCCTTGCCTCACAGGGCCATAAGAAGTCATCTCCGCTAGCATTATGAGGAAATAAGCAATCTGAGAACTCAGTATGTAGAAACAAGTAAGGAAGGCTAAGTTCGGGTGTAACCGAACATTACATACTCAGCTGAGAGCTTTGTTGGAGTTGAATGTGGTCATAATTTACTAATATACTGTAAAGATATTCAAGTTTTTGTTAAATTTGACTTACATTTTATTTTTTTAAAGTGGGCGTGTTCGTCATTCTCATTTTGCTAATTTTTATTTAGAACAAATATGTATATTAATAGGAGTAAGATTCCTGCCAAATTTCATTATGATATCTTCAACGACTGCCAAATTACAGCTTGCAAAACTTTTAAATTACCTTCTTTTAAAAGTAGGCGGTGCCACGCCCATTGTCCAAAATTTTACAAATTTTCTCTTCTACGTCATAAGGTCAACCCATCTACCAAGTTTCATCGCTTTGGTTTTTCGCAATTTTCGATATCGGAAAAGTGGGCGTGGTTATAATCCGATTTCATTCATTTTAAATAGCGATCTGAGATGAGAGCTTAGGAATTTACATACCAAATTTCATTAAGATTCCTCAAAATTTACTCAAGTTATCGTGTTCACGGACAGACGGACGGACGGACGGACATGACTAAATGAATTTATTTTTTCGCCCAGATCATTTTGATATATAGAAGTCTATATCTACCTCGATTAGTTTATGCCGTTACGGGGTACCGTTACGCGAACAAAATTAATATACTATGTGAGCTCTGCTCAGCTAAGTATAAAAAAGTACAAAGAGGTCCTCAGTGATATCCACAAAAAGAAAGACGCGCGTCACTCCAGCTTAACTTCGATCTGGATACTGTAAATGTTTATACTCTTACCTATCCTGTATATTCTGCTTGCAATGTGTCCCCACATGCCACCAAACATTTTTCATTGCAATGTGCAACCAACGCCTTTAACACCCCTCTCTCTTTGTGGGCCACCCCCGTTGAAGCTGCTGGTTTCCTTGGACTCCTTTTAGAGGGTATTTATGACAATTTGTGAGTGGTCGCACCTAAGCACTGCCACAACAACGACAGTAGGAGAAGTAGAAACTTCCAGCAAAAACGAATTATTGTCTACTTGGGTTTCTCCGGCGGCATTTACTTATCGATGAAATCATGCTTTCATTCTATAGAACAACTGATTTCAAGAGCGACTAAAGCCAAAGACTGCAGGTCCTCGTTTAAATTAAAGGAAAACAAAAATATCTCCAATAAAAAAACTTTAAATCTACTCCTAAGTGTTGAATTCGGATGAAGAATATTGAAACACCGGTCAAAGTCTCGATCTAGTTCTCGATTCTAATGAGCCCACTAAGATTAAAGCAAAAATATTCGATGCTCAAAATATTGTTACAAATTTCACAAGGTGGAAGTTGTGCGAACCGAACTATCGGATTTCAATGCCATCAAAAAGTATAGCACACACGATAAGTACCATAAAAGGCTTAAATTTGTTTTCTATTGCAGAACTATATCGTCAAATTAACGCAAGAATTGAGTTTGCAGGGTTTTCAACAACCGAATAATATTCTTCATCGTCTTCCATCATTGAGGCCTGGACCGCTAAAAAAATGGGCTCAATGTTAGCCCGGGATTAAATTTAGTGATGTTTTTCAGTAACAAAACCAAAATCCATCACTTTCCTACGGGTAAAGTAATCGGCGTTGAAATATGTATATATCAAGCATAACTGAAAACTCAATATTGAAAAAGGATAACTGAAGACTAATAATGACAGCTGTTGGACCCAAACTAACACGCGGCGTGGTAGAAAGGTGGACTGCCATATATAAGTTATAAAATGTCAAAAGGCTGAGCAAGATACAACGGAGGCAGGCATATCCAACGTCTCTATCCAGTACCAGCCGCAGCTATCAGCTAGCTAAACGGATATTTTCACTTTCTTAGGTTAAACTGGCTAATCCGTAAAACCACATATAGACTGAATGTGTTAATGGCGTTATCAGAAAATTTGCTTTGCGGCTAAACTGAAATAATTTTGCAAATCAGCTCATAGTAGCAGGAATTGTAACCCACAGAACGCAGGACACAAACGCAGTATATACCCAACAGTTTCTTCCTGCAGCTCACACTTTACAAGCTGTTGTCAATGACAACATTTGTTACTAAGTACTAATACTCACCTCATACATAGTTGAGTCCCGATCCCATTGCTCTCCACTTCTCTTCACTCAATAATCTGCAACTCATTAAGGTCCATATCAGATCTCTCTTTACAAAACGTACTCGAACGCTCCAATTTCGTTTCGACACGTGGCTCTTGCCCAATATCTTGTTGTTGTTTTACAGTCGCTGATGTGGACGTATCAATAAACAATTCAATTTTCTGCTTGACCGCATGCGCTGCTTTTAGTACACCGTTGGTAGCATTAATAATTTTATTCTTATTATTCAAATTTGTCATTTGGTTATTGTTTTTGTTGTTAAGCTGTTGTGTGGATTTTCTAAGTTGCAATGAGTTGGGACGACGTGTTGGTATATTGGATGGCAGGGAATTGCGCATATAATTGGCATTTGTTGTTGATGTCGCTGTGACAGCTGTGTGTGAGGCAGAACGGATGGGACCAGAGTGATGAAGTTGATTTTTTTGATGTTGTTTATTGGTGGGTGCGGGGACGGAGTTTGTTTTGCTGCTCCTTTCATCACCGGAGCTGTTGGTGGTTTGTTGTTGTTGTATCTGTTGTTGCTGTTCCTGTTGTAGTTTATTTTTTTCAGCACGTCGCGCAAGAATCTCACGCGATTTTGCCGACAGAAAGCTATGACGCTGACCACCACCTGTATTGTTCTCTGCAGTGGCTGACGACGGTTGACCTGGCATCGAAATCGAACGATTTTTAAACATATTACGTGATGAGTGCGTAGATGAGACAGATGAGAGACGACTAGTCGCCGATTTGGTTGTGGTCACAGACGAAGGACTTGAGCCAGTAGATTTTATGTTTTGTTGTTGCAAATGCTTAGGTGGTTTCGTGCCAATGCTAGTACCACGATGCGTCTTTGTGACGCCATTCGCAGTTTTGCCCACTTGCAACTTACTACCACTACTACCACTGACAGTCGTCAACTGTTTGCCGCTTTTCGCAGCAATAAGAGGATTCGAACGTGACAGCTTTTGCGCGCCATTGGAGAGTGACTCCTGTGAGATTGCCTTATTCGTAATCACTGAATTTTTCATGCTTTCTGCAAGCGAATCATTGCCGCCACGATCCGTAAAACGGTCAGCACTGTCGGTGTTGGTTTTAAGGCGTGTACTCGTGCGACCACGGCGCGATGGTGATGCCAAACTGTCGAGCGACATATTAATAGATTTGTGCCCTATTTGATTGGCGTTTCGACGCGTAGCCGGGCTGGAAGTGCGTGAACTATCACTGGATGAGATCTGGCGACCTTTAGCTTTGCTGGTGGTCGGTATGCTAGAACTTGTGGCGCTACGAACAGGTCCATTGCCAAAAACAGCTGGTGTATGTACTTTGCGTGGCTCCAAATAGCGCGGCCGTACCTCGGACAGTCGTATCACTGCTGGCTTCTTAGTTGCATCAGACTTTGGCTCGACGCTTACAGATTGCACCGTAGGTAGCGGTACAGAAGCTGAAATAGTAGGAGCTTTTGTAGTGTGCATTGGTGCTTCAGATTGAGTGCGACGATGCGTATTCGAGCTATTACGCTCCGAAGTTGTAGCGCTTTGTGAACTGGCGCGTACCGTGTTTGGCACGTGAACGCGCGTATTCGACTTGAGGATTTTACCTGTGTGGAGAAATACAAAAGATTAGAATACAGCTGTGAAAAGAGCTTTAACATTTCTACGTACTTGTGCCCTCGCGCAAATCATTATTGGCCTGCACCCCGCGTTCGGTAGTTTGCACATCTCCTGCCTCTTGCGTCTGTGTAGCCTTGTACAATTGTGTATCTTGTGCCATGGCGCGCTTCGAATGCGCCTGTATTGCCAACTTCACCTGATAGAGATCCTGATTTCGTGTACTACCGCTAAACGTGAACGCCTTCGAAACGGGTTTACTACTACGTTTCAGATCCATTGGTTCGGTTAGACGCGCCAATGTCTGTATCTTTTTACGCAAATCGAGATCCATACGCTGCCACGCTGTAATGCGCATTGCCCGCGAACACTGTCGTATGAGGCATTGTTCGACGGCAGAAAGTATGGCGCTCACCAAACGTATATATTCTGTATCCCACTCCAAATCCTCCTCTTGCAAACCCTGCAACTCTTTGGCTAATTCACCCAAATTAGCTGGCATTTGTATGACTTTCGCCTGCAAAACAGCGTTGAGGCGTGTTACACGCTGATAGCTGCGACATGCCTGATCTGGTGTGAGCGACGAAGCTGTGCGCAAAAGCACACTTTCCAAACGCGGTATGTGACAGCTGCGATCATGCCCGAGTGAGAGGAAAGAATCACTTGCTATTAGGCTGGCAAAATGATCGGCAATGTATGTATAGGCGGCGTCTAAGATGCCACGTACGAGACTCTCACAAATACCGCCCCAGCGGTAGGTAGCCAACTGTATGAGCAAATTATCACAATCGAGCACCGTGTCCAAAACGCTTTCTGATGTCTGTGCGAAAAGTGAGAAGAGTGAGAAAGAGAGTTATTACTAAAAAGAGATTTTAGTCTGAATTCATATATATCGGGCGACATCGATAACACTTCCGAAACATTTTAGGGGAGAGTTTTTATCGATAAAAGAGGAAGAAATTTTTGCTCTCGAATTGCCTTTTCGCAAGATGAAAGTTATTATGCTTTTGTGATTATTCGCAATAGAAAATATGTTGACAGCTTCAAAATCCTTTCTTTAACACCTTTTGAAAGGAGTGGGACGCAAAATGTGCGGGCTTAACCTAAATATGTATAACGCGCTGGCTGTACAACGAGAGTCTGCCAAGCGAACCTTCTTTATACAACAAGTTCTCCATTAGAGTCCCAGAGAAGCACAAATGGGAAGATATCTCTATTTCACACCCTGAATCCACAATCGCCTTCACGAACGGCTCAAAACTTAATGGCAATGTGAGAATTTTATTTACGAAAAGAAGGTTTCACTCCTTATAAGAGAGGTACCGAGCCATCGTAGCATCTTTTATCGAAAGTAGCAAAAGGCAGTAGACGGTCGCTAAACAGACTCGCACCTAAACGTATTACAACGGTGATCACTGGTCACAACGATCCAGTTGACTTGTCCAGACAAAATTTACCCCGCATTAATGAGAATCAAACTACGATCTTGATTAATATTTACCTTAGGACCATTGATTGCAATATTAATGGCGTACACAGCGAGCGAATCGGAATCTCAATCAGAATACTGTAGGAGATATAGTGCTGGAGGGGATATAGAAGTGTTGAGCACTGCCTTTGCAGATGCGCGCTCTGTCCAGGTTATATGTATGTGGACTGTTTGAACAGTCATTTATATCGAAGAGAAGTCCGATCTCGAACTCTTCGGAAGTATATTGCGCCATAGTATTATTATCATTACTACGTCTAAATCCCGGTTTGAACAGAGCACAGTACCAAAGGGGTGGAATACGTGTATGTTTGTTACCAACTCTTTACTTTTATCCCACTATAATGAGAACCGAACGAGCGAACGCATGAGAGTCTCAATCTGATTTCTATATGAGATGTAGAGATGAAGGAGATATGGAAGTTCTGAGCACTTTCTTTGCAGATATCCCGCTCTGTTCAGGATACGTATGGAATAATTGAACAGACACTTCTAAAACCCTCGGAAGTATATCGCGCCAAGTTACTGTTATCATTTCTTTGCTTATCTCCTGGTTTGGGCAGACCGCAGTACTAATCAGGACGAATACTAGTGTTGTTATTGTTCTAACCGTGAAAAAACCCCTGAATGTTTAAGGCAGTTTCGCGAATTTGAGCCTTTCTTTACCGTTCCGGTCCTAGCACAAGCTGATACTGCCTCGGAAACGTTGTTTTTTGCTCTGGAACGTTCGGCTCAGTGGATTTCAGTCGTCTCTTACCACAGGCATGCCTACCGGAAATCCTAACCCATTAACGACTTGGCCCGCTTTTTTATCATTTTAATTCTTGCCGTTTAAGGGGCTAAATAAATCAAAATTGAACTTGAAGATGTAAAGCTTTGAGCTCGTTTGATTGTTTTAATAAAGTGTATTTGTTTACCACTTAGAACAACGGTATTTGATTTCGCATCGATTATTATCTTATCACAAGTAACTATGTAGGTTATAGATGGAATTTGTGTTTACTATTTATTGCCTTGAAATTAAATATATAAAAACGAGCTTAACGGCGTACCAACAAGAATTCTGTATGCTGGTGACCGGCATCATTCTTAAAATCAAAAACCTTTTTACAACTGTTTTATGGGTTAGGTTAGGTTGAACTGGCCGGTCCATGAGGACCTCACAAAGACTGAATAAGTCCGTAGTGTTACCAGAAGTTTGTTTTAATGACCAAACTAAAAAACCCTATGTTATAAAACCTATGTTATAAAATAACTCCGTTCTCTTGGCAAATACTAGAAGCTTCCTAGGATTTATTTCCGGATCAGCACAGTATACCGCAGACCCTACTCCTCCAACTACTTTGGAACCATCTGTGTATACATGTATCGCCTCGTCAGCAATTTGAGCACCCTTGCGCCAACCGTCCACCTCTATTGTGGCGTTAAAATTGCCCTCGAAGCGCAGATAGAGAATCAGGTAGTCTGTTCGTCTTGTGATTGATGACGCTATACTACTATGGCCGTATGGTCGGCGCTCAAGCTGCCCCGAGGCACCGAGCCTGGTTGCAGCTATTAACGCTGTGCTCTTTGCTACCAGGTCTACAGGTGGAATGTGCAGAATGGCATACAGTGCAGGGCTCCCTGAAAACAACCCCGACAGCTGCACTGTATGCCATTCTGCACATTCCACCTGTAGACCTGGTAGCAAAGATAGTCTGCATACCCCTCTAGTTTTTTGAGGTAGGTTGCTTTTTGTGTGGCTTTCCACAAAAAAAGAACTCCATAGTATAGAATAGGGCTTACAATCGCTGTAAAAACCCAATGAGGAAGAGAGGGCGATAAGGCCCACGTACATCCCAGCATTCGTTTACATGCATAAAGTGCCGTTGAAGCCCTTTTCACCCTCTCCTCCACGTTGAGCTTCCATGACAGCTTACTGTCTAGGATGATTCCTAGATATTTTGTGCAAGGCTTATCTTGTAGGAGCACCCCTCCTAACTTAGGCCTGATCCAATTTGGGACCTTGTACCTCTTTGTAAACAAGACCATATCCGTCTTATCCGCGTTGACTTTCAACTCGACATTTGATGCCCAGGTATGAATATCCCGAAGCGCCCGATCCATCAAAGAGCTAATCGTTGGAAGGCACTTTCCACTTATGACAATTCTGCGTAAGCCTAAAATTTTACGGGTCCCTCATCAAATCGCCTGAGCAGTTGGTTGATGACCAGCGTCCACAGCAGAGGTGATAGCACCCCTCCCTGCGGCGTTCCCCTGTCCACTGATTTCGTGGCCTCGTACAATCCCCATTGTGATGTAATCTTCCTGCAATTTAACATGCAGCCGATCCATCTGGTTAAGGCTGCATGTACTTTAAAGTAATTAAGACCATCCATTATCGCCCATTTAGAGACAGTATTGAAAGCCCCAGCAATGTCTAAGAAGACTCCTAGAGCATATTCCTTATATTCCAGGGCTTTCTCTACGCTTATTACCACCCTATGTAATGCGGTGTCTACCGACTTGCTTTGGTGTACGCATGTTGTGATGTGGAGAGCAGCTTTTCATTCACGTTGGACTTTATGTACACATCTATCAGCCTCTCAAAGGTTTTGAGCAGAAATGATGTTAAGCTAATGGGTCTATAATCTTTGGCATACACGTTACCGATCTTTCCCGCCTTTGGTAGGAAAGATAAACGAGCAGTTCTCCAAGAGTGCGGTACATGATTCAGTCTTATGCACCCTTAGAATATTATTTTAAGCCATTCCACGACCGCCCTACTTGAGACTTGTAGTATGGCCGGGAATATACCATCTCCTGTTTTATGGGACTTCATTCAATTAAATTTTTAAGGATTAGTTAAAATGGAGACTGAATTCAAGCAGCTCACTACTGCCAAACACTTCCGTGATAGTTTCCTCAAGGAAGATGTTAAACATCTAATTGGTGCTGAATTAAAGTGAAACGTTGACAATCTGGCAAGGTCATACCAAAACTGACGACTTAAAGCCTTGCCGGTTGATATCCTCATAAGTTGAGGTGTATCTGCGGATTGTCGTGTATCACCGGATTGAGATTGACGTCTGCCAACCAACAAGGTGAAGAAGCTTACCGGTCGAAAGCAAAGCATACCTGTCGAAGGAAGCGTATAAAGTCCAGAGCCGCGAAGGTACCGGGAGCCAAAAATCAATGAACGAGAGCCCCTTTATCCATCTTTTATTGATGACGACCATGTAGAACGCTTTAGGACTTTCTATTTGTTTGCAAAAACCTGAAATCTCTATACCTCTACGCGGTTGGCTAAGATTCGTATAAAAAGAAATTTGAAGTGGGGGGAGAAGGTGAGGCTAGCGTCTTGCTACGATTCACATGAAAACAACCTTATACTATATTTCGTCCATCTCCACCTATTCATGGCCATACTGGAAAAGAAGGCGTCTATGACCGCTCTGAACGCACAACTAAACGAGGTTTTGTTAATCTTTAGACTTTAAACTTATTTTTTCCTTTTAACTGAGTCTGTACTGGTAACAAAACCAAATAATTTGTTTGCTAGTTAGGTTAAGTTGAACCGTTACTTCTATAAAAACCTCGCTTAGACTGAGAGTACCTAAAGTGCTATCCCTGGTAGGCGGAGCATTGTGTTTGCAACCGCAAGATACAAATATAAAACCTCATCCACCGTTTCTTCTTGCGGTCTGCATTTCCTACAACTGAAGTATCTTACGAGATCTAATTTTAAGCATGTGACGTCAGAAGTGCAATGTTAGTAGTCCGCAATGATCATCAAGTCTCTCTTTCTTTCAAGTGATCTTAGAGATTTTGCAGTCTAGAAATTGAATCTACGCCTTTCGTGCTTCATTGATAACATCCGACTCTGTTCTCCATTTAAATTCTCCCAAACGGATGCGGACGTCTACCGTATATGCATTGATTGCTACGCTCCCCTTTTCCAACTAAACGGCGTTTTCTTAAATTCCTTTACACTTATTGCCGGATGGGCTTTATAATCGCCCTAGTGGAAGTGTAACGTCGATAGGTCGTGAATCTCAGCATTTTTTTGAATGCATACAGTGTCTCGAAGTCTTCTTCGCCCTCTTTTCCACATGGAGTTTTCTACGTAATAATAATCCTAGATGTTTTGCGCTTTGTGTTTTCTTGTAAGGTCACCCCACCTATATCAGATTTTGGCCCATTCTTATATTTCCTAATAAAAACGGTTAAAATGGAGACTCAATTCAAGCAGCTCACTATTGCCAAACGCTTCTGTGATAGTATCTTCTATGAAGATGTTAAACATCCGACCACATGGTCGGAACTCAGGCATGCTTATCTCGAAGCTACTTGGATTGGCCTATTCTTGGCAAATCAAAAATTCGTCACCTATGAGGACCAAAACGTCATCGAATTTTTATCTGTACCTCCTCTGCTTTTCAAGGCTTTGGCGCCGTTCTCAGAGAAGTTATACAGATTTCAAATAAAACATAGACTCACTGATGATGCCTCAAAAGCATTAAAACGCGTAGGAGGGAATGGAGAAAATTATGATACTTTACTATTTTGGCCAAAGTTGCTTCAACCCTCTAAGCAAATACTTAAAAATTGGCGGAGCAGCAAAATTTAATCCAAATAAGGTGCTAGGTGAACGACCCGAAGAAAGTATGGAGTGTTTCGGATAAATCTACACTTGAGGACCTACATATTTTATGCTGACACCGAAAGTCATCTGTAAGCCAGGTGAATTTGTTGAAAAGCTTTTCGTGGTACAAAAAACGCCAGATGTGTTTTTCAAATAACTGGCTAGGGATGAGCTCGCTTAGGACCTTCGGTGTGGTAGGGGAGTATGCTAACTTCATACCGAATCGGCAGAAAGTTCATATTTGCAAGAAATATTGGATTGGAACGTGTAGGTATTGTAATACACTAAAAAAAAAAAATCTAAACAAAGCACTTACCATATAAGCGACTATTTGCTGACGACATCTTCCCAGTATATCCGATGGTAATTGAGCAAACTGACGTGTTGGCCAAACCTTCATGTAATGACGACATGTCCAACGCAAACATTTACGATACAAATCATCCAAAGAATGGGTCAAAGCTACAGGTAACACCTGTAATATACCATCAATGCAACCCGAGCACGGCTTATGGAAATTGTGGCAATAATTTGTCTTTAGCGCATGCGCTGTCACCTCCTTCAAACCCTCTAAACCGAGCAGATCAGCCAATGCTGCCAATTCCATTAAACTTATGCCATCTGGTGGATGTGAGGCACCCGAATATATATGACACAAAGCAAAATGCACAGCCGAATAGGAATAACCTTGCAGTGATACCACGCTCGTTGCACCGCTGCCAGCCAACATAGCCGCAAAGTACTGACAACGCGAACGCAAAATACATTTATGCGCCTTAATGCGCCGTCCATGTACTTCAACAATCATATCGGTAGCAATCTCTTGTAGGAACATTTTTAACAAATCCTCGCCCAGTCGACGCGGTTGACGACACGATATGGAAGACTCATCCATGCCAGAACGACTGATACTCGAAGCGAGACTAGAATCGCCACTAATATCGGTTTGTATATAATCCATTTGATCGCAAATTATATTGTTTGGTAGCGAATTGGAGAACTCTTTCGAGAAATTGGGAAATAGGCGTGATAGGCTGCGTAAGCTCTCAACAGAATTGGTAATACTGAGAAAACTGTTGCCTTGTGAGCGTGACATTGTCCACGAGTGTGGGCGCGCTTTCGAATCGTCACGGAAAAGACGATTAATTTGACGATGATTATTGCCAACACTTTTGCTCATCGATTCGGGTGAGTGCAATTCGAATTTAGTGGGCTTATCCATATCGGAGAGCTTAACATAAGGCGCCTTCTCTACCTCACCGTGCTCATTGACCGTTTCAAGCAACATTTTTTGCTTTTCTATCGTCGCATGCAAACTTTCCATTGTATGACTTGAAGCGCTCTTCTTGGGAGATGAAGTCTCCTTTGTCTCGATTATAGTTTCCATAATAATAGCTGATGACCGATTCGAAGGTATTTGTTGTAATTGTTGCTGTTGCTGCTGTTCTTGCTGTAGTGCGGCTTCGCGCATAGCCAACTCTTCGTCTTGCTGAAAGGTTAAGTCCTCCGTATCAGTGTTGGTGGATACGGGTGAGATGTCTTTGGAAAGCATGCCATCCGTTATTGAAGCTAAACTACTTTTATCGAAAGTTTCATTGATCTGCACATCTCGGCGGCGTCTTTTCACTCGGCCACTATTTGTATTTGCTCCACCACCGCTGCCAGCATGTAAAACCTCCTCATTGCGTTCTCCACCCGATACAGAATTTCTTGCGGAATTATTCGAACAAGTGCTCAACTCTGACTTCGAACCGGTGAGCTCGTCAAAAGGTGAGAAAGAACTATCCACCGAAAGAGAGGATGCCTTTGAAATTATTGGTATTTTATCTATGATACTCATCAAACCATTGCCACCATTCTCCTTGCAATCACCGTTTGCGGTTAAACTGATCGAGCGCTTGTAGTCGCCTGTCACACATTCCTTGGCTGCTGGGTTATTACCCCACGAATGACGCTTGCTTGCTTCGTTTTGTGTGCGCTGTTGCTGTGAAATGCGTCTTATTGCCGCCACTGTATATGGTGGCTCCAAATTACATCTGTAGTCAAGCGATTTGCTCTCACCACTATATGTGTCATTCTCTGTACTTATTTTTAAATTGCTGCTCTTTGCCATAAGAGTCTCCGTAGAGCTTGCGCTTGAGCGCATCACATCGTCAGCGCGACGTTGAGCTGCTTGCGTGCCGTATGAACTTGAAAGTCGTTGTGCTAAGCTAAATGGCTCTTTTCTTTGCAGACCACCCGGTTTCTTACTTTCTCCGCCAATATCTATAAACATACTAAATATATTCTTCTTATCTGCTGTAGCGTCCTCCTTTTTCACTTCTGCGGCCTTCTCGGCATCACCGTCTGCATATTCACTCTTTGAGAGATTTATAAAAAATCCTGTGGGCTTTGGCGCTGTATACGATTTGCTCATTTGTGGTTTAATTGGTTTTTTTGTGAGATCATCCGTGCTGGGATTTTTGTCCATGTCATTTAATGACACATAAAAACCACAACCGCTCTTGTGCGAACTCGTCGAATCGGAGCGTTCACGAAATTTACCAGCCGACGTTTCCATACTTGAAGTTGAGCTAGTACTTTTGCGTCGCTCCAGCCGGCAGTCGCTCATATCCACCACCCACGATGCTATACCGGGTATGGGTTTGCGCGTTTTAGATCTTGAACGCATTTCCACTTGCTCATCCTCGTCATCGTCGGCCAATGGACGTGTGGGCTCAAAGTCTAAGGATGCAAAACCGCCCGACACAATGGGACATGACTCGAGTCGACGTTGCACTGGAGGACTTTCACATTGCTTGGGCGCAAAATCTTTGATTGAGGCACCACCAGAAATGATGGGATTTGCTTCGTCGAATTTTGAGCGTTTTGGTGTGCGTGGCATTGGTATTGGGGAGTCTGTGGCATCGCTGCAGTAAGCGCCAGAATCACGTTGATGTGATAGCGACGATGACATTGTGTAATCACGATGTATGGAAGAATTATTGCTGGAGGCATTTTCAATGTGCACAATAGAGTTATGTGGTGTATCTGGTTGCACAAAAGTTGTATGCAGGTGACTATCATAATCATCGGCTGTATGGGCACGGTTTCCGGCGTTCAGACAAGGGCGATGCTCATGTTCGGACCAAACTAAACTCGGCGCTGGACTAGACGATGAGTAATCTGTTGTATAGCTGAGATCACTATGTGCAGCATGCACTGCAGTCGGATGTGTAACACTAGCGCCGGCAGAGTTGTGCATGGGGAATTTCGGGCTTACCGCTAAGGGATGTATACTAAATTGTTGCATATTATGCTGAAAAATATACGGTGCACGTGGTTTATGTTCCTGTTCGCGCCGTAATTTAACAATTTCAGAAGAATCGGAGGAATCCGCATCTGCAGTGGCTAAAGAAACTGAAGAAGCTTCATTGACATTCTCATGTGTGTTGGTAGATGGCTGTTGTTGTTGTGGTACAAGTTGCGGTGACGACTTACCTACAGGTTCTTTGGTTGTATTATTTAATGGCGCTTTTTGATTTTCATGCTCACGCTTCCATAACTTCTCCTCATCGGAGAGATTATTTGTTGAAGTTGCCGATGCCGCTTCAGAATTTGAGCTTGAACTTGATTTTGAGAGATTAAACATTTCAACCGTTTCAGGCATATCTTTAGATTTCACTTTGCATTTAGCAAATGCTTTATGGAATGCTTCAAGTTTTTTTGTAGGTGACTCTTCATCCGCTTCACTTGCACCATGCACACGATCTTCTGTGCAATCTTCGGGTTGCTCTTCCTCATCTTTACCGACATCCTCATTCGATTGCTGTCCATCTAAACTGGGATAGGAGAGTACTTCATCTTCGTCACGCAACGATGAGGCATCAATAAAGCAAGCGCTGTGACCTGATGAGTTCATTGCGTTCTCACGACGCTCAAGATCACGCAACAATGAATGTGTGCTTATGCCGGTAAATAGTGAACTTGTATCCGCCGTAGCAGTTGCGCCTGTCGAGTAGGTGCGTTCACGTAGATAAGGCGCAATATCGGGCTCTTTAAGTAGGTGCATTTGCAACTCAGCTGCACCATTTTTATCGCGCTCTTTTGGTTGCTCAAACGGAGTTTGTGGCAGCTTGCCTTCAGTTTGCACATAATCAACGTTAAAATGCATCTCGCTTGGGTTACTCGTTGTAGTTCTTATGAGAGCCGTTGTATTAAGTACGCTACCGCTTGCCATACCACTCCCATGCGGAAACACAGATTCCCAGGAGCCAGTCTCTGAAGAAATTGAAGATGTTTCCATAATAACAATTTCCTCATTTTGACGTTGTTTTTCCTCCTTCGATGTGGAATGTAGTAGGCCAGCGCTGGCACTAGCGCTCACTCCACCACTGCCTACACCAGTGCTGCCAGCACCATTGCTACGCTTTTGACGCGCAGCTGGTTTTGGTGCTGCTGCAGGTAAATGCGCACCATCGTATACTTTGTTATCGTATGCTGTTGCGGCTGAGGTTGCTGCTACTTCCGCGTTGGCCACGTGTGCAGCATCGCTAGGACTACTTTGATTGCTGCAGCCATTATTCACACCACTGCTGCTACTGCTCGTGCCAGTGCTTACGGGTGAAAATGTATCACGCTCCTCATCACCCAAATCTACCTCGCACGTTTTGGTCGACGATATGCTGCTTTGACGTGTTAGTAAATCCAACGTAGTGGGTATATTTGTGCCGGCGCATCTAATATCCTCGCTATATTGTGGTGGCGATGAAGTGGTTGTAGATGAATTACTGCTACCATTTCCATCACTGACGACACCTCCACCACCGCCGCCGCGTTGTGGAGGTTGTGGGCGCGCATGTCGTGCGGAGGCTACTGGCGGCAATGCGCTCTCAGCAAGGCCATTGGCAGTCACGTTGGGACATTGTGTCGCCGCCATTAGTGCAGCTGCTGTGGTGGGTGAATGTGCTGTTGCTGCGTTTATATCCATTCTTGTTTAGTTGACTTTCTAATGCTATGTATGTAAGTAAAAAATGCTGAGAGTATATCTTTGGGATTTGTTGTTTTCGTTGTTCTATTCTATGTTGCTATGCTATTTCACGACGGGTTAATTACCATTTATAATGCTTCATTAGGCAAATTGTTATGCGGCCGCCGCTTAGATGCATGCTATTGTCACCGGTGCCTTTTTTGTTGTTGTTGGTGTTTTGCACTTTACCAAAAGTGATCTGTCGTTTTTCTTTAATGCTTCCACACTTTACAGTCACGCTCAACGAATTCTTTTGGCTTTATGCCGCCCGCCGTTGCTTTTTATTGTGGCTCGTAATTTAGCGGCAGTAAAAATATTGCAGAAAATGTTCTAAAAAGTCGTAAATGTGTTTAGGTCTTTTTTTCTATTTTTTGTATAGAAAAACTGCACTGCAAATTCTAAATTAAGTAATTTTTGTTATTATCAGGCTCCGTCGCTCTCTAATAGCTGAAAAATGTTGAATGTTGCGTAGCGTTTAAATTGTAATTTTTGTTCTGACTTGTTTTCTTTTTTTTGTTTTGTTGTTGTTGCTTTCCGCTGTTGATCTGTGAATGCCGTAGCGTTTTTGCTGCTGCGAAGTATGTATTTTATTTGTCGCCTTTATTTCATAATTTTCTGGTATTAATTGCGGACAAATGCCGCTCCGTTTGTACGTTTTTACGAGGCATATATTTAAAAAACTACTTTTTCTTTAATATTGGTTCGAATTGCAGGCAGCTTAGATGTAGTAAAGAGATCGTGCATATATACAACAACAACAAAATATTTAGCTTTTTGTTCGCCTTTAAGTTTCTACTAAACGTTGTTTTTGTTTGTAGTTTCACAATAATATTGTTTTTATTTTTGTTTATTTTTTTTTTGCTCTTGTTGTTTTGCTTGTACCTATTTTTTTACTTTCCTTGAGCTTTATTATGCTTGTTTTTCTATTTGCTTTTTTTTTTTTTGTAATTTTTTTGTTGTATTACTGTTGTTTTATTTTGCTGCAACTTTTGTGCTATTTTGTTTTAAATAAATTACAATTTTTTATTCTGTTATTTTAACAAGTTTTTTTTATAATATTTTCTTCTCCAATTCTTGTTATTTTGTATTTTTTTGTGTTTTTTATTTTTTTAGTTGTTAAAATTGCTATTATTGTTGTTGTTCTTTGTTAAAACTTTTACTCGAATTAAACATTAGCTGCTTTTAAGCAATGTTTTAGCTCTCAATACGCTAATGTTACTGTTCCTGTAGTTAATCGCTTATGTTGTTGTTTTCTCTAGCGTATCTTTGGTTGTGTTGTTTGTTGTAGTCACTGTTGTTATTTTAGCGTTTTATATATTTTTCGTTTAAAGAGTTGACAACGTTGCACTTGTGGTTGCTATTTTCTGACTTTTTGCCTTTAATGTAGTTGTTATTTTTCTGGTTGGCCTTCCTGTTGTTATTTGTTATTTTAATGTTTTGTTTTTTGCTTACCTTTCAACAGTTGTAGTTTTCGACTTTTGTGTTTGTTGTCGCTTAAATCTTTTGCTGTTGTTTAAATTTTTCTTGTTATTTCTTGTTCTTCTTGTTGCTGTTTTACTTTGCTAGTTGTTTTTTAGTTCCTTGTTGTTGTTTTACTTTTCTTTTTGCAGCTTTCTATCTAAAATTTTATTGTTTTTAGAGTTGTTTAGCTATTATTGTTGCTGCTTTCTACTTTAACTGTTGCTGTTTTATTGTTGTTTACTTTTGCTGCTCTATTTTTCTTTATGTGGTTGGTTTAAATTTTGTTGTTCTAATCTTTTTTAAATTTTATTGTTTTTGTTTTTACCTGTGTTCTTTTTTTCTTGTTATTTTTGTTTTCACTTTTGATGCTTTCGTTTGCTTTCGCTGTTGTTGTAATTTATTTGTTGTTATTTTTAAATTTTTGTTTGTGGTGGTAACTCTTGCTACTGTTTTCACTTTTTTTATTTTCAATTTCTTACTGTTGTTTTATTTGCATTTTTTTCACTCTTTTAGTATTAAATTTCACCTTAGTTATAATTATCAAATTTCATTTCTAATTGTTTTAAATTTCTTTTTTTTTAATTTTGTTGCTGTTATTATTTAATTTTTGTTGTTGATTTCATTTCTGAAATTTCCTGTCTTATAGCTTTTTTTCGTGGTCTTATTTAATGTCTGTTGTTTTTTTTAATTTATTTATTGTTGTTTTTTTTTTTTTTTGTGTATATTGTTTTCACTTTAATCACGTTTGCATTTCTTTTTATTTTATTTTTTTTGTAAATTTTTTGTTATTATGTTGTTCTTTCTTACATAATTCCTCTTGTTGCTGCGCTTCACTTTTATTCTTGTTTTACTTTTCTTGCAGTTTCTTGCTCTAGCTACTATTGTTGCTATTGCCTTTTATACAACTTTTGCTGTTGTTAATTTTTATGTCTGTTGTAATTTTTTCAACTTTTAAGCTGCTGTTGTAATTTGTGTTGCTTTTTGCTGTTTAACTATATTTTTAGCTTTTTATTTTTATATTCTCGGTTTTTTTTTTGTTCGTTTTTCGTTTCAATGGAGTTACTCTAATGCGGGGTGGTTTGTGTTGTTCTTGTTGCTATATTTGTTATTAATATTATTCTATTTCTCTTTGCGTGCTTCGCCACACACAGATACTTAAAACACTTGGCTATACTTTCTTAGGTCTGAGCTAGATATATTTTTTTGTGTGCAGCAACTTAAAGAATTATTTGCTTGTCTTCTTTCTTATGCTTCTTCTACAATCACCAAGAGTTTCTAACTTTATTGTAAGTAACTATGGTTGACAACAACATATGCATTTTTGTCCTTTTGCTATACGAAATAATTTTTATATTTATATCTGTAAGTTTTTTTTCTCATAAACTCTTTCTCTGCTGTCGCCTATGCTACAAAAGTGAACTGCAACAATCAGCGCTGGCACTCAACCAAATCGGTCTACGGACAACGAACGAGTTCTTATAATTCTTCTTAGATTACAATGCCTTTCAGAGTAGCTAGTTGTTTGCTTTTGTTGTTGTTGTTGTTTTTGTTTTTGCAGTAATCGATCGTTAATTTTTTCCGTTAACTTGCAGCACAATTAAATTGTCTTGAATGCACTTTTTTTACATTCTATGCGATGTTTTTTACCACTTCTAACAGCTGTACGTTTACTTTTTTCTCATACTGTTCCTCGTTGAGTTTCTTGTTTACTGGTTAAAGTTTCTACCCAACTTTTAAATATGGTCCAGTAGTGTTCACAGAACCATACCACGTAGTTGTTTTTGTTGTTGCTTTCCGCTACTACTCTCACTTCAACATAGTGTCGCTACTGATTATGCGCTAATAATGCAACAAGAACAAGAAAAAGTGCAAAAAAGTTGCCAACACGACTGTCTTGCCAATAGATTGCACGTTTTTTGTCTTGTAGATTACTATGACAGTTGTTGTTGTTATTGTTGTTGCAATAGCTTCTGATGCTTGCGGCTATTGTTATACACAGTTGTTGTTATTAACACCTCATTTTTTGTCTACCGGCAGCTGCACTTCAAGCTTTGTATTCTTTTTGTTGTTGTTGCTGCCAACGCTTCTGTAAAAATACGCCTAGTTTTGTTGTTGTTATTATAACACGATATTTCCTCTTTTTTTTTTGTATTTAGTTACTGTTGGCGCTGTCGGTGCTTAGCGTTGTTGTGGCAGCTTAGCAAGTAAATGTTCGCCGTGTCGCGTTATATTCAGCTTTTGTTGTTGTTGTATTTGTTGATAAACTACAGTCAACATTTTGTAAACTTGTTTCTATTGCCGTTGATTTATTGCATCTGCCGCAATTTTTTAGGCGCTACAGGCGCTGCTGTTGTTTATGTATTTAAGCACAAATGTTATTGTTGTTGTTTTTGCTTTCGCTAATTGTTGTTTGTTTTCTTTTCTATTGCTACTACTTCAAATATTTATTTGTTATACTACCTCTTATTACTCTTTTAATGTGTACATCGAATGCTGTTCGTGCTCTTAATGCTATTTTCGGTGCAATTGTTTATTTGTTGTTGTTTTGTAAATTCCGTGCCGCAGTCCGTTATAAGTGTATAATTAACCTGCAATGAGAAGAAATAAACAAATATTTAACTTAATAACAATTTGTATAAAATAAACAAAAAACAGTGCAGTGGAGTTTTGAAAAGCTGGATATATGCACTTTAAGGTGGATCGAAAACCATTTTAAGATTTTTTATTTTAAACAGCCAGTTCTGAAGCTTTTATACATACTTCGTAATTAGTCTTCATAAAACAACTTGCTTGCCCTTATGAAATTGACTACGATCGCCTGATCCACCTTCCTTATCTCCACCCCTTCACCAGACTTTCAAAACCGGTGTGTACAGAAATCTGAGTCGTCCTAATTGCAGTCATGGACATCGGCAGGTAATATTATGAGTCCTCTTCATTCTTACAGCTTTTGCAGAGGGAGCTTGATGGTATATGTCATTTTCGGAGCATCTGCTATATAGCAATGTGACCTCTAACGCCCGCTAATACCTATTCTCATTGCACATTTGATTAGTTAGAGTTCATTCCCACCATGGTCATAGGAGCCATGCAGAGAAAGTGGCAGACACCTTTGAACTGTTGCTTATCGGATGCAGAGCGGAACAGTTGGTAGCCACACTTATACCAATAGCTCTAAGGTATTTGTAATTAATCAAGGGCTGCGACCTTTTCAGAACCACCCACAAATAAAGCAATTTAGAACGCGTTCAAAAGATCTGCAAACGGTGGTAATTTCCATTTCCTCGCACACGGCAATGTTAAAAGTGTCAGTTGAAGGCACATCGAGGGGACAGAAGTAGAACTAGTATCGTCTATAAATGCGCTATTTTAGAAGTGGAGCGATGCGCTGCAGTGAGCCTTCAGGCCTAGCAATGATCTAGGTTGGACCACAGCAATAGTATATTCCCCAGGATCGTACAATATTGTTTGACGCGTTCATATTCATGTAGCAATTTTTCGTTGTCATATCGCGAGCAAATTAATTTCTTTCAATATTGCGGTTGGATTCTAATGACTTGAAGGGACTGTCAAGAAAAGTCGTCCTCTGGGACTGTACTAGTCCGAAGCAACCTGCTTGTTCTGTTTATGGCACGGACCTCGGCCTGAAAAAAATGCAAACGTGCGGAAGCCGCAGATGTTTCGTGTACAGCCGATCCCAAGTGCCTTTTTACTTTGAGATATAACTGTAAACGAAAATGTGCATAATAATGTGTAAGCCCTAATTCCACTCCTCTCTCTCAGTACATCTCAAGTTCTATACCTAAAATTCAACAACCGAAGTTTCAGACGTTAAATAAGTTCTTACGTCATCTAATCGTCCGAAATAGGCCGATTTCAATATGTTGTACCCTCATAGTCTGATACCTTCCACAAGACTAAAACGCCTCGCGTTAGTATGAGGGTCTTGTTTCATGAGCTTAGTAATCGTTTAAATTAATTTATCAGTCCAGAAGAGAAGCGCCTCCGTGAAGTGTGACCTTGGTGGACACTTTATGTACATACGGAGACAGCGCTCATAGTGTAGAGTAAATTCATGCAACTGTAACGCCTCGTGCAAGTGCCGTGCAAGCCTTTTCAATATCAAGGCAGCCTGCCATGGTGTACTTCTTGCAGCTTAGAATTATCTTGATAGCTCTAACCACCACGTGAAAGGCGCCTAGAAGCGCTTTGCGTGTTAAGCTACGTCCATTTACCGGAAGTTAGTACAGCCTCTTATATGCAGGTCCACAATTATCTGCAGTGTTTCCAGGATAAAGAACAGCGGCTTTGCTATATTAAGCACTGGCAAATAATCATCTCGTAGACATCTTCGAGTTGGTGTATCAAATTCTCATCACCGGCTTGTAACAGGGACGGCATCACCTCATCCGTCCCAGCCGAGTTTGACGTGCGGGCTACAGTACTTAAGTCATTAGTGTTGACTACATAGTACCTTTGTTATCCTGGAAGAAATAACGCACGTATAATCAACAAATTTGGATTGTTGTTCTTGAGTTAACAGACATTCGGAAAAATTTATCACATTATAGTGAACTCAATCGACCTTTATTTCAACAGAAAAAATTGGTTAATTTATTTCAACAGAAAATAAACGGTTAAAAATATTGTGTAAAAGTTACAGATTCTCAATCAATCAAAGTTATTTTTCTGTTAAAATGTCATTTCAACAGCGTCGACTGTCAAAGAGAAACTTGCACTCAATGCGCTTCACTTCTTTGTTTTCATGACCATGGTGCCACAGAAATCACTGTCATATCACAACTGTTATAATGTTGACGGAAATTTATTTTAACATTTTCCATTGGTATTTGAGAGTGAAAGTCAAAGGTATGGCTTACGTATGATGAACATATTGTTGTTGATTTGACCGTTGAAGAAGTCAATTCAGAATCAACAATATGTGCGAAGTGAATTGAAGAACAATTTGCGATTGGTGAATTTATAGGAATTTGAGAAAATTGCCCCGTAACTCGGTTGATTTTACCAGCTTTTTTCTTTCAGGGTAAACGATACGTTATCATATCGCTATTAAAAGTAATTCGCTATTGAAAGTATTTCAGTTCTTATTTAGGCACCGGCATTACCAAAACCATATTTTTTAAAGATTAATACATAAAACAGGTATCAATTCGATTTTTGATTCGAAAACGAGTTCTGCTTGAGACTTTCCTCATAAAAAAAGCATTTCGTTTATTCCGTAAAACCATGACTTTTTCTGAGAAAATTATTTGGTCGAATGACACAAATGTTACAAATAAATGGCTATCTTGCTTGCATTTAAGAAGCTAATTTTCAAAAAATTTCACTTTACATAATCATCAAAGCGGAAAATTGTGAGTGAAGGAGAAGCCCTGCTGTTTATTACTTATTTATGAAATTTGAAATTTGATTTCACAAACTAGCCGTGTAAATAACATAAAACCGTCCAATAAACCATGACAAATCAATATGCATTAAGAGCTACTCAAGCGTTAGTTTGTTATATAATGAAAAAAAAAAAGAAATAAATATAAATTTTACATGCTTGGTTAAAAGCATGAAATATATTTTTTTTAAATGTAATATACAAATTTGTAGCAGAATTGATTAAGAAATTTCCATTTTAGTGCTTTTAGAAAAAGCATGAAGAAATTTAAATTTTTAAATTATTTTTATACTCAGCTGAGCAGAGCTCACAGAGTATATTAATTTTGTTAATTTATGATTAATAATATTTGTAAAATTGATTTTATCACAAGTGGGCGGTCCCACGCCCATTTTCAAAAATTTTTCAAAATTTTTACCAAGAGTCTCAATATCAGTCCACATGTCAAATGTTTACATTCTAGGTGTATTATTTACTAAATTATCAAGTTTTGGTGTTTTCTAATATTTTAATATATATAAAGTGGGCGTGGATATCATCCGATTTCGCTCATTTTCAATACCAATCTATTCTGGTTCCAGATAAGCTAGTGCACCAAATTTGGTGAATATATTTCAACATTTACTCAAGTTAACGTGCTAACGGACAGACGGACAGACGGACATGGCTCAATCAAATTTGTTACTAAACTTAGTTCACGTACTTATCTGAACTCACTTTATCTTGGTATTAAAAATGGGCGACATCCGACTATGACTGCGCCCACTTTTTCGATATCAAAAATTTCGAAAAATGAAAAATCCATAAGTCTATACCAAATACGAAAAACGAGATGAAACATGGTAAGTGGATTGGTTTTTTGACGCAAAATATAAATTTGGAAAAAACTTCTGTAAAATGGGTGTGACACCTACCATATTAAGTAGAAGAAAATGAAAAAGTTCTGCAGGGCGAAATCAAAAGCCCTTAGAATCATGGCAGGAATACTGCTTGTGGTATTACATATATAAATAAATTAGCGGTACCCCACAGATGATGTTCTGGGTCACCCTGGTCCACATTTTGGTCGATAGCTCGAAAACGTCTTCAAATATACAACTAAGGGCCACTCCCTTTTAAAACCCTCATTAATGCCTTTAGTTTGGTACCCATATCGTACAAACACATTATAGAGTCACCCCTGGTCCACCTTTATATCGATATATCGAAAAGGCGTCCACCTATAGAACTAAGAATCAATCCCTTTTAAAATAATAATTACCACCTTTCATTTGACACCCATATCGTACAAACACATTCTAGAGTCAGCCCTGGTCCACCCTTATGGCGATATCTCGAAAAGGCGTCGGCCTATAGAACTATGGCCCTTTCCCTTCTGAAATACCCTTTAATACCTTCCATTTGATACCCATGTCATACAAACACATTGCAGGGTTACCCTAGGTTCATTTTCCTACATGGTGTTTTCCCTTATTTTGTCTCAAAAGATCTCAGCTGAGTATGTAATGTTCGGTTACACCCGAACTTAGCTTTCCTTACTTGTTATTATAATTACGTTAGACAGCATTACCCATACATCACTGGTATGCCAAAACGCGAGACATGTTGGCTTAGTACATACATATATCCGTCACTTCAAAGTACATCATATATGTTTCGGGTTCTAAATCGTTTGTACAAGGAAGAAAGGAATGGCATGCATATCAAATTATGTTAAACAAACTCTTCGAACTTGTCTTTTTATAACTTTCATGAAAATGAAATATATAACATTTCCTTAAAGTAGATGAGATAGACCCACCATTCAGTAATGGTCAGGATGACGAGCTGAGTTGATTTAGCCATCTTCGTCTGTCATTTTGAGCACAAACATGTCCTCAATTTTTAAGATAGTTTGATGATGTCAAAGGATATGAGGGTTTTCGATATCTCTTACTCGTTTCTCTGTTGTATGAAAAAGTCGTCAAGATCGGGCTTATATGTAATACATATATGTATATCCCATACAGACATATAAGAGTTTTTTGTCAATTACTCCTCATTTCAACAGCTAGAAGCTTCCAAGTTCTTACATGTGGCATAAGTTAACCTCTGAAATAATCGCCAAGATCGGTCGTTCATATAATATATTTCGCATACAACGGATTTTTCAGATTTTGTGAATTTTTCAAATTATATGAGGTTATTGTTCGGTACAGCAGAAAATAGTCCCTACATACTTGTTTTTACTAAAAAATTTATCTCATTCTCCAGGCATTTAACTACGTTTATACTTATTGTAAATATTTAATAAAATACGCATTTTCTTTAAAACGGAAGTTCATCGTTTTATACATACATATATATACATATATTTTTGTTACTCAATTCCTGATAATAAATTATATAACTCTCAGTTTCTTGCTTAATCATTCTTTAAGTTAACGCCTACACATATTTCTTGTAAATTTTCTTTCAACATAAATCAGTACAAGATGATGACAAGAATAATTACTTCCGTATATAAACATAGCACGTGGCTCGTGCCGAAGAGCGGTGAAACTGGGAGAGCGTTGCGCCATTTGACTTATCCGCGATGAGCTTTAAGGGCCCATTACTGATACTTAGCATAGACTTGACTTGACTTGAGAACTGTCACTTACAGTTCTGTTAAATGAACATTGTATGTTACTGATTACTCAAAACTTAGCAACACTTAACTTGACTTAGAAGTCTGTTGAATTTTGATTTTCTATGTAAGTTCTAAGTGACGTTTACATTTTGAGATGCCATTTGTTTGTTTCCATTTCACTTTGACATTTTGTCATACAAATTGACATTTATTGATTATGATGCCAGATTGTATGCGCTAAATGGAGTATAATCGTGGATAAGTTGCCAAGTTTACGCCAAGTCAAGTGAAGTCGGCAGCGTCTGTACACCTCTAGGTGCGGCTGCAAGCGGGCGTCTGTCTTGGAGCAAGCGGCTCGCTATATAAACGTGCCAAGTAATATTTTCACCCCCGCTGAGCGGGTTGAGCGCTGGGCTTGGAACCCGCCACGTAAAACCATACTCCAATGAAATATAACAACAAGCCTCGGATAAATACACTCTCTATTGATGACGACCATGGCAAACGTTTGAAGGACAATGAATTGAGGGCATGCACCTGGAACGTCCGCTCCCTGAATGGGATTGGTGCAGATGCCCGGCTGGTTGATGTCCTCGTCAAAGCAAAATCTGACATCACCGCCATCCAAGAAATGCGTTGGACGAAGCAAGGAAGAAAGAAGATCAAAAATTGTGACATATATTGGAGTGGCCATGCGAATAAGCGCAGTTTCGGCGTCGGATTCGTGGTGGGAGAGAGACTTTGTCGCCAAGTGCTGGCGTTCACGCCTGTGGACGAGCGCCTCGCCGCTATTCGAATAAAAGCAAAATTTTTTAATATGTCATTCATCTGCGCCCATGCGCCGACAGAGGAGAAAGACGATGAGGTGAAAGACACTTTTTATGAACAATTAGAACGCACATACGAGCGCTGCCCCCGTCATGATATAAAAGTCGTGCTTGGCGACTTTAACGCCAGGGTGGGCAAAGGTGTTTTTGGCCCTACAGTCGGAAAGTTCAGCCTACACAATGAAACTTCTCCTAACGGACTGAGGCTGATTGACTTTGCCGGTGCTCGAAACATGGTCATATCAAGCACGAGGTTCATGCATAAAAAGATACATCAAGCTACATGGCTGTCTCCTGATCGAAATACTCGCAATCAGATCGATCACGTTGTGATAGACGGACGGCATGCCTCGAGTGTTTTAGATGTGCGAACGATCCGAGGACCTAACATCGATTCGGACCATTATCTCGTTGCAGCCAAAATACGCACCCGCCTCAACGCGGCTAAAAACAAGGAACAAAAAACACAAGGAAAGCTAGACATCGAAAAGCTTCAATCACAACAGACTGCCAATGATTTCGCAACTCGACTCTCACACCTGCTCTCTGAGGGCACAACTTATCCTGAAGGAATACAGGATCAGTGGGAGCATATCTCCAAAGCACTTCATACTGCCACCGAGGAAAAAATTGGTTACCGGCGGCCACGAAAAAACAACTGGTATGATGAAGAATGCCGCGTTGCAACCGAAAGAAAAGACGCTGCCTACAGGGCTACGTTAAAAGCGAGCGCGACAAGAGGAGTGTATGAACGCTATCGTGAGTTGAAAAGGGAAGCGAGACGCCTTTTCAGGAAGAAAAAAGCAGAAGCAGAAAGGCGTGAGTGCGAGGAGCTTGAGCTGCTAGCCACCAGGAATAACGCCCGAAAATTCTACCAAAAAATACGGCGACAGACGGAAGGTTTTAAGATCGGGGCAAACTCCTGTAGGAATGAAAACGGCGACCTTGTAACTGATGTCCAGAGAGTGCTTAGATTATGGAGGGAACACTTCTCTGCTCTCCTAAATGGAGGCAGCAATTCACCGCGCAGAGATGAAGAACCCGATCCCGCAATCGATGATGATGGAATATATGTCCCCCCGCCCGATTATGACGAAGTTAGAATAGCAATAACCAGATTGAAAAACAACAAGGCCGTGGGCGCTGATGGATTGCCTGCGGAGCTATTCAAGTTCGGCGGCGAGGAGTTGGTAAGGCGCATGCAGCAGCTTCTTAGCAAAATATGGGCAGACGAAAGCATGCCCGACGGCTGGAATCTAAGTGTTCTTTGTCCAGTCCACAAGAAGGGGGATACTGCAAAATGCACCAACTATCGTGGAATCAGCCTTCTTAATATCGCATATAAGGTCATTTCAAGTGTATTGTGCGAAAGATTGAAGCCCACCGTGAACCGGCTGATTGGACCTTATCAGTGCGGCTTCAGACCTGGTAAATCTACCATCGACCAGATTTTCACAATGCGCCAAATCTTGGAAAAAACCCGTGAAAAGAGAATCGACACACATCACCTCTTCGTCGACTTTAAAGCCGCCTTCGACAGCACGAAAAGGAGCTGCCTATATGCCGCTATGTCTGAATTTGGTTTCCCCGCAAAACTTATACGGCTGTGCAAAATGACGTTGAGCAACACCATCAGCTCAGTCAGAATTGGGAAGGACCTCTCCGAGCCGTTCGAATCTAAACGAGGTTTCAGAAGGGTGACCCCCTATCGTGCGATTTCTTTAATTTGATGCTGGAGAAAATTATACTAGCTGCAGAACTTAACCGCACTGGAACAATATACTATAAAAGCGTGCAATTACTGGCATATGCTGATGACATTGATATCATCGGCATAAACACCCGCGCTGTTAGTTCTGCTTACTCCAAGCTGGAAAAAGAAGCGGTAAAGATGGGTTTGATGGTGAATGAGGACAAAACGAAGTACCTGCTGTCAACGAGCAAAGAGTCAGCGCATATGCGCCTTGGCAACCACGCTACTGTTGGCAGCCATAATTTCGAAATAGTAAAAGACTTCGTTTATTTGGGAACCAGCATCAACATTAGCAACAACATCAGCACTGAAATCCAGCGAAGAATCAATCTTGCCAATAAATGCTACTTTGGACTAGGTAGGCAATTGAAAAGTAAAGTCCTCTCTCGGCGAACGAAAATCATACTCTACAAGTCACTTATCGTACCCGTCCTGCTATATGGGGCAGAAGCATGGACCATGACAACAGCAGATGAAGCGGCTTTGGGAGTGTTCGAGAGAAAAGTTCTTCGAAAGATTTATGGACCTCTACGCGTTGGCGATGGCGAGTACCGAAGAAGATTTAATGATGAACTGTACGAGCTATACGCAGACATCAACATAGTCCAGCGAATTAAAACGCAGCGGCTGCGCTGGCTAGGCCATGTTATGCGAATGAAAGATGATGCTCCGGCCAAGAAAGTGTTTCTATCGGAACCCGCCTATGGAAGCAGAGGTAGAGGGCGGCCCCCACTCCGTTGGAAGGACCAGGTGGAAAACGATTTAAACTCCCTTGGTGTGACCAATTGGCGCCGGTTGGTGGAGCGAAGGAGCGACTGGCGCGCCTTGTTGGACGGCCATAACCGTTTAGACGGTTAAGCGCCAATTAAAGAAAGAAAGAAAGAAGAAGTGAAGTCTATGCTAAGTATCAGTAAAGGGCCCTTTAGTCGCCATGAAACATTAATGACCTGATACGAAAAATTCATTCTCTCTCAATTCGTTTCCAGGAATGGGTCTTGAACATCAGATGGCTATAGAGTTGCCTAAAATGCGTCAAAAAAACTCTAAGAAATCCGTTCGGTTTCATTATTTTCAAATAAATCAGCAAGTAAGCTGATAAAAACTTATTAAAATTTGTAAGAAAGGCAAAGTTTTGCTTTGTTGCTCAAGCACTGCCATAAGATAACAATGAACGGCTAGCCTCTTTTATCACTTTGATGCGACCAAAACGTTTATGTACACATATCCACATACAATAAAAAACGCAAAAAATTTATAAGAAATTACGAAATTAGATCACTTGATGAAGTATCTGCGTTATCGTCCGCAAAAGACTGTTAATTAAACATGTTGCGTTAACTTATACGTATACCTACAATTTATCTCAGCTGTCAAAAATTAAATATCGCAACGCGCCACAAAAACATGACCTTTATCCATCCACTTACATCAATGCGAAGGCTAAGAAGCCCACTTTTTCACCAATCGAAAGTCGCTACCAAAACCCGTTTCGTGAGCAGCCTTTCGATGAAAGGTGTTGTCACAGATAAATTTTCCACGGGTGAAAAAGAGTTATTTTTTCTTCGGGTTTGTAATCCTGACATCAATTCAAGTTTTCGGTGAAAATCAGAAATTAACCCTTTACCATGTAAAATACCCCACAGTTATTCTGAAATGCCCACATTTGATTTTGAGTATGATGGCATCTATGGCCAATATTATAAAAAATTCACATTTTCACGCGCTCTCAGAGAGCGAGAAGTTTCATATCAGGTCATCAGTGCCATCAAACGACGTCCGTTAGAGGAAGAAGAAACGATCGAAACACCTTCGAAGTGCGTACTTAACGTTATTAACGGGGGCGTTACTAAATATGAGTTCAGCTTATAGGTTTTAGACTATTCCTGGAAAAAAGAGTATTAATAAAGCAATATTACTTTTTATAAGTTTTTAAGTAGTACGTAAATAAAAAGTTGTTATTTATGCTTTTTTTAAATGAATATTTGCACAATTTTAAGTGTATGTACCTGTTGTCAATTGTGCGAGTCATGAACCGATGCGAACTTAAGTATTGATTACAAGTTGTGTCGCCGACCTTTCCATTTCGATTTCAGAAGCGTAAAGTTAAAAGCAAATAATATCACTTAAATTATGCATATACAGTGGTGGACAGAGAAATCACTAACAGTTGAAATTTTTAAAGTCTCACCCAAATCTTGAATATACTAAAAAGTATCACTTAGGCTATGTTGCCTTATCGTGGATCGTACAAATATGGCAATTCAATATGGCAACTGTATTGTCGTTTTCTTTTCTGAAAATAGTATCGCCCAGTTGGTTCTTCTCAGCTCTTTCGTGAGTTTGTGTGTTTATTTCACAAAATATTTTTCTCTGACAAAGAGGTTTCATTACCTACAAAAAGAGCCATTCTGCAAAGCGGTCCATAAGTGACCTATTTCAAAAGTTAGAATTTAAGAGTGCAACATGAAGATAACTTTTTTCCAGAAAAGAAACGGCATTTGTGTGTGAGCTTATAAACTGGCAACTAGCTCAATTTGAATAGAAAGAAAGAGTTTGAGTTTCCTCTGGAGACACTCAATTTTCTCCTTAGACTCAGATGACAGATCCCACTCCTCATGGGCTGTCACAGGTCACATTGAACTGGGCAGCTGGAACAACCAACATGTTTATGCAAAAGTTCTTTTATTGGCGTTTATTTATAGCCCCCAACAACAGCTTTGTAACCACTGAGGCAATAGCATGGAGTAGTGCACTTAATATTGTCAAACTACTATGCCCACTACTGTATCAGTACCTTTGAACTCCTTACAATACTCTTTCTTTCAGTACAATACAAATAAGTATATTTGTTAACCGAATTGAAAACAAACAAACAAAATTAACCATGAATTTCCGTAAAGTTTTGTTGCAGGAACTCGCACGTTTCAAGCTAAATCAATTAAGCTGTATGTACATTAGACCGTTTCAAAAAACACAACAACACAACTAAATTCAAGTTAAGGGAAATCATCTTTTTAGCACGCTTATATTAGTTTTGGGCACTTTGTAAACCCCCAATGTTAGTTAAAAGAGTTAGCGAAACTCACAGAATCACCGTATGGCACTGCCCGAAAAATGGTTTGCGCTTCAAGGAAAGTAGCTAAGTGAAGGACAAGCCAAGAAGTGGACGCCCAGGGGGATCAGAAGACGTAAAGTTGGTGGAATAATAATCTATCCCTAATTAGGCTAGTAGGGGCGGCAGAGCTGCCAGATATCGAGACAACAATTAAAGTAGGACCTAGAAAACGTCTAGTATTTGCCAAGAGGACGGAGTTAAAGGCCAATTAATGGTGACTTATAACCATAAAGCCATAATCAGATAAAACAGCTGATCGAACCTACCTTATGGAAATCAATGTAATCGATTAATGGTGCCATACCTTAACGCTAACGCCATAACCATACCATAGCCAACCACTTGGTTTTTGGTTTCTCGCCATATCCATAACCTAAAAATATTTGAGTTGGTGAATTTAATAACTTTTTGTAGATTTTCTTCATTGTTTTGGATACATTATGACTAAGAGACTTATTTTTTGTGGAATATGTTTGTAATTTTTTGCGTTTTCTTCATTTTTATGAAATTTTCACGATTTTTAGGTTAAGGCACCATTAATCGATCACATTGGGGATGGATATGGATATGGTTACGACTATGGCGTTAGAGTTAAGGAAGTTTAATTTGGCCTTTATTCTATAAGTCCTCGCAACTGATTTGGGTTCTTACGTTTGGTGGTGAAACAAATTCTAGTAACACTATGTACAAATTTAGTCTATACCAGTAAAAAAATTAAATTTTTAAGCACGGTTTAAGTAAAATCAAGAAAAGCAATGCAACATATTTAACACAAATATTCAGGTTTCATTTTGTAACAGTCCATTTTATACACACATACAATTTTTGAGCCTGTCTGGAAGATTTTTTTATTTTGATACGGTCGAATGTGCCTACAAACATATGTAGTATATTTAAGATAAGCTGGTGAAGTGGCAGTGTGACAGGTGACTTAAGCATTATTAGTTTCGAGTGATCAGGGTAATTTTTGTTTTTGCGTTAACGAAGTTTTTCTTTGTATTACAATTTATGTATTTTCTTTGAATAATTTACATTTCGAGTAAAACAAACAATTGGCAGTAAAATAAATAACATACTACATAAATACTGCTTGCATTAGATGGCAACGGGGAAAAACTTTAATTGCAAGGAAATGTAAATTTGTGTTTTTAAGGAGCGAACATACACAATATGAGATTTACAAAAGCTCACACGCTCGATACTTCGAAAAACTATGTGAACAATTTGTAATGTGGTAAAATGTGTAATGCAAGCTAGACAAACTATTTATAAGCAAAATATTTGTAAATGCTACGGAACTCAAACATTTGTAAATAAATGCAGCTTGTTAATAAAGAAATCTTAAATAAGCAGCGAACAACTGAAAAATTTCCTATTCCCAAAAAACAACAATTTACATAGCTTTGCCACATTAAGCAGTCATTCACTTCACTTCATTTAGATATGTACAGACATTCGGGTAACTTAAAGATACGTTGCCAATTGTATCTAAAATTGTTGCGGGCGTGTAAAAGGCCGTGCGCGTGCCGATCTGAACATAGAACAACAACGATATAGCATTTATTTCCATACGCATATCTATATACATGCAGCATTAAATGTAACCAATTAACTTTAATAGTCAAACGATTCTATAATAAACATACATATGTACATATGTGCACTCATAGATACATTAGACGAATCCATGAAACACAATTTTTGGACTAAAAGGCTTCGGCTAGGGTTGCATAAACTCTGCCTGAAATTTATTAAGCTTTCTAATCAGGGCTGTTCAAATTTTTTTATATTGAAGTGCAAATCACAATACATATAGAAAATTATATGTATACTGAAACTTTTTTAAATTGAAAAAAAAGAAAAAAACAATAAAATTATTTTAAATGTTTAAAGAATTTTTATGGCTCCTTAATGAATGCATTTAAATTACAATTTTTCTCAGTGCTTTGATATTTTTGCAAAATGTTTGTTGTCAATTTGTTAGTGTAAATTTCAATATCATACCGAAGTGCCTGGGCTTCATATGGAAGTGCTTTTTCTTTGCACTCTTATATGAAATTCAAGTACTTTCATATTAATCGAATTTATATGAGAGGGCATATGGGAATGCTATGAATTTTTTTTTATATTCAAAGTGTGAATTTGTATCTCAGCCTATTCTTTAGAGCAAAACAAAAAAAGTACTATAAGTGTATAGGGATTAAGCAGCCCTGTTTGTAATATTACATTTAATTTGTTTTTAATTTTTTTAAATTATATAAGATTTTCTTAAAATTAAAAAAGAAACACAAAAACCCAACCCTTTTTTTCTGTCGAATCTCTGAACCTCTGATGAATTAGTTTAGTTCATTGAGTCTATCATCAATGATCTTTCAGACTAAGTATAAATATACATAATAAAACTAAGTACATAGTATAAAAACCTATCTCGGTGTTATCCTAGATAGTAAGTTGTCGTGGAAACTCCATGTGGAAGAGAGAGTGAAGAAAGCATAGGCCGCACCAGTATATCGGGCAAGCGCAAAATATTGTACCGTACCTAAGCTTTGAAATGACAAAACATAATATTCACGTGTATACCGATGGCTCCCAGATAACGGAAGAGGTCGCGTCTGCTGTTTACTGTGTCGATCCAGAAATAAGTTGGTCCAACAGGCTGCCAGATTACTGCAGCGCCTCAGGCGAAAATTATAGCCGTGAAGAAAGTTGCAGAAAGCTGCAGTCGCGTCAATATATGTATATATTGATAGTCAGACGGCGATTAAGACAATAATATCACACAGTACTTCATCAAGAAGTGTTCTGGAATGCAAAGAAGCATTGGAAAAACTTTGCTCGGGCCGGAGCATACATCTACACTGGGTTTCCGGCCATAAAGGGATACAAGGTAATGAAAAGACCCATGAGTTAGCAAATAAGGGTGCAACACTGGCTGAGTTGACGACAGACGACTCATATCTCTGAAGTGAGAAGACTTAAAGCTTACGATGGGCACACTAACTGGACACTGCCCTCTGACGTCACATGCTTATAAGTTAGGCCTCATCAGTAAAAGCAGCTGTGGGAAGTGCGAGCTGCAGTAAGACGCGGTTGAGCACATTCTGTCTTCGTGTCCTGCGCTCGCCAGGTCAAGGCTCCAGCTATTAGGGGTGGCACAGTTGCCAGATCTCGAGGCAGCAATTAAGCTAGGTCCTAGAAAACGTTTAGTATTTACTAAGAGGAGGGAGTAATTCTATAAAAAAAAGTCCCATCACCTTATTGGGGTTATAACGTTTGGTGGTCAAACAAATCCTGGTAACACCATGGATACATTCAGTCTATGTGACGTCTTTATTGACCGGCCAGTTCAACCTAACCTAACCTTGCTCTACCAGCACCCAAACAAAAAGGAGCGAAGGCATCTGCTAGGCACATTAAACATTAAAACCCATAGTTTTGCTAAATTAACAATTATTACTGTCGCTCTAAGAATACCAATCATAGCTGTTAATATGAAAGGGATTTCTGTTCTTTTGAAATTGCCAGTGAAATCTGTTAAATTAACAGATTTAATGTTAAGATGAGACTAACAGCGAAGGCCGTAGAGAGAGATTTTCGTTCATTCGAAATGACCAATTTAAACTGTTAAATTAACAGAGTTTATTGTCGAAATGACACTACCAGTGAAATCTATTGAAACAACATATATCTGTTTTTTCTAGATTAATATCGTAAACTTTTACATCAACAGAGTGTTCTGTTCATACGACATTAATACCTGTGGAAAAAATAAAAGCCGGGATAAATATATATGTATTTAAACTTATGTAGTTTTTTTTATTTGTATAAATTACACATAACTACGTTTTGTTTCTATTGATTTTATTGCTATATTTTGTAATATTAATTAAAATAATAATAACTTAAATCTGAATTCAAATAAACAAAAATTTGTTCCGAATGTCGACAGCTTTGTACGAATATGTGAATACATAAATACGCATGCTTGCTATATATATATTTGTTACGCACATATTCACACACGCGTCAGTACATGCTCTAGCGAAAATAACGGCACTACACCGTTTGTTAAACCACATTGGCGTCGGTTTCAAGAACTTTACTTAAACTTTTGCTTCAAAAATTTTCACCATATTGTTATATTATAATTATATATATATTTGTGTATGCACATTTGACATACAATGTTTCCATTTTATTTGAATTTAAAACAAAAATCGGACAAATAAGTACATATGTACATACATATGGATGTACTTACTAACCGAACTTCAATTTGGCGTACATCAAATTTGCTGGCACACATTTAACAATATACACTTTATTACTTTGTTTTATTAAACGCACTTTCACCAAATTTTATTTTTTTAATTTATTTAATATATAGTTTTGAACTTCGTAGTAGTCACGAAACTGATTCTCAATTCTTTCAGTTGCAGCTCATTCTCAATTTCTTCTCTCGCATGTAGAGTTGTTACACTTGATTGTTTCGAACAAAACTTGTAGTATAAATGTTTGACATAACATTTTAAATAGAGAACTTGTAAGTTATAGAAAAGTAAAGAATAAAATCGCGGGAAGGTAATTCCCCACTGGAGTAACTTTACATGTAATTCGGCAAGTTTACATCTCGTAACACCTTATTTTGAAACGATTCCAAAACAACTCAAACTTTTATGCTGTCGGAAACGTTTAATGTTGCTGTTTTTATCATTTTATTAGATTCGTTCGCGTGAGTGAAAATTCATAAAAACTTGAACAAAATGTTACTAACTTTGGAAAAATCCTGTTCGTTCAAACAAAACTTTTGGAACAAGAGGCCGCAATTTTGCATTTCGCTTGGAGGAGAAGTTGCAAAATTGTACCCGATAAATAGGTGTCCCGGTATCGCATAATTTTTTGCAGTGTTGTGCACAGTAAATTCAAAAAAAGGGTTTTTTCATGTATTGATAACTGAAAAACTAGTTTTTTGTTGCTTTCCCAATTTGTGTGTTTTTTCGATTTGGTGGTTTTCTTATTTTGGTGTTTTTTTAACAATTGCCACCATCGTCATAAGTACAAAGTAGAGAGCGCAGTGAGCGTAAAATTCTCTTTGAATTTGCTCATGCATTGACTGTTGTTCGCTGTTGAAATGACCAGTGAGATCAGTTGTGTTAACAGAAAAATCAGTTAGATTGATTAGGAATCTGTCAATTGTACAGAATTTTGTGAAGAGCGACAATTTCTCTTCTGTTGAAATGACTAAACTAATTTGATCGCTTGATAAAAAACTCGGTCGAATTAACCATAATTCGATCAATTTCACCGAATCTCCCTTAAGTCAAGAACAACAGAACCGTTTTTTTGATTTTACTAGCACCACTTCTTTTAGTGTACTTCGAGATGCAGTGTCGTGAGGTTAACTAGGTGCTGTTTTCGTGCTCTCCAAAGGCGCAGTAAGTCTTTGGGCCTCACGTTTTTCTTCTCTAAATAGAGGTTGCTTTTACTATTTCGTGTCCCGATGACGCTTGCATTTACCACCCATTGTGCCCGCACAGAAATTGATTCTTTGGGCAACATTATTTTTTTCTAAGGCGACGATACAATTCCCATCGTATCTGCTGTTCTTCTAAGCTATCTGGAGCTCTATATTATAAGCAGAAGCGGTTAGAGTGATTGAAATACTTGCTTCCATTGCCACATTTGTCTGAATATTGTGTCTCAGAAACCGCATGTCCCTTTGAATGCGAGTGACTATAGATAGAAGTGGCCAAGTCAAAGGAATGTTAGGCACTTTATTCATAAATATCTCTTTAAATGTGCTGCAAAATGACATGGAGAGATTTTTAATTGACTTGTTACAAATATACAAACACATGAAAACATTAACGCAAATATGCTTGCCTGTATATATTAATATCTTCATTGGAATTTTAAATGCACACATTCCTCAAGTGGGTGTTGACGCTGTAATAAACATCCAATATACATAAATACATACGCTAGAGCTATTTAATTGTGGGTGTCGACTATTATCAGTTAATTGTTCAGCATATATTTTTTTCATTTGTTATTGCTATATACACACAAAAAATTTTTGATGTTAAAACCGCACTTTGTGCTGAAAAAAATAAATTTTCTAAAAACAGAATAGAAATAAATTTGAATGTTGCTTCGACCGGGACTTGCACCCAGGGCGTTCGATTTGAAAGGCGGATCACGCTTCTACCACACCACCACGGCTTGCTGTTCACATCTGTCATTACTTTAATGTTGGGGATCGGTGAACAAAGGAAAAACACTTATGCCAAATTTGGGAGATATTGCTGCTTATCAGACTACATATTGGTGGGCCGGGACCAACATGTTTTATGTCGACTCCGAACGGTTGCAGCAGATGAATTTTAACAGAAAAGCTTTTCATAACAGAAATATACTCAGAGTAGCTTAAGCTACTTAGTTATGATAGTTTCGAATAAGCCCTACCTCGATCATGCTACATGAAGTTGCAGCACTGAGGTTTTACCGGTGTATTAAGAAGAACATCATGGACGTACCTTCAATAGTGACCCGTCGGAACTTTAATCACCATTGATATAGAAACCTTGGTGAAGCCAAAAATGTGAGCAAACCGCTGGCCATCCACATCCAGATGGTTCTCGCTACCCTCAAAGAGGAAGTGTCCTATTCAGCGTAGTGGTTATCTAGTGTTTGCGAAGCACTTCTAGACGACTATTGATCGTATCACAGATGAGTTCAGCGCTTTAATATACGTTGGGTAATTTGAGTAGCTGTGGATTTCTTTCCTTCCTATACATAATCGCCGCAACTAAAATTGGTAATTGCATCGAACTCCTGGTAAAAAATCCAAATCAACCTTCTCTTCAACATCGAACCAACTTTGCACTAGCTAATAAGTCATCTGACCCAGGTCGGTACCACTCCTCAATCTTCTTTCGAAAGAGTAACTGTGTTGAAGCGTGAAGGGGGCATTGCCGGGCCTAATGCCTCAAGCATTATCAACACATTTAGTCTATGAGTGGTATTTTTGATATTCAAGGGATTGTTAGGGCAACCTTTCCAAGCGGTTGCCAATGTAATTTACAGAGTCTCCAGCTCAACTAGCAACCTCACCTACCCGTGGTGAATCCAGGTTCTGGCGATCCCAAGTTTTTCCTGGAACTAGGGAGTTGGGGAGCGGGATGACCTAGGAAGTCCAATGATTTCATATTACATCCTTCCTGAGAGGGAGGCTTGTACCTTAATGATCCGGACGGTACCGGATCTATAAGACAAAGGATAATCCAAATCGATAGCACTGTCCAAATCCTTCGGGGAATGTTTTTATCGCTACAGTAACCACAACATGTGCGTTTTGATTAACCGACCAATTCACTCAAATGCGTTTCACCATTCCAACACCCCACAAAGCAGTCAGCTTGGCCAGAAACAGTTCTACTGCACAACCGTTAGGTAATGATTTCAACCAGAACCCTCGACTTCGAAACCAGCCAGGGTCTTGTAGATGTACCCAGACAGGATACTTTGTGATCTAGCGACACGGAAAGCATTTCAATAATCATGCTGGCAGTGAGCTCCATATGTATAAATCGAACAGGCGCTCCAATTTTTTTTAACTGAGATGACAAGTTTTAAACCCAATTCCCAAACTGTTCTCCAAACATGGTTTCTTTGTTAGTTTTAGTATCGAGTTTAAAATTTCTTAGCGCTATGGCTTCTTTGCTTCCAGTGAATAGCGACTTATATGAAGCTGCCCTAGATCAAAATTTAAATTTTCATAATCAATTTTTAGCTGGACAAAGTTCGCCGAGTCCGATTGTATATTACACATTTCCTTTTTTTCGTTTTTATCTGGTCACCCCATTGCCTATGGAGAGCGCTTTTTAGATCTGCAGCTTCGTGCGCTTTTCTGATAAATACGGTCAATTACATTTAAATTCAGCTTTTGTTCTTATCGTCATTCCTATGGCTCAAGTTCAGCAGACGGGTCAACAAACGAGTAAATATGTGTTATACGAAATGCAAACAAAAACGTACAGATATATACAAATGTGAAAGCATAGATAATATAAAAAAAATTACTGGACAAAATAAAATAAATAGACATCGAAAAAATAGGTCGCAGAGTTCAGTTCGAGACACTTAACATTTGGATTCAATAAAAGGAAAAATGGGTAAAAAACAGTTTGTCCTTTATTGGCTACTTAATGGTGCGGTGAGTCTCAAGCAAACGGGGTCCAGTAATGCTTATCCCTTTTTACTAGTAGGCAAATTTTTTTCATACACAATGAAACACACACAAATTTTTAAAAGAAATTAAAGTTTCACAGACGGCTAACACTCCTCTTAGGCCCGGTTTTTCAGTAGATGTTTAAGCTAAGCTTAAACTAAGTTTGTTTAAAATCTAGTCAAATTTAAACTCCACTACTACAGAGCAGTTATTCAATCACAGTTTATAGGCGCCTTTTTTGTACGGCAACATTGGTTTTTTATTATCTAGATAAATTGTAGATACGGCAACAGCTGGATTTTGTTTACACAACAAAAAAATGTTTTCCAGCGAAATATATATCTAATTCCAGAAGTCTTATCCATCATTATTTAATTATTCTTAAACCAGATAGTTTTCGAGTTGATATCGAACTTCATGCTCCAATCACTACCTACCTTTGAGAAATTTTGTAAAACTTTGAGTTCTCTAGTTGATTTCCAGCGTTATTATCTTTTCAAACTATCATCCAAACGTTGAGAGATTTTGAGAAATGAACAGGTCTCAAATGAATATTTAACACATTTCTCCAGTTGATATCGTACATTGGATATCGAGTTGAGTTGGAGTTGAAAAAAGATCTCCAAGGTGGTACAGCCAAAACCAACAGCTATTTATTGTGAGAAATAAACACCTGGTTGATAGCAGTAATGAAGCGTAATTAATCAAATTAGAGTTCGCCCAGTGGTTGAAATTCAACCACAGGATAGCAAAGGACAGGAAGGGAAATGAAAATAAAAGAAATATAATTTGTCATTTTAATATAATAATAGGAACATCCGATGCGTAATATAATGAATAAGTAAGCTCAAAATAGGGAAATTTTATATTGCTCTGGCAGGAAAGGTAAGGAAAGGAAAAGAAAGGAAAGGAAGGAAAATCAATGAAAGGTAGGGCTGCCAGACGTCCCGGTTTTCCGGGACATGTCCCGGTTTTAGGCCATTTGTCCCGATGTCCCGGTCCAACCCTAAAATGTCCCGGTTTTCGTTTAGGTGTCCCGGGTTTTAAATCTAAATAAAGAGTCATAAAATCTACCAACTATTCGGTTTGCTTATAATGTGCGCTCCAACTAGTCTGAATAAAAGTACCAACGACCGACTTTAATTGTAAAATTCTAGCGTCGCTAGATAGTTGCACATTGCGTAGTACACATATATAGATGTAAAGTATTCTTCCTAATTAGCTAACATAACTAAAGAAAAGGAGAGAAAAACAATTTACTTAAAATAGTTCAATATCTATATGCGATACCTGGTTATGGGATTCAAGGGGTTGTGTAGCGCAATATATAGCTTCTCCAACCCAATTGTCAACCTCACCTTTGAGCGGCGAATCCCGTTTCACTAACAGACGAGGCTCAGGCGGCCCCAAGCTCCTCACGGAACTTGGGGGTGGGGAGGGAGGGATGGCCTGAAGGTTTAATCGTTCCCGAGATGGTCGGGCCAGCACCTTAATGGTGCTGTGTTACCGGAGCATATCGGATCTGTATCCGAGAAAGGACCATCACATCGATAACACTCTCCAAAGCCTTCGGGGAGTAACCTAATCGCTACAACAACAACAACATACCTGGTTATAATGCTAATGCGGATCGATTTTTTTCTCTTGTTTCATCTCAATGGACAAAGGAAAGAAATTCGTTGAATATCAGCACATTAGACCGTATTATTCAATGTAAATTCAACTTAAGACTGACTTGTACAGGACATTACAATTATATTAAAAATAATCCAGATGTTTTGGAACAAGTTCTGTGCAACGAAAAATATATGACTGTTTAATTTTATCCTTTTATAAAAAAAAAAATAAATAAATGTAAGGCGCGATAACCTCCGAAGAGATTTTAGGCCGAGCTTCTCTTCCAATTTGCGTCGTGCTCCTCTTGATTTTCCCTACAAATTGGCCGGATGGGATCTACATGTTTTATGCCGATTCCGAACGACATCTGCAAGGCAGATGAGTTTTCACTTAGAGCTTGTCATGGCAGAAATACACTCGGAGCGCTTGCCAAACACTGCCGACCGGCGACCCCGCTTAGAAAAATTTTCTTCTAATTGAAAAACCTTATTTCTAAAATTTTGATGTTGCTTTGCTCGGGGTGTGAACCCGAGTGTATTTCTGCCATGACAAGCTCTAAGTGAAAACTCATCTGCCTTGCAGATGCCGTTCGGAGTCGGCATAAAACAAGTAGGTCCCGTCCTGCCAATTTGTAGGATAAATTAAAAGGAGTACGACGCAAATTGGGTGAGAAGCTCGGCCTAAAATCTCTTCGGAGGTTATCGCACCTAACATTTATTTTGAATAGTAGTTGTGATTAGCTGTTTTAGAGTACCAGGAAAGTATATAATTTGTTTATGGTTTTATTTTTGTGCTGTGTAAATAAAAAATAATACTTATGTGCGTAAATAAAAAAACATTTTAATGTATATTTCTTGAATTTTCAAAGTGTCCGGTTTTGTCCCATGGGCACCTGGTAGCCCTAATGGAAGGGAAATGAAAATAAAAGAAATGAAAGAAAAGAAAAGTAGAGGAATGGAAAGGAAAGAAATGGAAAGGAAAAGAAGGGAAAGGAAAAGAAAGGAAGGAAAGGAAAGGACGGAATATGAATGGAAGAGAAATGAAAGTAAAAGAAAGGAAATAAAAAGAAAATTAAAAGAAAGGAAAGGAAAATAAAGAAAGGTAAGGAAAGGAAAGAAAATTAAAGGAAAGGAAACGAAACGAAACGAAAGAAAAGGAAAGGAAATGAAAGAAAAGGAAAGCAAAGAAAAGAAAACAAAGGAAAGGAAAATAAAAGAATAGAATGTAAAAGAAAGGAAAGTAAAGGAAAGAAAATAAATAGACTTGATACATGATCAGCTATGTATTTTTGTTTAATTTTTATTGTGTACAAAGCAACTCCTCCCTCGGCCATGCTCACGATTCAGCATAGTACACAAAAAGCAAGTACACACACACAACGTGTCTATAGTATGAATAAGTTTTTTATATTAAAATGATTTTTCAATTTTTTTTATTTATGGATAACAGTGCAGCTCAAAATGTCCTATCAATACATATATAATTTGGATACCTTAGAATTATAGTTTAGCAGAAAACGGTTCCACATTTTTTCATCTTGTCTATTTATATATAAGATATAAATTATTTTTATTTTATTTTCGTGAAAATACTGTAGTATGGAATATTATATTTGAGTCCAGTTAGAGAACCACAAATTGGGAATTAAGTTTTTCAACTTAAGTAATAGCATTTTTTGATTTATAAAAAGTTCCCGCTTTTGCTGAGTACGCTATGATTCTCGATCGGAGCCACTGTTTCGAAACAAGTCTTGAGATTTTAGAAGTATGCCTAGTTATCAACATGAGCTCTTATGGTACTCAAGCTCAAATGGTTATTGGGTATATTCGACGCCATTACGATCGAACGCAAATAACCGTTAGGTTAACTAGAGTTTAACCCTGCCAGATTGGCCGCTTAGTCTCAGCTTAAACTTCAGTTAAAGTAAAACTGCAAAATAAGTTTAAGCGTAGTTTAACTGACAAACTGAGTTGAACTTGTATTGGAAAACCGGGGCTTAGTGCAAATTTTCTGACACCGCACTTTTTCAGACACGCGTATCGTAGATTAATGGATTTGCGGCTCTTTTTTCGAGAGAGCGCTGCCAAAATGCAGATATTTTCTATAAATTTTGCATCATGCGCATAAAGACAACTCTTTGGATCTATTGGTATTTCGGTGTAGGAGTATTCAGCAAACATTCCGGTAGTTTAAAACTTACGTCACTGTATCTTGGCGAACGCCGTGGTATGAAGTTCCATGTGTAAACATACAGGTGGACGTCTAGAAAACTAATGTTTTTAACTATAGCTTACCCAGGGGGTCGAAGCCAACGTAAGCGCATTAATTTCACTAGAAACAAATAATTTGGGGCTAAATATTTGAGAAGAACCTCACCGGTTACTTACCGGTAACAATCTTTACCGAGAAGTTATTACTTTAGCACCGGTTCATTATCGAAAGCGAAATTATCGCCGCATTATCGGTTCGTTACCGCCGAGTTGTTGGCTTCTTATCGACGAGTAACAGATGTGATGGTGATTTTATAGTGAAGATTTATCTCTATCTGTTTCAAAACAAGCGGATAATAAATCCATAACATGCCGATACAAATTAGTTACACTCCCACAATAAATGGATAACTTTTCGATAATATTCGACAGCATGCCTATAACAAATCGATAATTTTCGATAGTAAATCGATAACTTTTTTATAACAAATCTATGCCACGAATGCGCAACCCAGCAAACCATACAATTACAAATTGACCCAATTACACACATAAAAATCAATAGCTTATCGATAATAAATCGTTAACTTTTCTATAAAAATTCGATAACACGCTGAAAACAAAACTGGTACCACTCCGATAGCAAATCGATAACTTTTTTTTATAATATTCGATAACTTTGCGATAAATAACAGGTTAACGCAGTTACCCGAATTAACTCGCTCCAAGTATTTTTTTTATTTGTTAGGGAGGAAACATTTAATTTGATTAAAAATTTGGGAAAGTGCGGTATCATCACATTGGCACTTATAAGTGTATTAGCTCCCTTGTTACTAATCGGAAAAGACTTCTAGTGTTAGTTTTAATTTAATCGTCTTCTTAGGAATATAAAAAATATCGCAAATAATGAACATAAAAAATATCATAAATAATGATTATTTTTTATATGTTATCTTAAAAATTTTTCAGTCAGAAGTACATACCTTGGTAATCGTTCGAATCTGCAAAATTATAAAAAAATCACAATTAATTATAAAACAAAGTCAACAATCGATTTAAACAAATATACATAACTTAAGCCTATAAAACTAAACAATCAATAATAATCTATCAGAACCAATTTACTACCAACCTTTTCAATCAATGCAAAAATCGTGTATTTTATTTTAGAAACGTAAACCATTTATATGCTGAAAACGTCAATTTCGATTAAAAATATTAACGTACTTATATGTGTATGTTTTGCGATACATACAGTGCACACGCGATAATACTGACACCCTAATATATGAACACCACAAAATGACCACTTTTTCGCTTCCATTAAGTACTCTAAAATATGAACTTTTGGCAAAAGCTCTAAAATATGAAGATTATTGATTTTTAAATTTCTATCGAATTTCAAGAGCCTAATAAATTGGGGATGCCCCTAGTTATTGAAATTTAAAATGTACATAACCGTCGCTGAGAAATGCTTGCATTCACTCGTATACACGGTTGTCACATCATTTTGACATTTGGGACCAAAATCGAAAAAGATGATCAAATCTCAAAAAAATTGTCCAAATTTTTGTATTCTTTAATTGGTTTACAAATTCACAAATGTGTGGAATCCATTGTAAAATCTTAAATTTTAAATTAAATACAATGGCCCGTAATCATAGTCGTTGACTAAAATACTCTTTAGTTAAAATCTTGCCTAAAGCGCAAATACACGACACGAACATTTCCGCGAACATTTCGCAATCTTGTTCGCATCTTTGGCCATACACCATACGAACTTTTGGCCGAACATTAGTTCTCTTTCAGACAGCGATGAATACGGACAACAATTGTGCTGCAGCAATATTGCTCGCTTTTTTTTTTGATTCACGCCGGTATTGCGCCCGCAAACTACTTATTTTTTGTATAACTGTATCCTTTGTGGCATCAGGATCTACTTCTTTTAATTTTTCGATTAAAGTCGCATAATCATTATTCTTTTTAATTCTATTACAATAATCTTTGCTTTTTACTTCCCACAATGATGGAAAAGATTTATACATTTCAATAAATTCACTCAGAAATTTTTTATTGACCATTTTACTTTTCCGCGCACGTCTGTTCCGTTCAGAAATTACTACGATTATGAGCTATTTCGCCATACACGCACAAAATATTTTAATTTTGGCGAACATTTGTGCGAACTGGCAAACACCACTATACACGACAGAAAAGGTCGCAGAAACATGACATAACGGGAATGTTCGCGGAAATGTTCGTGTGGTGTATTTGGCGCTTTTTTCAGTAAAATAAGCATGGACAGTGCATCCGCATGAAAAAAAGGTATTGATTGGCACTATGAAGACATTTTTTAGAAATTTTAAAAGTTCACCCTGTTCCTTACAACCGTGGTTACTTGACTCCACGTATAAAAAATGGTAATTTTTTACTTGACAAAAATTCTTACAATAGCACAAAAATTGCCAAAGGAGTACCTGAAAACGCGTTTTGATCATAATCCGGTGGCGGATAATTATCATTCAATTCAATTTAGAAGTTATTTGAAAACGTTTTGAAAAAAATCGCTCTTTTTTATCAGCCGTCAATTTAAAATTGAGTGCACAATCTTTTAATTGAACATATTGTAACGAATTTTCTGCAAATCCTCTTATTTGCAATCCTCTGCTAAGTTCGAATCACTAAACTGTTGAATAAATAACTCCAATATTGAATGATGGAAAAATGGCCTTTATTAAGTACTTCACAATAACACTCAAACTGTGCAACGAATAGCTTAATAACCAAACTGATATCTTAAAGGAAACTGACTTTCAAAATAATAGTGCTATTGCTCGCTAGATATCGTCTTACTCGTAACTGCTTGACAATTCAAATCAAACTGAATTCTTCTTACTCGCCTGCACTGCTTTTATAGTTTACGCTGCATACTTCTAGGCTCTTCGATTTCCAGAAGTTACTAGTTGTTTCGGCTACAAAATCGCCAGCCACAACTACGTGCATAAATTATTGCTCACTCTTGTGACAACTCAGATAAGGTATATGCATGTGTTTGTAGTTTACAGTCTCCCGCACACACATAAGCGTATAAGTAAATTCATCGGTGTGTGACATCTCATCTCTTGCTGCCTTGTATGTAAATGTTGCTCATTGGAATGTGTACATATGTGTAGACGCAATTATTTATTCGTTTAAGTAGATACATAATGATTGAATTATTGATGTGCATTCACGTCACTGCTTAGATCGGCTTAGAGCTGGCAGCACTCCTTAGTTTTGCTAATATTCGTAACACTGCCCTCCACCTAAGTCTGATCGTCCCGATCAGACAAATCTCTCGATCTAAACGCTGCTAGCATCGCCAAATGTACCACTCTTCTACTCCGTGGTATCTCAATGCTTTGTATGCGGTAGATGGTATCACTGAACTTCTTCACAATCTTGTACGGGCCTTCCCAACTGCACCGAAATTTGGATGGAACAACTTTCCGCCGGTGAGGGTTGTATAACAGTACCAAATCTCCCGCCAAGAAACTTTTCGAATTATTGTTCTCATGGTACCTGCGTTTCATCGTACCACTCAATACCCTGGTTCGTTCCTTTACACTCTGTTGTTTGGCCGATGAACTACTTCGTAGAGCTTGCGCTGGACGGATTTGCTTTGCATAATCAGTATCGTTCCCACGTTTCCCCACAGTAGTGCGTTCTGGATTGAAACTACCCTCGCATTCCTTCTCGAAAATTCGTTGCTTCATTTTCCTGCGTCTTTTAGGTTTTGTCAATGCCAGTGTTTCTCTCGCAGGTACTTTTGATTTTGATTTATTTGGCCCATTCGATCTATCAACCTTTGCCTTCGACTTCCGTGGCCTTTGTCGAGTCTTCTCCACCAGTACCCAATTACTGCTGAACCCTTTTTCCAAACTAAAGTTAAGTGGCACATCTTGGTTCTCATAACGCATCACCCTTCTCTGCATATCGATCTTGATGTCATGGTCAACCAAGAAATCTACTCCCAATATAACTTCATCAACAATCTCCGCCACAACAAATTTGTGTAGGACCATGACCTTCCCAATCAATACTTCACATATCACTTCTCCCTGAACTTGGTTATACTCGCCAGTGACCGTACGCAACTTTGCTCCAGGTAACGGTTTTACTCTCCTGTTGACCAAGTCAGATCGGATCAAGGAATGAGATGCGCCCGTATCTACAGTCAGTATTCGTTCGTTGCCATCCACATTCCCTCTGACGGTAAGACTGCTCGATTTTCTACCAATTTGCGACACAGATATCACAGGGCATTCAATAGCTGGATCTAACTCTCTACCTCTTACTCGCTCTTGCTCATCTCCTCCAGCTTTGCGTTTACGCCCACCCAAATTGTTGGAACTATTAAGGCCAAGATCGCAATGACGTGCAATGTGACCGGACTTCCCGCATTTGAAGCATTTAATAACTTTTTCACTCCGCTTTTGCGATCCTTTCAGCGCCTCCAATATTGCGTCTACCCACTCTGGCCTTTCTACTTCCACACGGCGTGCTTTGAAAACTGGCTTACACAGAAGCGACGCTGTTTCTTGAATCAGAGCTTGTGACACCGTTTCTGCGAATGTTGGCTTTGGGTTTGCGTATGTAGCTCGCTTTGTTTCGACGTCTCGTATGCCATTTACAAAGCTCTGAATCTTCACTCTTTCCGTGTATTCCACGGGTGCATCCGCATTTGCAAGATGAGCCAATCTTTCAATGTCAGAAGCAAACTCCTGCAAGGTCTCGTTAGCTTTTTGGTAGCGGTTTTGCAATTCTATTTGAAATATCTGTTTCCTGTGTTCGCTTCCGTATCGCCGTTCTACAGCAGCCATCAATGCGTCATAACTGTTCCGTTCGTATTCTGGAATAGTCTGTAAGATTTCGGCAGCTGGTCCTTTCAATGCTACGAAGAGTGCGGCAACTTTATCTTCCACATTCCAGTTGTTCACTGCTGCGGTCTTCTCAAACTGTAGCTTAAAGACCTGGAAAGGAACAGAACCGTCAAAGGATGGTGTTTTTACCTTTGAATTACTCGCTGAAACTGCAGGACGATTTAATTGTAACTGCTCCATACGACCCTTCAAATCATCGACTTCTGCCTGAAATTGAGCGATTTTTGCATCCTGCGCTTCCAGCTTTGATGTTACCCTTGCTTCCTGTGCTTCTAACTGTGAAGACATTTGTGCCACCTGCAATGATAAGCGCTCCTCTTGTTCTTCCATCTTTGATGTTATGCGTGTCTCCTGCGATTCCAGTTGGGATGCCATATATGTCTTCTGTTCTTCCAATTGCATTTCCATCTTGGATGTAATCTGTGTCGACATTTCTGACATTCGCGTTTCTTGTGCTTCAATCTTCGATGTTATTCGTGTCTCTTGGGATTCCAGTTGTGATGCCATATATGTCTTCTGTTCTTCCATCTTGGATGTTATACGGTTCTCCTGCGATTCCATATATGTCTGCTGTTCTGCCAGTTGAGATGACACTGTCGATGTTTGAGCAGATATTGCAGCTAAAATCATGTTCAAGTCTGTACTGGTAACCGTCTGCGATGTTTCGTTCTTCTCTTCAATTTTTGTTGTCTCCTCGCCATCAAGATGAAAGACATGCTCTTCCACATCAATTCCTTCTGCTTCCATTGCTTCTCGTAGCCGTGCCTGAAGTTCGAGTTTAACGCCGCTTGTATTCAATCCACGGCTCTCCAACTCCTTCTTCAGTTGCGGGATCTTCAATTCACTTAACTTTGCCATGTCCTTGTTGTCCTCTAGAATTTATTCAACAATCCCACTTCTGACACCAATTGTAACGAATTTTCTGCAAATCCTCTTATTTGCAATCCTCTGCTAAGTTCGAATCACTAAACTGTTGAATAAATAACTCCAATATTGAATGATGGAAAAATGGCCTTTATTAAGTACTTCACAATAACACTCAAACTGTGCAACGAATAGCTTAATAACCAAACTGATATCTTAAAGGAAACTGACTTTCAAAATAATAGTGCTATTGCTCGCTAGATATCGTCTTACTCGTAACTGCTTGACAATTCAAATCAAACTGAATTCTTCTTACTCGCCTGCACTGCTTTTATAGTTTACGCTGCATACTTCTAGGCTCTTCGATTTCCAGAAGTTACTAGTTGTTTCGGCTACAAAATCGCCAGCCACAACTACGTGCATAAATTATTGCTCACTCTTGTGACAACTCAGATAAGGTATATGCATGTGTTTGTAGTTTACAGTCTCCCGCACACACATAAGCGTATAAGTAAATTCATCGGTGTGTGACATCTCATCTCTTGCTGCCTTGTATGTAAATGTTGCTCATTGGAATGTGTACATATGTGTAGACGCAATTATTTATTCGTTTAAGTAGATACATAATGATTGAATTATTGATGTGCATTCACGTCACTGCTTAGATCGGCTTAGAGCTGGCAGCACTCCTTAGTTTTGCTAATATTCGTAACAATATTTATTTAAAGAAAATTTACATAATTTCGTTCTTAAAAAAATATTTAAATCTCGCAACATAAACGAATAAGTAGTTAAAGCGGATTTGGGCTGCTTAAAGCAAAGGAAGCAACAAGGCTATCCACTCATAAACTCATACTCATGTTGAATAGTTTATATAGTTTGTAAGAATGTTGTAAAGAAAAGTTGTTTGCATTAAGACAGATGTGACGGCCAAAATGATGCAAAGCTTAAATGTTAGGTGGCCCTAACCGTTAAAGCCCTTTAATTTAATAGACCCTAAACCGAATAGGGATATATCTCTACCGATATATCCCTAATCTCTAACCTCAATACTAATAAGCATGCAGGACATTCAATGATAATCAGGTTATATCAAATATAGGTTTGTCTTCGCAAAGTCAGCATAAATAAAGGGAGTTTAGTATAGTTTTCCATAGGAAAGAAGTAATCTAGAATGTTGAGCCATTGTACATGGACCTGCAAAGTGTAAGTCGCTTTTACATTAGAAAATCATTGAACTCAAGTCGATCATGACATAGACTAAGAGGGTGATAAAGGGGGGAAGAAGTTCGGCAGCGCCCGTACCAAGCAGTTCTTAAAATTATTGTTGCTAATTCTTGTTGTATTCCGTGTTTCATTTCACGCTTTCTTTTAAGAGGAATTGGCAAATGTAAAGGGGAATAGAAGACACAAAAGGAAATGCCAGCATAATTGAATTCAACAATTCTGTAATGCAATTCCATAATTAGAAGTCGGAAATAAAAAATTGTTCTTTTATTAATAGATATTCACAAAAAACCGAATAATTCCCTCAAACGGCTGCGAAACTGGTGAAAATTGTATCAGCGCAAAACGCCATTTTAGTAAATTCTTTTTTGTGTACAACAATATCACCAAAATTACATCAACCACATGAAAGTCTTAAACTTTTTTTTGTAAAAATATCTTGAAAGAGTAAAATTATTACTTTGCCGCCTTCGGATTATTGCTTCCGAAATTAAAACGCGTCATTTGACACTTCTCCCGAAATTTTTTGACATGTATGCCTGTAGTAAATAATTCCTTCCATTGAATATTTATTTCTAAATTTAATGCTAAAATCAATATAGGATGCTACTTTTTCCTCAAAAGATACTAAAATATCAAAACTCACAAATATCTTTGAATGCGGAATAGTCTTAATTAAAGATTTCGCATATGTGGACCCAAGTAACCATCGCACATTTTAAGATTGTGTAATTTTCATCACAAACATATTAATACGCATTCTAGGTATAATAAATTAGTTCCTGACGTATATTTCCTTGTCGGGGAAGCCTTTTTTCACTTCCATTTAAGTTCATCGCATTTAAATAGAGAATTGTTTAATTTCTCGCAACTTTTGACAGCAGTCCACCAACTTAAAACCTATTTTAAAAAACTAAAATCGGGATCATGTCATTTTAAATTTAAAATACTTTTTTAAAGATAAAATAGTGTTTAAGTGGACTATAACAGACTTAAAATGATATTTAATTTAGAACCATGTTTAAACCAATAAAACTCTATTTTATTTCGACCATGATTACGGGGCAATATGTTTCAATTTAGTTAATAACAAAATAAATGTAAGGCGCGATAACCTCCGAAGAGATATAAGGCCGGGATGGGACCTACTTGTTTATTGCCGACTCCGAACGGCATCTGCAAGGCGGATGACTTTTTACTGAGAGCTTTTCATGGCAGAAATACACTCGGAGTGCTCGCCAAACACTGCCGAGGAACGACCCCGCTTAGAAAAATTGTCTTCTAATTGAAAAAACTTGTGAACCCAGCATCTTCGGTCAGATAGGCAGAGCACGCTACCATCACACCACGGTGGCAATTTAGTTACCTTTCGTAAATATGCACAATTTCGTAAAACTGAACAGGCCTGGTTTTAATTAGTTCATATTATCGCGAGTGCCCTGTATATACATACAAATACATGTATCTTTAATGGACTGGGAATCAGTTGCCTGTTTCGGACTCTAACAAATCAGCAATGAATTATAAAAATTGCGTGCGACAGTAAAAATTCCTAGTCAAAGGTCAATTTCCAAATATGGCTAGACATTAAGTCTCGCAAATAGCCAAATAACAATAAATTCATACATAAGTATGTACGTATGTATAACCGTAACCACCAAAAAATATGCATCTTATATAAAATGATTTCCTATGATATGCATACTGTAATGACCCATTGAATTTCTTAATTTGTATCGGTAGTACAGGTGCGAATACCAAAATAGTAGTGGCAATGTTTATTAAATTCCATCAATTAAATTTTTTTATTTTCAAAATGTTAAGAAAAATATTTGATGAATTTTGTAACTGAAACTTTGCAAACCAACCTCAAAAACATTTTCGAAAAAGTTCGAAACTTGCGAAAATTTCGAACTTTTTACTTAGAGTTTTTGAATTTTTTTAGGCCTAACACAGTACATGTTATAGGTGAGATTAAAGTGGCTTATAAGCACGGTTCAGAGCTTCCGCAACCCGATGGTCCATATCATCATACATATATTTAGATGGCGACCTCAAGTTCTTCATGGAATTATGGGATGGGGCGCGGTATGGCCTAAAAGGTTGTATGTGCTTATTATCGGAACGTACCTAACCTAACCTAACCTAACCAAAAACATCGATAACGCTACCAAAAACCTTCCTAAGTATCATTATCGCTACAACAACAACAAAAACAACAACATGTTATAGTTCTCTCAAAATTTGCATTGATTATTGACAATTCCGAAGGCTGTTTAAATTTTTGTTCGATATAAATAATAAAAATATGCGACCTTCGGAAAAAACTGTCAAAAATCAATACAAATTTTGATAGACCCATAACTTGTGTCTTGTTAGACTAAAATTACAAGATTACATAACTGTATACTAAAAAATATTATCTACCGAGCTGTTCGCAAATGGAGGTAAGGAGTTAAATAAAGATATACTATGCATTTTCGTTTAGCAATATCGTATGTTCGATGCTGGAGAAAATAACTCGAGCAGCGGGACTAAACCGCACAGGCACCATATATTATAAGAGCAAGGTTGGGCTAGGTTAGGTTAAAAGGGCGTGCGTGGGAATTTTCCAAACTTCCACTCGTAGACATTTTTGTCCATTGTAAGAGCATTGGCAAAAAAAAAAAAGTGATGAGTGGTCGCCTCTATGCGCTACCGGCGGAGATTGGAGAAATAACGCAATTACCTGTGATAATACCGTAAGTGCTCTCACTGTAGATTTGCTTTGCTTGAGAAGGAAGCTAGTTTTTTTCCTATCTAAACTTGACCATAAAGACCTTGGGACCAAGGCGCTCGGTTCTATGTACCGGAGCGACTCGGGATTTTTCCCGACCAAGGACTGTCATTTCAGTGTGACCCCATCTAATTTGTTTCGTCCCTCCTACAAATTGTCATCCTCCCAGCAGCTCCTTGCAGCAGGACTGCTCCATATTCTCTTACTCCGGGAAGGCATCGAATCCAATCCGGGTCCGTCTCCTGACCCCGGTCCTGAGAAATGGTTTTGCTGCATCTGCCGGAAAATAATCTTTTTAGGACGGTCATACTGTGTTCAGTTTGTCTCGTGCAAGGGATGGTTGCATCGGACAGGTTGTTCTGGGCTTGATCCCAAAACCCGACGTCCACGTAACTTTTATAAATCTTTTGTGGCTCCTTGCTGTTCACGCCCAACGGCGTCCCGTAGTCTACGTCTAAGCGCTCCCACTACCTTCCAGCAGCCCCGCTGCTCTGCAAGCCACAACAAGTACCCGCTGCTGCTCGCGCCCCACGGCGCCAACAACTCAAACAGCTGCTACCACTCATAACTACAATCTTCGTTGTAGAGTCGGAAGCAATGCTGAGCAACAGCCCCTGCCCCCGTCTTCTCCCCTCTCTTTTCCGGCAGCAATCGTGTAGGTCAGGGAAACCGACTCTTAGTCCCTACCTCCGTTTGCACCGTTTGCCAGCACAGAATATATATGTTTGCGACATTCGCCCAATGCAGCTCCTGCCTTGGGTGGTGCCACTTCCCTAGATGTTCTGGTCTCCGCGACGGCAACCCCCCGACGGGTTTCATCGCGCCATGTTGCCAGGTCGCAAACCCAAATCATCCGGGTACCCCAATGCTTGCCCAAGGACGCCCAGTCCTAGGGCCACAACAGCAATTGCGTCCTGGCCTTCCCCAACCCAGGCTTAGTCACCCGTCACTTACCCCCAGAGTGGCGACGTCTCCCCTTATGCGCTTCAGAATTCTGCAGTTAAACTGTAATGGACTAACTGGGAAGATTACGGAGATAGTCGATTTCATGAAGCGGCACAACATCCGCATTGCTGCGATTCAAGAGACTAAACTCACAGCAAGATCTGCATTGTAGACCTGCTCTGGGTATAACGTCCACAGGAAAGACCGCGAGAGCGGAAATGGAGGCGGTCTCGCGTTTATCATACACCACTCTGTGCAATATTGTATATTTGATCCTGGCATCGACCGCAGGGACAATGTCTTAGAACGTCAAGGCCTATCTGTCCGGTCAGGCGATGCAAACCTAGAAATCATCAACATCTACATCCCTCCTGCCACCTGTTGCCCCAGTGGATACCGCCCTAATATCAGGGCCTTACTCACTGGCAACAATCGCATTATCTTAGCGATTTCAATGCCCATCATGATCTATGGCATTCAAACTTGCGGGCGGACAGTAGGGGTGAGATGTTGGCGGATCAAATAGAAGAAACGACGTTCTGCACAATAAACGGAGACGCCCCCACACGTATGGTAGGAAGCTGTCACAGCTCACCAGATATCTCAATCGTGAGCGCAGAACTCGTAAACTGCGTCAACTGGCAGCCGATGGTAACACTGTCATCCGACCACCTGCCCATACTTATTTCGCTTGAGCGTAACGCCGACTTCATCGTCACTGAAAAACGCACTTTCATAAACTTCAAAAAAGGAAAGTGGGAAGAATATAAATCCTTTACAGACAGCCGCCTAGCTGCCCTCCCTATCCCGACTGATGCCCGCCAAGGGGAGCGTGCCTTCCGTAAGGTCATTAAATCCGCCTCGGCACATTTCATTCCCGCCGGGAGAATTCCCGAAATCCGGCCCCACTTACCGGCGGAGGCCTTAAATTTAGCGAGAGAACGTGACCTCATAAGACAGCTTGACCCAGGCGACCCCCAAATAAGGGATATAAACCAACGCATCAGATTGCTTGTAGATGAACACAAGCGGGCGAAATGGGAGGAGCACCTAAGAGGTTGTAACCTCTCTACCGGTGTGGGTAAACTTTGGTCCACCGTAAAGTCCCTCTCGAATCCGACTAAGCACAAAGACAAAGTTTCCATCGTCTTTGGCGACAAAGTGCTGTCGGACGCGAAAAAATGCGCGAGCGCTTTCTGCCGACAATATATAATGCATCCTACGGTCGACAAAGATAGACGGCCAAGGTCTATGGCCAAGGTGGTCCCGCTACTACCCCACTTTTGTTTAATTTCTACATATCTAAGCTACCTTCACCACCGGAAGGAGTCACAATCGTTTCCTACGCCGATGACTGCACAATAATGGCCACAGGCCCAGGCCCAAAGATCGATGCGCTATGCAATAAAATAAACGGCTACCTCACTGATCTCTCCAGTTTTTTCGCCTCGCGAAACCCGGCATTATCACCGACTAAATCTTCCGCGACCTTATTTACAACATGGACGCCCCAAATGTCGACCATTTTGAACATCCACGTCGATGGCACTACGCTACCGACTGTCCGACACACCAAAATCTTGGGTGTGACGTTTGATCAGGATCTACATTTTGATGAGCACGCAGCCGCAATTGTTCCGAGAATTCAGAGCCGTAACAAAATCCTCAAATCCCTCGCTGGCAGTACTTGGGGAAAAGATAAAGAAACGCTCATGACTACATACAAAGCAATTAGCCAGCCGATTACGTGCTACGCGTCACCCATATGGTCGCCAAGCCTAAAAATCACCCACTGGAAGAAACTACAGGCCTGCCAAAATACTGCTCTCAGAATCGCCACGGGCTGTCCTCTTATGTCCCCAGAACACCATCTGCATAATGAGGCGAGAATACTCCCCATCAGGGAGAGAAATGAGATGCTGACCAAACAGTTCCTGTTGAATACCCAGAAACCTGGGCATCCCAACAGACATCTGATTGATGAAGCAGCACCGCCTAGGGGCTTAAGGAGTCATCTCCGTAAGCATTTTGAGGAAATACGGCACCTGAGAACCCAGCCGTATGAAGTGAAAAAACACAAGCAGGTCCTTGGTGAACTCCATAAACAGGCGTCCGACCTTTATGCCGGGAATCGCTCGGTGAATCCAGTGCTTAACGAAAATTATCCAAAACTTGCGGAAGAGGAACGCATACTCCCCAGGGAAACGCGTGTCACTCTTGCTCAACTTCTGGATACTGTAACAGGTTAAACTCTTACCTATCCAGAATCAACCCAATGTCAAAATGTATGCCCCGCTTGCAATGTGTCCCCACATGACACCAACCATCTCTTCAATTGTAATGTGGAACCAACGCCTCTAACACCCCTTTCCTTATGGTCCACCCCTGTTGAAACGGCAAGTTTCCTTGGACTCCCGTTAGAGGATATTGATGACAATTTGTGATCGGTCGCGGCTATTAGGTGGGGCGAGCATTGCTACAACAACAACAACAACAACCTTGGGACCACGCAATCATCCCAGTTGGTCCACTGAAAGTCCGTTGCCCTAATTTCCTAGATAACCCAGCGGTGGACACACGGAGCTGTCCGGCGCTCCTTTGTCCATTTCGGAACCTTTCCTAGCCATCTCATTTGCATATTCCTTCCCTTCAATATCGCTGTGCCCCGGTACCCGGCATAAGGAGACATTCTGGTGCCTTATGGACGCAGGCGAGGATCGACACCTCTGCACGATATACGACTTTATCATGTTCGATTTTAATGCCTTTAGATTGTTGCAAAGGCCTTCCTCCCATTCCTTCCTGAAGAATATCTTATACACCTGGAAGTCAAAAATCGCTGTGATATGGCCAGTGTACGACGCACGTTCAAATGAGATCCCGTTCAATCGTCCCCTTGTTATGTCATCCAAGATCGTCGCGTTTCCGTATTTCGTTGATATCCAAATGTTGGATTCTCTTAGTCGTAGAACTCCTTTCGTTCCTGCCGAAATCCCGTTCGCAGCTGTAGTATGCTGCCAGAGCTTTCTTTGATCTCATCTTAAGGTTCTTCTACCCTAAAGATTTTTAGAGTTTCACCAGCTATCAGTACTCAAAGAGCATGTGATAGATGCGTGGAAGCCATTTTACCAAATCGACCAGCTTCTAATTATATCAGTTAGTGAAATGATGTAAATACTGGCGTACTTTGTTTGATGATCAAAACAGCTTAAACTGTTAAGACTCAGGTTCAAATATGATCGAACCAAAAGCTCTGCCACCACGTTCCTTATTTATTACAATTGCCTACACAATTTTCTGTTGGGTATTTATATAGATATATAAAATGAGAGAACTTATTGATTCTGAATGGTCGAAAAGTTTCGCTATTGATTAATTTGGAATATTCATTGTTTAATAACATATTTAATAGGAATATTTTTTTTTTTTTTGCAAAAAAACTATAAATTTTAAATAAATATGTTAACACTAAGGCTGTTAAGCACATGCATAGATATAAGCTGATATACATATATGTAAGAAAAAACAATAAAATCGTGTATGAAAACAACACTTCCTAGTATTGGCCAATATAGCAATACAATAAATCAGCAATCGCTTTAGCCACTTCACGGGCTGATTAAAGCCAAAAATGCCAGAGTGAGCGTGAAATGAGCACGATTTGGCAAAGTAGTTTGTGTATTTTTTCTAAGAATTATGACGAAGGTGAGTAATCATAAAACTGACAGCTGGTCAAACAGTTGGTATTACCTTTTCAACAATATGCATCATAGCTTGAAGACAACAAAGCTGCGCTTCAATGTGCCAAGGTTCGAAATGTTATAAAACCGCAAAGAAATTTGGCTAAATTGGTGCCTTCTAAAAACAAGAACAGTAGCGGCTATGAATGTAGGGACGGACGTAACAATTATTTTGCATTGTGATGAAAAGTAAAGTTATATAATACCAATTTCACACAGAAACCCCTTGAATCAATTTGGTATTTTAGTCGCCTCTTACCACAGGCATACCTGCCGCGGGTGTATTCTAAGCCTCCTAACCCACTGGGGGTAGTGTCATTCTCTCTGTGATGAGCGAAATCATTACGATAAAAATATCGACCTATCAAGTATCTGATGCTAACAATCGATTGTAAACTAAACTGAAAAAGCCGCATCGAAGAGCGGGTACGGAAAGACTGTATTGGTTTCTACTCCTATTAGGCGATGTTCGATAAAAAAAGGGTCTCAGGACAAATATGGTGCCATGGCTGTATGAGGCAATGGTGCACGGCGTTGGCTATAGTGTTCTGAACTGCTTTTAGTAAGACCTACAATCTCACCAATCTGCAGAAAGTTCAGCGCAATTCGTGCGTTGGTGATGGGCATGCACATTGGACTGGGTCGATTTATTAACCGATATCGCGCCATCGATTTTTCGATAGGATTTGGGCTCAGGAAAAAAATTTCCACTACGCATACCCAAAAAAATAACTTTCGAGCTTGCGAAATTTAATTTTTTTTACTTTTTTTCGATTTTGATTTTTAAGGTGACCTACTACAATCTGAGTGCTGGAAGTATACTCAACAAGGGTATAGCAGTATTCTTATTCTATTTTAATTTCAAAATAGATTCCTATATCCGCAAACCGCAGGATGAGAGCAGCGTCACCACTATCATTCCATGCAGGGATTATTTATTTATTTATTTATTTAAATAGTAATTTGATCAGTTACAAATTACAAAAGTAGTCTAGTACAAAAATATACTTACAGACTACGTAGAGATAAACAAATGTAATACAAAATACAAAATAATAAAATATAATATAATTATGTATGAGCACTTACAGCTTTAAAAATAGGTTTAGATAATGAAAAGTCGATTTCTAAAGAATTTGAGCGAAGATTAAATTCTGTTAATATCCGAGAAATGGGAGCATTAGAAGCATAGAGGGTCCGAAGAAACCCCGTAAAAAACATGTTGCTATTTCTAAGCGGCCTGTTTGGTACATGGAATCGAATACCCTCAAGGAGAGCTGGCGCATCGATTGATCATTGATAATGTCGAAAACAAAAGTCATCGACAGCAAGGTTCTTCTAGATTCTAGAGACTGAAGGTTGATGAGTGCACATCTGGCTTCGTAGGAAGGAATCGGGTCGGAAAAATTCAAAGAACGCAGTGCAAAACGAACAAAGCTTTTTTGTACACTTTCGAGCCTCTTGATATGACACTCATGATAGGGTCGCCAAATGAAACAGGCATATTCCAACTTGGATCGAACAAGTGAGGTGAACAGTATCTTAAGGGTATAAGGATCCGTAAAATTTGAGCTAAAACGCCGGATAAAAGCAAGAAGAGAATAGGCCTTAGCAATTGTAGAATTTAAATCTATCGAGAATGAAAACTTAGAGTCGAAAACTACCCCAAGATCTTTCAGTTCTGTAAGAGTTGAGAGGCGGGAACCGCAAATGGTATAAGATGTGAATATGGGATAACGAGATTTAGAAAATGTTACGTGAAAACATTTACTTACGTTTAGCGGTAGATTGTTTGAATTACACCAGGCAGCGACATTATCCAAATCGGATTGTAACTTATCTGAATCTGACAAGTTTGAAATGGTAGAGAAAACCTTTAAATCATCAGCATATAGCAGAAAGTTTGATTCTTTAAAACAGACCGAAATGTCATTTATAAAAATTATAAATAGTAATGGTCCAAGAATGCTACCTTGAGGTACGCCTGAGGTGGCAACAAAAGAGTTCGAACGCACATTTTCTAACACAACGACACAGTTCCGCTGGACAAGATACGATTTTAGCCAAGAAAGAAAAATTGAGTGGAAGCCTACACCGGCCAGTTTCGAGATCAATATTGAATGGCTGATATTATCAAACGCTTTAGAAAAATCAGTATATACTGCATCGACTTGAAGGCGATTGTTAAAGGCTGATAGGCAGAATTCAGAGAAAATCGACAGGTTCGTCACAGTAGATCTGCCAGACACAAAACCGTGCTGATTCTCTATGATTAGATGCCTAACGGCAAAACACATTTTCTGTTTGACAATATACTCAAAGAGTTTAGAAATGGTAGACAATATGGCAATGGACCTATAGTTAGCAACATTGTTTTTGTTACCGTTTTTGAAAACAGGGGTGATGAGGGTCATCTTCCATGCGTCCAAAAACTCGCCGCACTCGAGAGATTTGTTCAAAATTAGCAGGAGTGGGGTGGCCAAAGCCAAACAGTTTTTAAAAAGATAAGACGATAAGCCGTCAATATCTGTCTGGGTAGACAATTTTATATTTTGAATCCCATTAACAATATCGTCTAGCGACAGAGTCAGGGCGCCGAAGCTAATAGAATTAGCTACTAATGAGGGGAAAACCTTTGGGAGATCAGGCTCTGCCACAAAGTTGGCGCGAAAGAAGTCTGCGAATAAATTAGCCGCCGCAAAAGGTTCAGATGCTTGCTCCGTATTGTAAAAGACTGATGAAGGAATAGACGAGCAAAGTTTTTTAGCCTTAACATAGTTCCAGAAAGCCTTGGGGTTTACTTTGATTTCAGATTCATAGTTGCTAACAAAAGACCTGTGAAGCATCTTGCCTAACGCTTTGAATTTATTGGAGTAAAAAAGGTATTTACGTTTATGAGCCAACAATTTGGTAGATTTGAACTTTTTAAAATACTTATTCCTCAGATTTTTTAGTCGCTTCAGTTTCTTAGTATGCCATGGAATTTTATAACAACTCTTTTTCTTCCGCGGAATATTATTAATACAGATTTGATTCACGGTATTTTTAAAAACATTAAAACTCTCAGAAAGATCATAACCCAGAAAAAGAGCTTCCCAATCAATCAAGGAGTGATGCTGTCGAAAATGTAAAATTCTATGGCAAGAGTAAGCGGTATGTGGTGAATACCAGAGACAGATAGTGGATCCAGATATTCAGCCACCATGCAGTTAATATTATCACTAATGAAGACAAGATCTAACATTCTAGATAACAGATTGGAGAAGCTATTTATCTGGGATAGATTGAAATTTAGGAAATTATCAATAAGATACACCTCAGAGGTACTGGAAACATTCGTAGGAATTAGATTTGAACTACTGTAGGCAAATTAATGTCGCCTAAAATACAGAAGTGATCATCAACATGGTTGCAAACTATGTCAATAATGTTATCAACATGTAATATATAGAGATGATCCGGACTTGCAGGAGGGATGTAGGATGCGCAGATAAAGATTTTAGAGGTGCCCTGAACAGAGACACAGAGCTGATCAAGTAGTGAATTCTTATCACTGAAATCCACTAACGATGACCGGAGATGACGGCGCACAGCGATCAGAACACCACCACCACGTGAGAGACCAGTTTTAGAGTAGTCCCGGTCTTTGCGATACACATTGTATAGGTTGCAGTCGAAAAATACCATCATAAAAATCAGACTTGAGCCAAGTTTCGACGATAACGAAAACATCGTAATCAGAGTGTGAGCTCATGTTAAAAAGCATGCTAGATTTTGTTCTTAGGCCAGAAACATTATGAAAATAAATATTTAGGTGCGTTGAACCGCTAAGACTACGTCTTCGTCACGATGAAGAAGGGATGATGTTTCAGCTAGTAGCGTCAAACACATCTTGACCGACGGCTCCTCAATTTGGGAGCTGGAATCTTCGCATTCTCTTAAAATTTCTACATCGTTTAAACTACCGTAATTTATGATGCTCTACGAGGTCGGTCACATAACTTTTCTGACAATACCCATTGACTTGGTTCAGGGTCACAGGGGAATCGAAGGAAATGAGATGGCTGATATGCTGGCACATAGAGGCTCAGCTGATGGAAATGATGGAATAACTAGCGTCGAATTCATTTCATTCGAAATTACATGGCCATAATACAATGACGGCGGCTACAGTGGCGTAATGGTAGCGTGCTCCGCCTACCACACCGTATGCCCAGGGCAAAGCAACATCAAAAATTTTAGAAATAAGGTTTTTCAATTAGAAGAGAATCTTCTAAGCGGGGTCGCCCATCGGCAGTATTTGGCAAGCGCTCGGAATGTATTTCTGCCATGAAAAGCTCTCAGTGAAAACTCATATGCCTTGCAGATGCCGCTTGGAGTCGGCATAAAGCATGTAGGTCCCGTCCGGCCAATTTGTAGGGAAAAATGAAGAGGAGCGCAACGCAAATTGGAAGAGAAGGTCGGCCTTAGGTTTCTTCGGAGGTTATTGCGCATTACATTTATTTTTTATTTTTAATACAATGACCAAAATGCAATGAAAGAACAACAAAGAGTCTACTGAGTAGATCTAGGGCTGACACCCATAAACTTATAGCGGTCTGCATCGGTCATTGCTCTTTAGGCACGCTTCCGAAAGACGGGTATTCCGCACAGTAGCGACTGCATAATTTGTAAAGACGTAACTCACAAGGAAACTGTTGAACACATTCTGTGCATAGCCAGGTTGTAGCAGAACACGTCTAACATCCTTCGGAAGCCAGTTTTTGGGAAACCCGTGAAGATTATCGAAAACAAGAAGGTATCCGATAGAGCTTTCAGTGGGTTCTGACGAGTTGTATGACATCAAAACGGCTTTTCATTAGCTACTTGGGCGGCTTGGGTCGTAGTCATTATACCTGCCTACCTACATAGTCAGAGAAAACTTTTCCAACGGTACAAAAAATTGCAATTTATGCGAAATCGTTGATATAAAATCCATTGGTAGGAAGAATTGGTATAAAAACATGGATATTGTCCTCCATTCAAAGCGGCTTTGATTAAGTCTTCCCACAAATGTCACTTTGAAAAGGTTGCCATCTATGTTAAAGTTTTTAAAAAACAAGTAAGGAAGGCTAAGTTCGGGTGTAACCGAACATTACATACTCAGTTGAGAGCTGTGGAGACAAAGTAAGGAAAAATCAATTTGTTTGTACGATATGAGTATCAAATGAAAGGTGTTAATGAGTATTTTAAGAGGGCGTAGGCCTTAGTTCTATATGTGGACGCCTTTTAGAGATATCGCCGTAAGGTGGACCAGGGGTGACTCTAGAATTTGTTTGTACAATATGGGTATCAAATGAAAGGTGTTAATGAGTATTTTTAAAGGGAGTGGGCCTTAGTTCTATATGTGGACGCCTTTTCTAGATATCGCCATAAACGTGGACCAGGGGTGACTCTAGAATGTGTTTGTACGATATGGGTATCAAATTAAAGGTATTAATGAGGGTTTTAAAATGGAGTGAATCTTAGTTGTATATGTGAAGGCGTTTTCGAAATATCGACCAAAATGTGGAACAGGGTGATCCAGAACATCATCTGTCGGGTACCGCTAATTTATTTATATATGTAATACCACGAACAGTATTCCTTCCAAGATTCCAAGGGCTTTTGATTTCGCCCTGCAAAATTTTTTAATTTTCTTCTACTTAATATGGTAGGTGTCACACCCATTTTACCAAGTTTTTTTCTAAAGTTATATTTTGCGTCAATAGACCAATACAATTACCATGTTTCATCCCTTTTTTCGTATTTGGTATATAATTATGGCATTTTTTTCATTTTTCGTAATTTTAGATATCGAAAAAGTGGGCGTGGTCATAGTCGGATTTCGGCCATTTTTTACGCCAATACAAAGTGAGTTCAGATAAGTACGTGAACTGAGTTTAGTAAAGATATATCGATTTTTGCTCAAGTTATAGTGTTAACGGCCGAGCGGAAGGACAGACGGTCGACTGTGTATAAAAACTGGGCGTGGCTTCAACCGATTTCGCCCTTTTTCACAGAAAACAGTTATCGTCCTATAATCTAAGCCTCTACCAAATTTCGCAAGGATTGGTAAATTTTTGTTCGACTTATGGCATTAAAAGTATCCTAGACAAATTAAATGGAAAAGGGCGGAGCCACGCCCATTTTGAAATTTTCTTTTATTTTTGTATTTTGTTGCAACATATCATTACTGGAGTTGAATGTTGACATAATTTACTTATATACTGTAAAGATATTAACTTTTCTTTTAAAATTTGAATATAAAAAAATTTTTTTTTAAAAGTGGGCGTGGTCGTTCTCCGGTTTTGCTAATTTTTATTAAGCAGATATATAGTAATAAGAGTAACGTTCCCTCCAAATTTAATCATGATATCTTCAACGACTGCCAAATTACAGCTTGCAAAACTTCTAAATTACCTTCTTTTAAAAGTGGGCGGTGCCACGCCCATTGTCCAAAATTTTACTAGTTTTCTATTCTGCGTCACAACTTCAACTCAGGTACCAAGTTTCATCGCTTAATCCGTATTTGGTAATGAATTATCGCACTTTTTCGATTTTTCGAAATGTTCGATATCGAAAAAGTGGGCGTGGTTATTGTCCGATATCGTTCATTTTAAATAGCGATCTGAGATGAGTGCCCAGAACCTACATACCAAATTTCATCAAGATACCTCAATCAAGATATCTATCTCGATTCCTTTATACCTGTACAACCAACCGTTATCCAATCAAAGTTAATATACTCTGTGAGCTCTGCTCAACTGAGTATAATGAAATGAGTTATGTCTTTACGAGTACAAATCGAAAACTTTTTAAGTCGAAAAATTTGCCTGTTATAACATAGGTTTTCCAACTAATCTTTGCACTTTAGCGGGGTCAGCGTCACGCTCTACCACGGACACATCCAAGTAAGCGTCAATATTTGTCACGCAGGGGGGAGGGGGTCGAAAAGCAGCTAAATGACCGACCCTCGTTGGATGTTTTTTTACAAAGGTCGCTAAATATTTTAATTTTTTTGATGATTTGGTGGCGTTTCTCAACTTCATTAATAAGTCGAAACCTGATTTAGGTTAGAACCCATGATGACATTAATAACTTCGACGCTGTTCTAATAAACCTCATATTTATATACTTGGGATATTTTGGGAAGAAACAATACTTGTTTGCCATTTCTTTTGAAGTTCAGCACCAGTGTGGCGTGGCAGCATGGGCTGTCATTAAAAGCCTGGGGTAAATATTCACAGAATACATACGTATGTGTGTATGTATTTATGTATTTTAAATCCATCATAGTACAATAAAAGACTTGAACAATGACGAGTTCACATATGTATGAGTTAGTAAAAAAATCACAATAATTAAAAAAATATTCCAGCATATCATAAAATATAAAATGTTTACAAGTACTTGGATACATATCATAAAAGGGTGAAAATTACATAGCCTTAGGCTTCGTGCCAAGACTGAAAAACAGAATGACTCTGCAAGCGTAGGAAGTGGCCAAGAAATAAAACAAAAAATGAAGCCCCATCGTTTGTCGTCACAAAGTTGTAAAAGTTAAGATTGAGCTGAAAACGTGGTTTATAAATATGAATGTGATTACATGCATTTAATACGTATATAGGTACTTCATGGCCGTATTAAGAATGTGGAGGCCCGGGGCCGAGTTACTTGTGGGTGCCCTTTTTTGAGGATGTGATCATGAAAATTAAAATTTTTCTCATGATTTTTTGGCTGCAAGTCTTTTAATAATATTGCTGCACAACAACTGATGAGATAACAAATAATTACGCACACATGTGCAGAACAGCAAAGAGCGCAGATATTACTCACACATAAATACAGTAACAACGAGCACAGATGACATTTCACAGCAATAGAGAGCCTATATGACCTCACATAAACAGATCTACATGAATATGGCACAAGCCAATATAAGACACAGAAACGAGTCACAAATAAACAACTATTCGAGGAAGCTGTTCGCGAAAAGTCTAGACCTTGTGAAAAATAGGCGAACGAAGGAACTGAGAGTATAAAATGGCCAATCAGTTTGATTCTTACCGCTATAAATGAAGTATGCGGATACATTAAGTTGTGAGGATTTACTACCATAGTAGTGATTTTAAATAAAGATCATTTTATATACAGAACATTTGAGTTTATTTATTTTATTTATTCGATAGTTCAGTGATTCGAACGATTAGAGAAGTCGCAGAGTTATAGATAATTTTCTAAAACTCGCTACAATATTTTTAAAATCCAGCTCTATCTGAGCTCAGAGCGCCTGAAATAAGGTGCCTTTTTCCCCCATAACATTTACGAAGTCGATTTTTAATGAACTTCATTTTGGAGAACGATATTTCACTTGTACAATTTGTTGGCATCATTGGCAGGTATAAACATAAAAAAATCTCTGAGTTGATAAATGTAGACTGTAGATTGTTTTATTTTTTGATACGGTACAAGAAGAACTCAGTTGATTCCTGTTATTATTGTTGTAGCATAGCTTCGCCCCATCCAATAGGTGCGACCACTCAAAAATTTTCATAAATCAGTTAAGTCCTTTTCCCCTTTTCTGTGGAGATTTGGAAAATGTTTTAGTTATATCAACCCGGTTCCCAAAGTGTCTTCCAAATCTCTCGAATATGTTTTCAAACGCTATTTAGTCTTCAATTCGATTTCCTCTGATTCCATGAGCATGATTTCACCAATAATCTCCCAAAAACTTGCTTGTAAGAGGCAATTTTGTCTCCAAGTGTACCATTTAATGCAACAACAAAATTGAATGTTTAAATTTGTACTGCCAAAGCTCGGGAGCCAAGGAGTGGCACTTTCTGATCGAACTCTTACAGACTTTTGTTGTTGTTCTTGTAGCGAGAATATACTCCTCAAAGGTTTCGTGGATTAATATCGATGTTGATGGTTCTTTGCCGGATGTAGGTACGTTCCGGTAACAAGAATCATTAAGGTATTCATATTTGTATATTCACTTTGAACACATTTAATGGTTGAATCATATTTTGGAAAAATGTCATGCCAGGAGATATAAAGTACATTCTTTTACCAGTCCCTGTGCTTGATCTCTAAGTTTCTACAGTTCGAACGTACGGTTATGACTGTAAGATACTTTGAGTGTTGTTGTCGCCTATGCCGTTGATGCGGTCCTGATGTACTTGTACGAAATGTTGAACACGACAGGTGAAACAATATTTTAAGTCAGTTAAATTGTTCTCAAGTATTTCAGAATGTAGGTATATATTTTGTAGAAATAATTTCAAAAACAAAATTTAATATTTATGACATGAAAATGAGCTATGTTAAAGAATGTTTTGAAGCTGTGTTTAAGCAATATTAAACAAAAAATGTTAATTGTTTAACAGAACTTTACAAATCGACAATTGTACCTAAAGGCAGCAATTCACAACAAGCAAGTTATGATTAGAATACAAATTAATAAAAAAATCAAATGTGAATTGAGGTGGATCGCATTAAATTACAACTTTTCAAGTGGAACAAGATAGGAAAGGAGAGAAAAACAAGAAATGGGAAGGAAAAAAAGTAAAACGAAAGGTACCTAAGGCAGATTAGGAAAGCAAAATCGGAACAAGAACCACAACCATAACTTAATCAAATGCGGAACAATAATTAAATCCGCAACCCAAATCAAAGCCGAGTGAGAAACGGTCAACATAGTACTTGAGCAGAGACAGAAATCGAAACTGAGGTGATCTCTTATTATGTTACATGTATCAGTAATCGGCTCTGACTGGAATATCCACCTATTTTGTTTCAATTTCATCGGCACCTGAGGGAATATCAACCTATCTGAGACCTAGTTTAAAAAACGAGCTATCCCCCCTTTTTTAAAAAATGCACTACGTTAGGATTTTCTTTGTTTCAACTTCAGCTCGAAATGTATTGAATTGAGATATGGCCGTTTTGAAGAAAAATACTCTGATATAGGGCGTTAGGGCGTTCTTCAAACAAATTCTTATATAGAAAGTTCTTCAAAAATTTGCGAAGGTAGAGTGTTTTTTAAACAGCCAACGAGATAGGGTGATATTCCACTCAGCAGTCGATGTACAATGTCTAGTTATGATATCCGCAATAATTCGAAAATTGCTCAACCTATCTGGATAAAATTTAATATACATATACATTGATGGTGTGCTGTTTCAAGCGCCACCAATGCTTTCAAAATTTTGACATCTATGTATTATGAACAACAGAAATATTTCTTTAGATATGACGACATGGACATCAAGCGAAATTTTTGTATGTGGGGTTGGTATCAAGTGTTGAAATCTAAGCTTATTTCTATTCTGCCTTTGTATACCAGCTACTATCTCGGAAACGACAACACCTATTTCGATGAAATTTTGTACACACGTAATACGCTACTTTCTTAGCATGTTACTTACATATGTATTGCTACATAGGATGTTTTTAAGAGGTTGCCACCTATTTGAATTTTTAAAGATACATTTGATTGCTAAACTGGTGTATCAACAAAATACACATTTTTTATGCCGTATTTCAATTTAAAGTAGATTTGCTATCAACTTTATTACATTTATTCCTCCGGATATCTTCTATCTCGAAAACCACTTGAAATATTTGAATAAATTTTTGTATACAGCTTGTTCTGAAATTTCGTTTAATACCTTGCTCACATATTAATAATACCTAGGCAAACAAAAAAGATCAGAGAACTTTGTGAAGTTTCATACAAATTTTTAAAGAAATCAGTTCTTAAAAGTTCTCAAGTCAGCCGATTGTCACTTATCACATCTGGGTTGATTGCGAGCTATTTTTCATCGCAGAAAGAGCAGATATGTCTCTTTTGGGAAGTATGCAATATACACTACTGCTATATTTTGGTCCCATTCTAGTGAAAAACCGGATCAAAAATTGACCCAATGAGGTCCTGTCCAAAATAAGAAGTACTTATTCAACTTAAGGTTAGAGATAATCTATATATATAAAAATCAAATTCTGTGTGTGTGTGGGTGTTCCCTATGAAAACGTATTTCCCACACCTCAATCATCGCCAAATTTTGGCTATAAGTTCCTTCGATCAAGACGAACGTTTTTTCATATTTCAGAACTAAGAATTTTAAATAAATTTTTTTTTTCAATTTCACGTGCGCCACTGGGTGGTGCGACAAATTTTGTATGTCAGCAATAGTTACTCATATGCCATGTTCAGAACTTTTATTTGGTCATAGCATTGAATTCACAAAAAGTAAAAAATTTAAAAAAATTAAAAATTGGGAGATACATTTTGAAGATCAATAAAATCTTATATACTGATTGCTTGACTTTGAGTAAGGGAAGGAATGCGTTAAAATACACCTTCTTATTTAGATTAGTATCTGCCCAAACCGAGCAACGCCGGGTACCCTGCTAGTATAGAATACAAATCAGTTTCATCACACTTCAAAATCGGATTAAAAGATGGTTCGGTGAGAATTCGTAAGAAATAAGAAGAACATATCACACACCTAAATTAAAACAGCGATAAACTCAAAAAATCGCAATGTTCAGAAAAAGCGAAAAACTAACTGCCTCTCCCATATACGCCAAGCAATTTAACATCTTTACAAAGGCTTTTCTCAATGATTAGTGGAGGTATTAAAAAACCGAGTACACAGTTGGTATTGAACTGGCAAGTCCGGAGATACATATAGCTTCGAAATTTCATGTTTTTAAACTATGGGGCATTGATTTAGGTGTGCGATATTCAATTAAACTTTTTAATAATCATGCGGAAGGTGTTTCGCTCTTGTGCTGATCTTGAATTTGGGTATATGGCTGTGGCCTTTTTCCAGAAATGGCCTTAAGTTCAAACGAAAATTTCAAACTAAGAAAGCTCATAAAGTCAACTGACATTTTCACCATTTGAAGTTTTCGAAAGGTTAATTGATCTTATAGCTATTTTGCGTGGTGATAACGTCAACTGACCCGGCCCCACCATTCGTGATGACCTAAAAATAGTTCTCAAAAGTTGGAAAGAATATTCGATTTTTTACCATTTCTTTACATTCTTACCAAAATATTTTTTCCCAAAGTTTTGCATGCTAAAGAAGTGTTGACATTGTAAAATTTTATAATGAATTTCAGCTAAACGACAAAAGTTGATTTCAAAAAATGTATTCTCCTGTTATATTGTTATTGTTTATATTGTTATTAGAGAGAATGACATGTGTTTTTTAAAGGAAAGCAAAAAATTGGCTAAACTCAATTCAAAAATTAAAGAAAATTAGTCCACAACAATTTATGAAAATACTAGCAGACCCGCCAGACGTTGTTCTGCCCTAAATTTGGCCTATCTGCATATATTTGGAAAGGTTGATGCGACTAAATCGAATATCACAATGAAAATTACTTTAGAGCTCTCAGCAACAGCTTTCATTTGATATCCATTTGTATAAACACTGTTTAGGTATTCACGGACCCACGTTTTGGCCTATATCTGGAGACCCTAGTCACCCAGGGGTATGAAAATTACCCTCTACTAAAGCACTCATCAACAGCTTTCATTTGTTATCCATATTCAATAAACACATTCTAGGGGTACCCTGGTCCACGTTTGAACAAAATCGACTGACGCATCTCTTCAAACACCGGCGACCAACTAACACACACTTTAGCCTTTCCTTTTATATACATAGATTTTTATATTTCACATTTCTCTATGATATTAAAACGAAATGCAGATATTCATTGCTTTTGAAATTCGGCTTAAAAATTTCACATGGAACAACTAAAAAAAATGTCTTATACTATGTTCAAACAGAAAAATAAATTGAGGAAATTTCGATTTGAATTGAGTGCTGTTCATACAACTCGATTTAGCTTACACAATAGTAATTTGATAGCTGGTTGGCTCATCTCTACAGCAAGAACACATACCTTTGTTCAGACTGTCAAAATGTGCGTGTTGGTATTAGGCGAATGAAATGGAATGAAAACATAAAACTTTGAAATTTTTGTGTGTTGTACGAAAATGTGTTCAATGTTTTGGTTTCATTTTGAGTTTGCCATCTTCTTTTGACAATCTCTACTCCAGTGAAATGAAAGACATAAAATCAGCTGATGAGATGAACCAACCATATAGTTCAGCCGTGCGTAGCTGACGTTTAAATATACTCAATAAACACACTTTAAAATGTTGCATTTGCAGTTTGAAACAATTTATTACGCAATTTTTTTTAAATTGGCAATTTATTATTACAATTTATTATATGACAAATTGCGTAATAAATTGCCCAAATAGTATAAATTGCCAATTTGGTGTGTGTTTGAACCTAGTATTAGTACTTCTAAATCGCGGGCCCCCTTAGAAACCCCGGGTCCGGGGGTAATCCCCTCCCTCTCTCTCGACCGGTCTGGTGATGTGCTATACTTGATATCATTCGCTATAATATTTTGTATTGATAAGCAGGTTGTTTAATTAAACACCAAGCAATTACACGGAAGTATATCCGCACCACCTGAAAATATGAGTGCCGCTGCGTATCGTAACATTTTATTATTATGTACTACACACGGGGTGCCAATCCATCGCGGACAAACATAGTGACACGTGATTTTTATATATAAAGATTTGCATTATGTCAATTAGAAATGCGACAAATTAAAATTTTTCGCAAAAGTCGTCGGAACTGCATAAACTGTTTTAATGAAAGAAAAAAAACGTAAACAAACGCAGCGTTGAAAAAATTCAAAAATTTAGTTGATTCAAAAGTTCTCTGACTACCAACTTTATTGCATGCAATTATCGCATACCGATTTACACCGTTCAATTCTCAGAATTAGTTTGAAAAATCGGTCAATTTAAATGGCTTTTTAGTTATATTTTTTATATTTTTCTCACTGCTGTGATATTAAGCTCTTTAAACTTCAAATCAATTTGCGAAGGTATTTGTCACGATCTTGATTACCCATAGAAAATTAAATTAAAAAAAAAAGAAAAAAAAAAAAACAAATATAACGTACTACCATAATCTATGAAACAATAATTTGCAGTTTAATAAAAACGCAATGATAAAGCATTTGCAATTGTTTCGGAGTAAACAAAGAACTTTAAAAAACATATAATTATTTATTGCTTTTCATTTTTATAATAATAAAACATTTTCCGCAATCTTTCTTTATTCCGCAAATTGCTCTTTGAAATCAACTTTAGTTGCTTTTTTTAAATTTATACCTAGATATCCATTTATACATACTTATATTGTGTTTGCAGATATGTATTTCACTTTTTTTATGAATTTTAACTATTATTATACCAAGCTTTCATTCGAATTTGCCATAACTAAAAACACCAGAAACGTGCGTTTAATCTTGAATATTTCATCTTTTCATACAATCTAGCAATATCTACGCTTTATTATCTACCTTTTGAGGCATTCGTTAAGTACTTAACATTCATTGGGCATGCGCATCTTGATTGTCTTATTATGGACATTCGCATTAGGGTGGAAACACAATAGATATTTGTTCTGTCATGCGCCATTTTTATTCTCAGCGTGCTTTGCACACAGAGTATATTAACTTTGATTGGATAACGGTTGGTTGTACAGGTATAAAGGAATCGAGTTAGATATAGACTTCCATATATCAAAATCATCAGTATCGAAAAAAAATTTGATTGAGCCATGTCCGTCCGTCCGTCCGTCTGTACATTATCACGTTAACTTGAGTAAATATTGAGATATCTTCACCAAATTTGGTACACTAGCTTATCTGGACTCAGAATAGATTGGTATTGAAAATGAGCGAAATCGGATTTTTAACCACGCCCACTTTTTATATATATAAAATTTTGGAAAACACAAAAAACCTGATAATTTAGTAAATAATACACCTAGAATGTTGAAATTTGACATGTGGACTGATATTAAGACTCTTGATAAAAATTTGGAAAAATTTTTGAGAATGAACGTGGCACCGCCCACTTGTGATAAAATCAATTTTACAAATATTAGTAACATAAATCAAAAATCGTTAAACCTATCGTAACAAAATTCGGCAGAGAGGTTGCCCTTACTATAACGAGTGATTTGAAGAAAAATTAACGAAATCGGTTAAGGACCATGCCCACTTTTATATAAAAGATTTTAAAAAGGGTCGTGGAAGAATAAAATAAGCTATATCTTTGCAAAAAATAGCTTTATATCAATGGTATTTCATTTCCCAAGTGAATTTATAACAGTAAATAGGAAAACATTAATTTAAAAAAGTGGTGACTAAGCATTTTTCTATGTTTCGGGAGCCATAACTCGAAGAAAAATTAACGGATCGTAACAAAATTGGGTACACAAATTTTCCCTATAGCAGGAAATATTTCTGGAAAAAATGGACGAGATCGGTTAAAGACCACGCCCACTTGTATATACAAGTTTTTTAAAAGGGTCGTAGACGAAAATAATAAGCTATATCTTAGCGAAAAGGAGCTTTGTATCAATAGAATTTTACTTTCTAAATTGAATTGTAACACTAAATTGGAAAACACTAAAATTTTTGAAAATGGGTGTGGCACCGCCCCTTTTATGACTAAGCAATTTTCTATGTTTCGGGAGCCATAACCCGAAGAAAAATTAGCATATCGTAATGAAATTGTGCACACATATTTTCCTTATAGCAGAAAATATTTATAGTAAAAGTGGACGGGGATCGGTTAAAGACCACGGCAACTTAGATATAAAATAAGTTTAAAAGAGTCGTAGACTAGAATAATTAGCTATAACTTAGCAAAATAGTGTTTTGAATCAATGATATTTCACTTATCAAGTTTTATTGTAAGAAGAAATGGGGATACATTTTTTTTTTAAACGGGCGGTGCCACGTGTTATGTAGAAAAGTAATTTATCAGAAAAGAAAGTTACAATTGAAGTTCACGCTGAGTAAATATTATTCAGTTACACCCGAACTTAGGCACCTTCACTTGTTTTCAATGTTTTTTTTTTTAAACTATATGTATGTGTGTACTTAATTTATATATCTTTACGACACCAAAGTCAAGTTGTGTTTGTAGATGATTTCATGTTTTCGAAACATCCAAGTACTGCTCATTAAAAGTACAGCCATCATTATTGATTCACGAATACTTTATATTACCCAAATTAATCATTTTTCTTTCGACAAAAATTTTAGTGAGCTCAAATTGAAATTAATTAAAGTTTAAAAAAAATTACAATGAGATTTATTCAAAATCAATTAGATGTTGAAACAAAAGCAATACAAGTCGTTAGCTGTCAGTATGTAGCAATTGAATAGAATTAGCATGATATAGCAGAAGCAAGAAATTTTTTTAAAAAGCGTATACAAAATTTAAAATGAATTAACAAAAATTGTAAACATCTCTTTAGTTCTAATTTATTGTGCATTTCTTTCATGGTATTCATACAGTTTTTGTATGTGTGTGTGTATGTATGTACACTTGGCGTCAAAATGGTGGCCCTATTTTATTAATATTTTACAATCAAGTCAAGTCAAGTTAGTACAATAGGTCGGGTCCTGGTCCCCTTTCTGGAAAGAACTTTCTCAAATATTAAGTTGGTCAAAGAGGTACCCCTGTACCGAATTTTAAGCAAACTGCACTACTGAGAGAAAAGTTTCTCGTGAATATGCTAACCAAAGAAGAACCAAGGCTCCAAGTTTCAAGGAAATCGCATCAATAATTTTTTTTAGAATATATCGGGCCGTGGTCCACTTCGCGGATTAAAAAGTTGTTTGTATATTAACTTGGTCAAAAACGTGCCCCTATATCATGCAAATCGCACCATAAATTCGAATTTTTAGAATAGGTCGGCCCTTCCCAGAAACAAACTAAATTGTGAGGCTAAAGCATCCTTGAATCCCCTTTAAGATACACATAAAATTTCGTCGAAATCGGAAGATTCGTTTAGAAGGAGCGGCCGCGGTGGTGTGATGGTAGCGTGCTCCGCCTACCACACCGAAGATCCTAGGTTCTCGCCCCGGGCAAAGCAACATCAAAATTTTAAAAACAAGTTTTTTCAATTAGAAGAAAATTTTCCTAAACGGGGTCGTCCCTCGCCGGTGTTTGGTAAGCACTCCGAGTGTATTTCTGCAATGAAAAACTGTCAGTGAAAACTCATCTGCCTAGCAGATGCCGTTCGGAGACATGTTCGTGAAAAGTCTAGACCTTAGGAGAAATTGTTGAGCGCGGTGCAAGCGAGAATGAATCAGTTTGATTTTAACATGGTTTAGTCAAGCTATAATAATTGTAATTGTGAAGTACTACTCCCAAAGTAGTCTAAATAATGAACATTTAAGTTATTTATTCGACAATTCAGAGATTTAAACGTTAACAGAAGCTGCAAAATAGTCAGGAACTCCCCAAAATAAGCTACAATATAATGTTCGAGCAATAACAAGTCTTAATATGAATTTTAATTACTTTTATACAATTTCCGCGATCTGCGATATGCAAATTTTTAATTGGGAGAATTCAAAAACTTAGGCATCAGGACTTATGCTTTAGAATAGTTTCGTCCCCTTGGCAAATATTTGAAGTTTTCCAGGACCAAGCTTAACTGCTTCTTCGAGATCTGGCAACTCTGCCGCCCCTTGTAGTTGGAGCCTTAATACAAGTCTCAGTAAATATTTTTCTATACCTGAAGCAGACTGCTTTTTCCATTTAGAAGAGTGACAAAATATTCGAGAGTGCAAGGATACAGTTATCGTCACGAAAATGTTTAGAGTCAGAAACAAAGTTTACAAGTATAAGTTTCCTTATAAAATTAAGAGCATGGAATATTCTACTCTGATTTATTAACTCCAGGATAGAAATACTTGAAATGCTCTTTCTTTAGCATAGAAGCCTAACATATAGCATTCATAGTATTTATGTGCATTTTTAGGTGAATGTAGGGCTTGCCCAACTCTGCTGTGCTGTATATACATGCATACGTCGCTCAAAATCGGTGAGAGCTTGAATTACTATGTTTTTACAGTTTTTTGCAGGGGCTGAAACTGTTATTCCTTTTATAATATAATTCCTTGCGAAACTATTAATTTTGCATTTTAAATATATTTGGATCAAGATAAAAATTATTTTCGGATTTTTATTTCTTGAGTCCGATAGAACTAGTTAGACTCGGACTTTTAAAAAATAAAAGTCCGGAAATAAAAGTTAAACCCGGCCTTTATTTTTTAAGGCCAAAATAAAAGTCCGGCTTGATAACTAAGAAACGGCTTATCCGAAATAAAAAACATTTTGTTTTCGGATAAGCCGTTTCTTTGTTATCAAGCGGGACTTTTATTTTGGCCTCAAAAAATAAAAGTCCGGATTTAACTTTTATTTCCGGACTTTCATTTTTTAAAGTCTGAGTTTAACTAGTTCTATCGGATTCAAAAAATAAAAATACAGATTTTACTTTTATATGAGGACTTTTATGGAAAAAGTTCGAAAAATAAAAAGGATGCGTGATTCGACATGATATTGCTATAGGGATACCGGGGAACTCAAACATTTTCACCTACGACAATTTTTTGACTAGGACTTTTTCGTCTCCGAAAAAAAAAAAATATTATTTGCCGTCCCTGGTTCTTTGGAAGTTAAATTATTTTGTTGAACATTCGGCAATTGAAATTATAATCAAAAGTAGCAATTGAGTGGTGCACATGTGACACTTAAAATGTACAAATTAAATCGCATTGACACATGTAGCTACATTCTAATACATATGTACATGTCTATCAAGAGGTAAAAGTATGTACATATTTTAATAATGCTATCAATTTCGGAAACTATTTATATATGAATATTCTTTTAAAGTAGACCATCGTCAATGAGCCCAGTTGAAAGATCTGATGAAATGGAATTCAACGAAAGCTAAACAAAGTAGAAAACTGGTGAGAATAACATACATAAGTAAAATTGTTGTGAGAATTAAGAAAACCATAAAGATCCCACAATAACATAGCTAAGCCAAGATAACTCAGAATATTAAAGCCTTCCATCTTACCTAGGTTGTGCTTTGCGCGCTGATTGGAAGTTCTACCGATATCGGCTGCTTATTCGAGAATGGCCAATCTAAGAATTCGGTTGAATAACGTTTGAGAATTTGTTTTCAAACCACTATTTTTCGTCCATCGGTTCTAAAGCTGCTCATTATCTCACTAATGAATTTAGAAAAGGTCCTATTCCGAAATTTTTCTAAAGAACAAACTATTTTATAATTTGGTTGAAGGAAATAATATCTTTTAATTTCCTTCGCAATTATCTGTTAGTAAAACCCCAGATTCAAAAAATGAAATTTGTCCGTCTGTATAAATCGAAAAGCTTTAGCTTTGCTAACGCTTGAGCGTACGTTTAGTAGCCATTTGATCTTACTTGGTCAGACTAGAAAAAATGTAGAAGAAAATCGACTTGTCCAATTAACGTTCTTCAGGTTGTACGTGCATTTCTACTCCCAACCAAGTGTGACTCCCAAAAAGAGCTGCAATGACCTCTACTTTGAGTTATAGAGAGGTTAAGTAATTGAACTTATATACTTCGAAACTACTTGTCAAAAAGCGCTTAGCACTTAATACTCTATGCAGCCCCACTTCTTCTTCTTCTTATAGCGGTTCAGACACTCCCGGAAAGTTTTTGGGAGTATTGTCGATAATAATGGGGCCTAGCTGTATATTGATCCAATATGTTCCTGAAATGAGCACCTGTAAGGTATTATTAGCACGACTATCTCGGAAATGATTTGATATAATCTCGTCCAACTTCCTGGGTCTGTGGATTTCAGCCGCCTCTTAGGACAGTCATGCCTACTGTGGGAATATTCTAAGCTCCATAAGCCGCTGTAGAGCAATATCTTTGCTATTTTGCGAACCAGTTCTGACTTTACAAAACTGGCTTCAAATTTATAAGTATTAAATACTAGTTCTCCTTCTGGTAAATAGTTCTCTTCTCAGCAAAATTCGATTAGGACAGGACTAAGCCGGAAGAGTCAGAGAGGAGCATGTGACTATAGCTAGTTTAGATCTCTTTATATGGCTTGAAGTGATCCCTTTTGTTTGAGCATGTCCGATTGAAAAATTAAATATACAATTTTATGCCAGAACTGCCACAGCCTGATAGATTCTCTTTGCATACACATATGAGTACTGTTAAGAAGGTCATTGGCATTTGGTACATAGACTTGAAAGAACACCTCTTACACAAGAGGCATATAAGAGAGAGCTTGAAGTTATATATAACATTGCTGCAAACAACGGATACAAAAAAGCACTAGTAGATAAGCCCAGAAGGACGCATGGAGAACCAAAAAGAAATAATGAAGCGGAAAATAATAACGACTGGGCGACTAAGACATATACTGGAAAAGCAACATATAAATTGGCAAACTTCTTTAAAAATACAACATTAACACAGCGTTCAAAACATTGAACAATCTAGGGTGAAAACTAAGAACTAACACTAACTCAGAAGATCCGTTTAGCAGCCACGGCGTATACAAAATTACCTGCGGATGCCAACATATGTAGTTACATAGGACAAACAGGACGGAAAATAAGAACGAGGTTCAGAGAACACATTAGAGATTACAAGAAAAGAACACGGAGTCCAAACATTATACCAGAGTCTAACTTCGCGAATCACATGAATGTTTCCCAGCAAACATCAATAAAACAGTTAGGGTCCTTCACATACAAGCAAAAGGTACTCGAAAACAGAAAACATTCGACGGTAGAATAATAAACGAACAGATAAACACAATTTCTGACCCAATATTCGAGCCTTTAAAACTTGTTTACAAGAAACAAATAATCACCAGGTACAACCCACAAAGAAGGTCAAACGACTAAAATTACGGACTGCCTCAGTCAGCTACCCAAATCGATCAGTAAATACCATCCTCGGTTCAGAATGAACACACAGCACATACACATAACTAAATATACACAAGCATCAATTTTAACAATACGTGCTCATGTACCTTCGAACTATAAATATAGGACAAACGACAACAACAGATCAGAACGAAAATCGACACTGATTATGGCACAATGCCGAAACCGGTTTGTCTCGAAACCAAATTGACAAGGGATGACGGAAAATCGTTCCAATATACATCATTTATCCACCCTGTCGGAATATCAATTAAACAAAACAAGTCAGTTAAGAAGGTCTTCTTTCTAGGCTTATTTGAACTTTAATGGGTCCTGTCGAATAAACTATTTTGGTACCCCTACGAACACTAGACGGCCACCGTGGTGTGATGGTAGCGTGCTCCGCCTAACACAGCGTATGCCCTGGGTTCGCAACATCAAAATTTTAGAAATAAGGTTTTTCAATTAGAAGCAAATTTTTTAAGCGGGGTCGCCCCTCGGCAGTGTTTGGCAAGCGCCCCGAGTGTATTTCTGCCATGAAAATCTCTCAGTGAAAACTCATCTGCCTTGCAGATGCCGTTCGGAGTCGGCATAAAACATGTATGTCCCGTCCAGCCAATTTGTAGGGAAAATCAAGAGGAGCACGACGCAAATTGGGAGAGAGCTCGGCCTTAGATCTCTTCGGAGGTTATCGCGCCTTACATTTTTTTTTTTTATTTTACGAACACTAGACGGTATCTTACTACCCCTACAGGAATACAGAACTACACAGATGAGGGACTTGTGGGAATAAATTATAGTCCATTGTAGAGGGAAGCCATCAATCGCGCCACACTATCGTTAGAGGGTAGTCGTATGATTTTTTGCATATTCTACTTAAACTTTTGCTCAAATTTCGTTCTTTACCCAATTTAGCCTCGAATTCCCACTTAAGGGAGATGTTTAAAGTTAAAATTTTCTTGATAGCACTTTTATTTGATTGCAATAGCATTGTAGCTACTAAACCTTTCATAAATACTATGGCTGTGAACTGCATCTGGATTTTTCAACTAACCGGATAAACCGGATATTCGAATAACCGGATAGCTAAGGAAAAAATCCGGCTATCCGGATATCCGGATTCGCAAATGGGAAATCTGAATATCCGCTCTTCGGCTATCCGGATACGTAAACGGATCCGTATGTCCGGATACTGGAATATGAAAGTTGAATATCTGCATATCAGAATTGAACGAAGCAAACATCGAAAAATTATTCACAAAATATGTTTGTAGATTATTAAATTAAAGTCAAAAATTAAAAAGCTACAATTTTGCAAACAAGTGAAAATAAGAACAGTGCCAATTTTTTTATTTTGTGAAAAAACGCTGTTAATTGATTTAAATGCCCGACGAATTTATTGTTATTAATGTTAAATAAACATAAATAGTACATCAATTATACAAAAATACGTTATTAACCGGATCTTCATAAATCCGGATATCCGGATAGTTTCACAAACGAATATTAACCGGATATCCATGTCGTCCGGATTTTATCCGTGCCAACGGATATCCGTATGGATATCTGGATATTCGAATGTGCGGATAGTCCCAGCCCTAATAAGTACATAAGGCGTTGCTTCGTTGCTCTACTTTCGAATACACAGAAGCAGCAACTGAAACCCAACGAAAATGAAAAGCGAAACAAAAAACCAATAAAACTTTAAATGAAGCGTGTTAGCCTTCAGTAGGGCGTACTTAGATATGCATAGACTTATGTATGTACATATGTACTTACAAACAACGAAATGTAAAACTTACGAAAAACAGAGCAATACAGTGCACTATGGACCAACAAACCGAATTTTGTGGCAAAATAATCAAAGTGTTTTGCAATTTTATATTAGGAATATATGAATGTTAAATATTAAAATCTGAAATGGTCGATCTATAAGGTTGGACTTATATATGTTTCCAAAAATATATTAGATTTTCTAAAAAGTTGATAGAGAGATGGCCTAGAAGGTTTCATGTGGTTATATTAAATCATTTCGGATATGGCCGCGCTTGTACTTTAATGATGCTCATTACCCCAAATTCCCGGACCCATATTTGGTAAAGCACCATCAACACCGATGGCACTCTCCAAAACCTTTGGCGAGTGTCTTTATCGTTACAACAACAACGACAGACATAAATGTCTCCAAGTGGAAGAGAGGGCAATCCCATTCAACATAGCCTAACTTAGATACCCCAAAGACGTTAAAGATTATTCCAAATCAATCAAAGGTCTTGCACACTTATTGACAGCCCAGTTGTAAAAAATGAATAACAGATTATTGGTTTTGCATAGCTGTGAAGCGATTTCTCAACCAACATATCAATGAATAAATAAAACCTCACATGTCTTTCGGGACCGGTTCTGGAAAGTTTGTCTGCATCTTTGGCTTAAAATGTTCTAATTAGGCTTCACATTCAGGGGATTCACGAAGTGTAATAACACGTCATGGTGTGACAATGTCATACACTCATTACCATCGGTGAATGTATGATATTGTGACGTCATTATAGATACACAACTTCAGAATTTATGGAATTTTCGGGTGTTTGTCTTTTTCCTTTTGAACTTATATCGGAACTATTTAAAAGGGCGTGGTTGATGTTATTGTAGCAGTGTTTGTATGTTACGCCTCTCCAATATGATTACCAAACATAAAAGAAAGACACTGGAGGAAACCGCAGGCCTATAAGAGCATCGCGCGAAGGGATATCTTCTTATGTCTCCGGAACATCATCTTCACAGTGAGGCCAGATTACACCCTATAAAGGAGAAAAATTAAATTCCGAACAAAGAGTTGAATACACAGAAACCTGGGCATCTCAACACACATCCGATTGAGGAGGCCCCGCCTCCGAAGAACTAAAGGAATAATCTGCGTAAGCACTACGTGCAAAGCAACATCAAAATTTTAGAAGTAAGGTTTTTCAATTAGAAGAAAATTTTCTAAGCGGGGTCGCCCCTCGGCAGTGTTTGGCAAGCGCTCCGGGTGTACTTCTGCCATGAAAAGCTCTCAGTGAAAACTCATCTGCCTTGCAGATGCCGTTCGGAGTCGGCATAAAACATGTAGGTCCCGTCCGGCCAATTTGTAGGGAAAATCAAGAGGAGCACGACGCAAATTGGAAGAGAAGCTCGGCCTTAGACCTCTTGGGAGGTTATCGCGCCTTACATTTTATTTTTAAGCACTAGTACGAAATTTGGCACTCAACAATTCAGCTGTATGTAGAAAAAAACACTAAAAGACCCCCGGATAAAACTACAACAACTCATAATCACTTCCCGTGAACCCCGTTCGCAAAGACAAATATCCTAGACTGGCAGTTGTGGAAAGCAAAGTCTTCAGTGAGACGCCCGTCACTGTACCTCAACTTCGATCTGGATATTCTAACAGGTTAAACTCTTACCTATCCAGAATCAACCCCGACACACATAGTGTTTGTCTTGCTTGTAACATCTCTCTGGTCAAACACTGTTGAAACAGCTAGTTTCCTCGGACTCGCGTTAGAGGATAGTGATTTAATTTGTGAGTGAACGCGCATATTGAACGGTGCGAAGCACTGCTACAAAAACAACAATAAAGGGCGTGGTACTTCCCCTTTGTAAACTGAATTCTTTAGCCTTCTGCGTTAGTCTGACCCATAGTTCAGACAAAATCCAAGCGGTGAGATAAATTTCAGAACAGAGAGGATTGATATTGACCAACAAGTAAGTGGAGATATTCATACAACAAAAATTGATTGTTTTGAGACATTTTAACATATTTCAGGTGAAAAGTAGCAATGCACAATGCGTGTTGCAACAAAAATGTTGTCGACTGTTGTTAATAGCAATGTTGCACATGTTAAGAAGAAGAACAGCACAGACATTCAAAAATATGGACAGACAACCAGGCAATCGGCACAAAAATAGCTTGGAAAGGCCAAATGAGTAACGAGTGAAACCGGCTAAAAGATAGGCGATCAGCAAAAAGGCAGAAGCAGTTGCACATAAAGACCGGCTAAAACCAACGCATTTAAACAAAATGCAAACATATACTCAAACATAATGACAATCGGCGATGGGTAACCGCCGCGCGCTGCCAAGTAAATATGGAATGTAGTATCCAAACATACATTAAGCTGGGTTGATTTGCATGGACGAAAGTTAACCCATATCGCGCCATCGATTTTTCGATAGGTTTTGTGCTCAGGAAAAAAAAGTTCTGCTACACATACTCAAAAATATAATTTTCGAGCCTGCAAAATTTGAGTTTTTTGACTTTTTTTTCTTTGATTTTTAAGGTTTTTTTCATGACCTACTTAAAAAATTTTCATTTGATTTTTAAATTTTCATGTATACCCTGTCCGACTCAAAATTGTCCGCTAAAAACTTTGGCGATAACAGTTTATTGAAAAAAAAAAAAAATATTTTTTGGGTTTTGAGGAGTGTGTTGGTGAAAAAATGTGTTGCTGATGAAAACGAATTTGTCTCATAGTTCCTATCCCACTTAGAATTATGCGATAAAAACGTTGGCATTAACAGTTTAAAAAAAACAATTTATTTTGGTTTTTGGGACTTGTTTTGGTCGAAATCGATTTTTTCATTTCAAGGCTCCAAATCATTTTTTATGTATATGTTTCCGTTAGACCCACCAATAAGTATACGAAAATAATCAGGGGACGAGCTAAGTTGATTTAGACATGTCCGTCTGTCCGTTTGTTTGAACGCAAACTAGTCCCTCAATTTTTGAGATATATTGATGAAATTTGGTAAGCAGGCATATTTTGATGGAGGATTTGACATTTGTTGGAATCGACCGGATCGGACCACTATAGCATATACCTCCCATACAATCGATTGTTCAATAATAGGGTTTTTGCCATTTCTGCCCCATTTCTGCCTCATTTTAACAGCTAGCAACATCAAATTTTACCACAAGCTTACGTATTGGGCATAGATGGTTGTCTAAAAAAATCGTGAAGATCGGACAAAAAATTAAACAAAAAAAAACTGCACTTACCACCGTGTTTAGCACATGAATTCACTTGGGACTAAAAATCGATTTCGACAAAAACAAGTCCCAAAAACAAAAAAAAAATTTTTTTTTTAAACTGTTAATGTCAACTTTTTTATCGCATAATCTTAAGTGGGATAGGAACTATGAGACAAATTCGTTTTCATCGGCAACACTTTTGCACGTTTCTGAAGAAACCATTAAAAAAAAAAGGCGAAAAAATAAATTTTTTCACCAAAACACTACTCAAAACCCAAAAAATATTTTCTTTTTTTCAAAAACTGGTATCGCTAAAGTTTTTAGCGGACAATTTTGAGTCGGACGCTGTATAAATGAAAATTTTAAAATCAAACGAAATTTTTTTAAGTAGGTCATGAAAAAACCTTAAAAATCAAAGGAAAAAAGTCAAAAAAGTCAAAAAACTCAAATTTTGCAGGCTCGAAAATTATTTTTTTGAGTATGCTTAGTGGAACTTTTTTTCCTGAGCACAAAATCTATCGAAAAATCCATGCCGCGATATAGGTTAATAAATCGACCCAGCTTAACATACATACTTGTATATGTATTAGGTAGGTAGATAGCTTCACTGCAAAAAATTTTGTTACCTCCAATTGCAACCAAACCAATACAATGTAATCAAAAATCAAGGACTTGGTGGTACTAAATATGTTGTGCGAATTAATGGTGCATAAATAAATCGATGTTGTTACAAATGTTGTAAATATGTGAGTATGTGTGTGTGCGCTTGCAAGCCATGCAGCAGGTAGAAGTACGTAAGCCACAAATGCGACTCGTATTTAACGCTTATTATGCTAAAAGTTAAACTGCAAACCAATGGCAACAAAATTAAGGAAATATGTAAATAAAAACAAAATAGCAATAAATAAAAATAATTCGCTATGTCGGAAAAATGTTGCTGCTACACAACGTTTATTCCACAAAAAACAAAAACAACAAACGCGAAGAGCAAAGGTGTTGAGTGCAAGATGGTGCTGCATTTTTATTGCTTTCAAATACGAACGATTAATGTTGCGAAATCACGACAACCACAAGCACTGATACAAACATAAATAATTTATGTATATATTTTGTAGCAAAGCATAATTGTGGAGGATATCATAAAACATAGTACAGATGTAACTTTACCAGAGTCAAATAATTACGGGCTTTTTGAAAAGAGCTTCGTCGGCTTCTTACCGGTAACACCCGATACCGAAAATTTATTGTTCTGATGTGTAGACATCTTTGCTCGTCGCATAGGGGAGTCCTGAATGTAACTGTAAGATGTACATATGTGTAAGCGTAAGGTTAAGCGTAGTCTTTGTAAGAGGTATGCTACATGGGGGATACATGTAGAATGCAAATGCAGGCATAGTATGTAATATTGATATTCATATGTACTGTATGGAGTACTATAAGCAAATAAATGTAAGGCGCGATAACCTCCAAAGAGATTTCAGGCCGAGCTTCTCTACCAATTTACGTCGTGATCCTTTAAATTTTTCTTACAAATTGGTGGGACGGGACTTACTTGTTTTATGCCGACTCCGAGGCATATGCAAGACAGATGAGTTTTCACTGAGAGCTTTTCATGGCAGAAATACACTCGGAGTGCTTGCCAAACACTGCCGGGGGGCGACCCCGCTTAGAAAAATGTTTTCGAATTGAAAAACCTTGTTTCTAAAATTGGTATGTATGCTGTATAGAGTAATAAAGAATGATATCGTAATAATAGTCACTACATTATACTGTAGGGTGATATGAGCGAAGTCACACAGCAACTCAAAGCAAGAAAAGTTTCTGATCATATATACAGTTTTTGTACATGCAAGTGCTCGACCAGATGTGTACACTGCTGTTTTGTTGAAAATAAAGAGCCAGAGCGAACAAATGCGTAATTTTTGTACTGATACATAAAGTGTTTACAAAATCAAAGTACGGGGTTTGGTTTTCAGGTTTAAGTTGAAATTAGTCTCTTTTCAGGCCCTCAGAGTCATCCACAAAGAGTCGGCAAAGTCCTATGATGATAATTGGCAATGTCAAATATCCGGAGCTAGCAGTTGAGTGAAGCCGACTTTTCAAGGATATTATAATGGGTTCAACTTCTACTTATCCGAAATTAACCCCGATATATGCAATGTGTAATATCTATGGAACAAACGCCCATGAGTCTTTGCCCAAACCCTCTTGAGACTGCAAGTTTTCTTGGACTTTCGTTAGTGGATATCGATGACAATTTATAAGTATAATCGCTCAAGTTTCAATCAGTTTCATTTTAAAATTCTATAATTTTAGACTTGTATTGTTTAGGAGGCTTAGAATATACCCGCAGCAAGTATGCCTGTCGTAAGAGGCGACTAAAACAACAAATTGATTCATGGGGTTGTGTAGCGCAACCCTTTCAAGGGGTTGCCAGCGCAATTTATATCTTCTTCAACCCAATTTTCAACCTCACCTACCCCTAGCGAGTCCTGTTTCTTTAGTAGCCGAGGCTCTGGCGACCCTAAGCTTATCATTTATCTAGTGGTTGAGAGGAAGGGACGGCCTAGAAGTTATCATCTGGTCATACTAACCTTACAACCTTAATGGTGCTTGTTACCGGAACGTACCGGATCTATTTCCGGCAAAGGACCAGCAACATCTACAACACTTCCCAAAAACTTCGGGGAGTGTTACTATCGATACAATAACAACAACAATTTGTAAGTGATCGCACATTTTCAATGGGGCGGAGCACTGCTACAACAGCGTCGATAACAAATTGGTAATACTGTGATAAGATTCGATAGCATTTTTATAGCCATCGTAACTTTTCGAGAGTAAATCGATTACATTTTGATTAAAAAATTATTAATATTCAATAACAAACTGATAACTCTTTGATAATGAATCGAAAACCAGTTGATAATACGCAAATTACAGATTGGTGGCACTCCGATAACAAATCAAATTATTTTTTGGTAATTAATCAATTTCTTTTTAATAAGATATCGATAACTTTCCAATAATCAATATCTTTTCATAGTAAATCGATGACATATCGATAACAAATCTATAAATTTTTAGTAACAAATTGATAGCACACCGATAACAACTAAATAACCCTCCAACAACAAATCGATAGCTTTTCGATAAATAATATATAACTTTTCAATGATAAATCTTTAACTTTTCGATAACAAACCGATGACTTCTTTATTTTCCTTGCACATATTTTCTGTTTTTAAATGGTTTTTTTAGCTCATATCAGCTCTAACAATGTTTTCAATAACGAAAGCGTTTGAAAATTATCCAACGTCGCCATGAACTTTGACGCTTGCAATATTTATGTTAAAAAAAAATAAATGTAAGGCGCGATAACCTCCGAAGAGATCTAAGGCCGAGCTTCTCTTCCAATTTGCGTCGTGCTCCTCTTGATTTTTCCCTACAAATTGGCCGGACGGGACCTACATGTTTTATGCCGACTCCGAACGGCATCTGCAAGGCAGATGAGTTTTCACTGAGAGCTTTTCATGGCAGAAATACAATCGGAGCGCTTGCCAGACACTGCCGAGGGGCGACCCCGCTTAGAAAAATTTTCTTCTAATTGAAAAATCTTATTTCTAAAATTTTGATGTTGCTTTGCCCGGGAGTTGAACCCAGGGCATACGGTGTGATAGGCGGAGCACGCTACCATCACACCACGGTGGCCTCCATAGTAAAAATATACTTCAAGATATGCACGTATATATGTCGGTTAAGTTGTTTAATGTTAACTTTCTTTGAAATCACGTTTGAGTGACTGACTGACACGCTGACACGCAGTGATGCAGAAGAATTATAAATTTGAAAATAGAAACTCAGCACTTCCACTTGAGCACATATGTAACATATACATATGTACATATGAATATGAAACGTACAATAAACAATTCTTTTGCCTATGAGCTGCAAAAACATTCATCAGAAAAATGAATGACAGGTTCAGGGTGTGTACGCAATTATGGACTGTTGGTAAATAGAGAAGATATCGTAAAGAAGTTTAGTATGAGTCTCATTGTTCTTTGGCAGCACGATTGCAAAAGATTACAAGCATACATATAAAACAAAAACTTATTCATGAATCTAGCTTGACATTGGAATGAACGCGATATGCAAATACAAACGTGGTTACGTACATACTTACGTACTCATCTGATATGTCAATAAGTCACTGTTGATGGTGAGTTGTCTTGAAAAGATATTGCTTTGGCTACCCAATTTATTTATTTATTCAAAGCAAAGATTCTACCAAGCAAACTTAGAAAAATTATTCTTGTGCAGTGCACGGACCTTTAAAAAGAGAATGTTGGTAGACGAAAAATTAAAATAGTTAAAATAGTGGTAGAAGTTGGTAGATTTTTCCTTTCAAGAAAACAATAGCTACATTTTATATTTGTACAAAACAATGCATATTTTATTGTAAAACAAATAAAGCACATTTTACGGAAATAACACTTAAAAAAAAAAGTAAAAAAAACAAAAAAATGCATGTAAATTTGTATATACATAGCTTATGCCTATATCATACTTGTTTTTTCCTGTATTTTGAGCTTGAAATAACCGACTTTGGCATGTTATCGTTTACTTAAAAATTTTTTTATTTTCGTTCAAATCTCAATATATAAAAATCACGTGTCACTATGTTTGGCGCAAATGGACTCCTAAACTACTGAACCGGTTATGAATTTGTTTTGCACCCCGTGTGTAGTTTGATCTAACTTGAGAGATAGGATAGGTTATATCTCAGTTTATAGTAGCAATATTATTTTATTGCAAATTTTTTTATTTGTTTATACGTAATAATAAAATGTTACGTATACGCACCGGCACACACATTTTCAGGGGTGCGGATATACTTCCGTGTAATTGGTTGGTGTTTAATTAAACAACGTGCTTATCAATAAAAAATATTATAGCGAATGATATTAAGTATAGCACATCACCAGGCCCGCCGAGAGGGTGGGGGCGTTCTGAGGGGGTACGTGATTTAGAGGTACTATGACATTTTTTTTAATTCAGGAGAGTCTTTAGTTGTTCCATGTGCAATTTTTAAGCCGAATTTCAAAAGCAACGAAAATCTGCATTTCGTTTTAACATTATAGTGAAGTGTGAAAAATAAAAATCTATATATATAAAAAGAAAGGCTAAAATGTGTGTTAGTTGGTCGCCGCTGTTTGAAGAGATGGGTCGGTCGATTTTGTTCAAGCTTTCACACAAGTTGCGTAAACCTCACGCGGTACAGGGTTTCGAGATATAGGCCGAAACGTGGACCCGAGTACCATTAGAATGTGTTTATAGAATATGGATAACAAATGAAAGCTGTTGATGAATGCTTTAGTAGAGTGTAATTTTCATACCCCTGGGTGACTAGTAGGGCGGGTCGATTTAAAAATCGCTCATTGCTCTGTGAAAATCGTATTCTAGGGATCAAAATAAGAAACTTTGCCGAAGGAATCATACCTCTAAAACGAATTCTGATGTCCCCCCCTTTGGGTCGAACTTTTGGGTAGGGGCAATTTCAATTCTACCTGCTGTGTCTTGTGGCGGCTTAAAAAAAACAACACAAGCAATTTTACGATCTGCAATTGTGTCACAGTGATACCTTCATTTTTTAAAACGGTTGAATAAAAACCCCACACAACTATGTTTACGACATGCAAATGCATCACAGTGATGCCTTGGTTTTAAACGGGGGTTGTAAAAACGCTAATTTCTAATCATTTTTTTTAATTTCTTTTCTATTACTAAGTTAAATTCATTTTTTCATTTACATATGTTCTGAATAAATAAATTTCTAAAGAGAAAAATAAACTCCAAAAAGAAAAAACATAGGCATTTCAAAGTGGGATTTACCAAAATTTGCCCCTACGACCGAAAGGGGGGACATCAGAATTCGTTTTGAAGGTATGGTTCCTTCGGCAAAGTTTCTTATTTTGATCCATAGAATATGATTTTCACAGAGCAATGGGCGATTTTTTTGCCTCCCCACAAATCGACCCGGCCTAGTGACTAGGGTCTCGAGATATAGGCAAAAACGTGGGCCAGTGAATGCCTAGACAGTGTTTATACAATATGGATATCAAATGAAATCTGTTGATGAGTGCTTTAGTACAGAGTAATATATTATCCAGAGACGGACTGGAACTGGGATTGGGACTAGGACTGGGACTGAGACTCTGAGTGGGACTGGGACTGGAATAAAATACATACCACCCTCTGGGACAGGCAATAAGGGATGCAGAAGAATGAGAAAGAATTGGGAGAAGAGAAAAGAGAGAAGAAGATTGAGAAAGAGATACGAGACGAAGATGGAGATAGATGAAGCGAAAAAGACGGAGGGAGGAGTGAATAAAAGGATTAGGAAAAAGTGAAGACGAAGGAGGGCAGAGTCAGACGGAAAAGGCTTATTAAAATGTATGCAGATAGGCCAAATTTAGGGCAGGACAACGTCTGCCGGGTCTTCTAGTTATTCATAAAAAACTGATGAAAATATCGCAGGAAAATATTTGCGAGCTCATCTACTACATTTCTTTCATAAACAAACTAATATCTTGTTTGAATTTGTGCACAAATTTTTTCAAAATAAAAACAGAATTTCAACAAAAAAAATTGTCAGAAAAAAAAGAGAAATCTAGTTCCATATGGGTGTTATTAAATACAAGGAAGGAAATCACCTTCTACAAAGTAAAATTTTTTATACAATCTTATTAATTTAATTGGAGGCTGAAATAAAGTCCGTCCGATACAATACTCTTTTATTAATATTTGATTGGAAATGCTTTGAATTTTTAATCCATTACGCTTGGCGGTTTTTAAGTCGTTCATTATAGAGAACTACCTTTCTGCGGCTGCAGTACTGTGAGGTAATATTGCTAAAGAGCAAATTTATTCACTCAAATTTTCTTTTAGAAGACTCTTTTCAGTACCCCATTTTATCCATCCTTTAAGAATATCGTTGGAAAATATCTTTTCTATTATTTCCTTATCATATAACATTAATGATCGCCATTCGTTGTTAAGAATTTCCATGGAAGTCGTGTGAAATGGAAAAGCTTTAAGTAAGGGAACAATCATTGTCATTTGACTACAATTAATATTTTTTTTATCAACATTTTTCAAAAGGTGTAACTTTTCGTCTTCGAAATTGAATCGATTCTTAACTTCCTTACAAAGGCAAATGTTGATAGATTTTTGGGCTTTGGTGGTAGAAGTGGTAGAAAATGAAAATGGGCTAAAAAGTTGGTAGATCTATCAATAAAGTGGTAAAGTCCGTGCACTGTTCACGTGTACGTATCAATCCGCAGTGGGATTCTGGATATTCCCTCTTAAACTCAAGTTCATATATTTCTTGGATTTTCTGTAACCCGACAAAGCCTTGGCATAACTTCCGCCCACTATTCATATCAACCAGTATTCAAGGTTTTCCCACTGATGCCTTTCGGCCCAACAATTTTTTATAAGAAGAAGATTGAACAATTTTAAGCACTTCGTATATAGTCTAAATGATTCAAAAAGCTGCGGATAATGTGTCCTATTACTATTGTTATTATGAGGCCTTTTTTCAGATCTATTGTGCATGATCTTTACCCAATTGCGGTATGAATTTTTTATGTATTTAAGCACCTCTGCAGGATTTTTACTCCATATCACAAAGGGATTAAGAGTCACACCACCAATATGAAAGTATCTCTGACTTGCCAGAGCAAATCATTCGCAGAGAATATGAACCGGCGTTTCATCTTCCAGCTCATAAAAGCGACAGACTTGCGTATCTGATAGATTTAACTAACGTAAGTGATATCGTAGACTACAGTGTCCCGTTAAGTACCTAGTGAGAGTGCGTAGGTCCTCTCTGCTTATATTAATGAGTTAGGCTGATGCTCTCGTTGCTGAGAGTACAAAAATTTGGTTTGTCTTTGACCTGAGCATTTAATACAGTGCTGTCTGGACTACTTTGCTTTCCAGTAACTTATGGTTTCCCTAGTGTGTGCCTGTGTGAGTCCACAACAGGGCTCTGACTATACAATGCTGCTATAGCACGCTACGTGGCTAGGTAGTCAGCCTGCTAATAACCTTCATATCGCTGATGGTCTGGAACTTAACCATCCTAACAAAACCTTGTTTTTGACAAATAAAACCTTGTTTTTGGCTCCGAAATCATTCAGGGCTCTAATGCATTCATCCACTAGCTTAGAAGTAATTGTATAAAGTTTCAAGGGACTCAAGACTGACTGCCTATCTGACATAATTGGAATACCTCTCGAGGATAAACCTCTTCGTAGACATTCTCTACCACGAACTTCTATTGCATGAATTTTGGCTGAAAAATGATGTGGTAGCCCTTGGTATCGATATCTTAAAAAAAACTGGAACAACGTAAAGAATGCTTTAATCAGTCCGGTTAAGTAACGACGGCCAACTGAGCGGCATAATATTACCTGACCTTACATAGGGTGACCACAATAGAATTAGTACTCAGTACACAGGGTAGTCTAGGAATATATGGTTTAACATCATAATCCATGATGCTCTTGAAATGATGCTATCAAATAAGCCTGGACTCAAACAAGGCATTGTTTAACCTGCGATTGAATTGAATTGTTTTTCAATTGCACTTTTTCTTTTCGAACCTTTTTTTGCACCCCCCTATTATGTGTGGCCGCAAATGCTGCGTTAAAAATACAACAAAAATCAAATTAACCATATGATAGAAAAGTTATCGCACAAACAAAGCCAAACGTCACATAATTCATCAAAAATGCCAATAGCAAATTCATATCTTCAATCCAACACTATTGGCTAATGACTTGAAGCATTGTTGCGATACTTAGATTTCATAGGCGATTAGAATCATCGCTAATAACAACGAGGGCATTGTTTGATACAAAAAAAAATGTAATAAATATCGTGCAAATAATAAATAATAGGCGGAATATGACTGCCTCGTTTGATATAACAAAAGAAATAAATTAAAAAACTTTTGAATGAAAATAATTTACAATGTTAGATTTAAGATTAAATGATTGTATGAAATGGGTTTCATTCCCACAAACCAGCATTTTTGATACCCACATTCATACATACAGCAGCGAACAAAAAAATAGCAGTGGTATACCGAAAGAAATGAAGCTAGTTAAATCAAATGCCTGACTAATAGGGACGAATATGACAACCACGCCCAGTTTCACTCAACTGCATTCCCACTAAATAGTTGGAAATTATTATTTTTGCCAATTTTGAAAGTAGTGACCAACTGCCATCAAAATAAAAATTTGTAGTAACTCAATTACCAATGACTGCAATTTTCTATTTCGGAACAAAACTAATTTTATTTTTAGTGAATTTTCAATTTCCGGCTTTTTGTACGTTTTTTGTATTTTGCGCAAAATCAAACATCTAATTCGTTTTAATTAGCAAGTAAATTACTATTTAACAATACTATTCAAATCCTACATTTAAATAAAATAAAAATAAAAAAAATCATCAAAGTATCGATCAACTACAACATTTGGCATTCTCATTAAAAATAATTTTCACCAACAATTAGAATGATTTTGCGAATTGTCTAGCGATATATAAAAATATAGTATAAGTTTGTTAATGTACACCTGGTAAGAAGTACCCTGTCGGAAAAGTATGAGCAATAAAGCCTGAAAAAAATCAAACTGTATTGAGAGTCGTCGAATGAGCAATGAAGACTTTCTCTATGTTTAAATCGCTAGGCACAGATGGTATATGGTGCTGCTATATCTGGCAGAGCGAGCGCGGAACGGCTTCAGATAATATTTGACGGGCGAATGAGACTGAACTATTTACCCCACTCCTGCGATAGGGAGATATATACGCATGTATTGGGATGAGATAAAGATTGGCGATAATTGCCAACAATTACTCGCATCACTAAAAAAAGATGAGAAGGATGACCATGGGTATTCTGGCGATAACCGGCATTCTGGAGGCACATGCTTTAAAATTAGGTCTCTTTAGTGATATGTCCTAGAAAGCTTTTATTACCTGCCAAGAGGACGGAGTTATTTTATAAAAGAGGTTCTGGTTTCTGTAAGGATTTTTCAGTTTGTTCGTCGAGTATATTTTTGGTAACACTATGGATATATTCAGTCCATGTGATGTCCTCACTCACCGGCTAGTTCAACATAAAATACTTTCTGTAATGTTTGAAAACGTTTTTTTTTTAAAGATTTTTTTATTTATTTTTTAATTTGGGAAAAATTTAAACAATTCCACATCAGGGGGGACAAAACGACACCTGTTTCGAAACCTGCAATAATTGAACTGTTGATAATTGCCTTCTTTGCATAGATTTGCTCTTTGTACTTTGTATCTTAGCTTCTATCAAAGCTACGCTTTGTTGTTGACGGTTCATTGTAAGAACTGGTTTGCTATGTCGTATTTATTTATAGAAAATATTTAATTTAAATGATTTGTTGTTGAAACTCTAGATTTTTCCTACAAGGCATATATGTATAAGCGCGGTATGTGTACAGTTGTCTAAAATTGTTGTTCGTTTGTCTCATTCCGTTTTTTATACTCAGTTGAGCAGAGCTCACAGAGTATATTAACTTTGATTGGATAACGGTTGGTTGTACAGGTATAAAGGAATCGAGATAGATATAGACTTCCATATATCAAAATCATCAGTATCGAAAACAAATTCGATTGAGCCATGTCCGTCGTCCGTCCGTCCGTCCGTCTGCCCGTTAACACGATAACTTGAGTGCATTTTGAGGTATCTTGATGAAATTTGGTATGTAGGTTTCTGGGCACTCATCTCAGATCGCTATTTAAAATGAACGATATCGGACAATAACCACGCCCACTTTTTCGATATCGAAAATTTCGAAAAATCGAAAAAGTGCGATAATTCATTACAAAATACGGATTAAGCGATTAAACTTGGTAGGTGAGTTAAACTTATGACGCAGAATTGAAAACTAGTAAAATTATGGACAATGGGCGTGGCACCGCCCACTTTTAAAAGAAGGTAATTTAGAAGTTTTGCAAGCTGTAATTTGGCAGTCGTTGAAGATATCATGATGAAATTTGGCAGGAACGTTACTCTTATTACTATATGTCTGCTTAATAAAAATTAGCAAAATCGGAGAACGACCACACCCACTTTTAAAAAATTTTTTTTTTTAAATCAAATTTTAAAAGAAAAGTTAATATCTTTACAGTATATAAGTAAATTATGTCAACATTCAACTCCAGTAATGATATGTTGCAACAAAATACAAAAATAAAAGAAAATTTCAAAATGGGCGTGGCTCCGCCCTTTTTCATTTAATTTTTCTAGGATACTTTTAATGCCATAAGTCGAACAAAAATTTACCAATCCTTGTGAAATTTGGTAGAGGCTTAGATTCTAGGACGATAACTGTTTTCTGTGGAAAAGGGTGAAATCGGTTGAAGCCACACCCAGTTTTTATACACAGTCGACCGTCTGACCTTCCGCTCGGCCGTTAACACTATAACTTGAGCAAAAATCAATATATCTTTACTAAACTCAGTTCACGTACTTACCTGAACTCACTTTGTATTGGTGTAAAAAATGGCCGAAATTCGACCATGACCACGCCCACTTTTTCGATATCGAAAATTACGAAAAATGAAAAAATGCCATAATTATATACCAAATACGAAAAAAGGAATGAAACACGGTAATTGTATTGGTCTATTGACGCAAAATATAACTTTAGAAAAAAACTTTGTAAAATGGGTGTGACACCTACCATATTAAGTAGAAAAAAATGAAAAAGTTTTGCAGGGCGAAATCAAAAGTCCTTGGAATCTTGGAAGGAATACTGTTCGTGATATTACATATATAAATATATTAGCGGTATCCGACAAATGATGTTCTGGAGCACCCTGGTCCACATTTTGGTCGATATCTCGAAAACGCCTTCACGTATACAATTAAGGGCCACTCCCTTTTAAAATTCTCATTAATACCTTTAATTTGATACCCATATCGTACAAACAAATTCTAGAGTCACTCCTGGTCCATCTTTATGGCGATATCTCGAAAAGGCGTCCATCTATAGAACTTAGGCCCACGCCCTTTTAAAATACTCATTAATACCTTTCATTTGATACCTATATCGTACAAACAAATTCTAGATTCAGGCCTGGTCCACCTTTATGGCGATATCCCTAAATGGCGTCCATCTATAGAACTATGGCCCACTTCCTCTTAAAATACTCTTTAATACCTTTCATTTGATACACATGTCATACAAACACATTCCAGGGTTACCCTAGGACTTTTTACAACATGGTGATTTTCCCTTACTTTGTCTCCACAGCTCTCAACTGAGTATGTAATGTTCGGTTACACCCGAACTTAGCCTTCCTTACTTGTTTTCTTTCTTTTCTATTTGTTAGCCTAAAACAAAAACTATGAACATGAGAAACGAATAAAATATCCAAAAAAATTTATTAAAACAATTTCAATCAACGTAATTTCTAAAACGCTCTGATAACTACAATAATTACTGTGCAAAAATAAAACCAACAAAATTTAGAAACTGTTAAACTAAGTCAATTAGTTAAATACAAAATTGTATCTTTTGTAACAGTTAATTTTAAAAGTAAGCACTTACAAATTTCATTTACTTTGATAAGCGCATATAAACGGTACTTACTCAGTCTTCTGCACAGTTTTCATCTAATTTTTTTTGGGTAAAGGCTAACAGTTATCCAACACTTTTGTCACATATATATCATTCGGATGGGTGAGAGAATGGGGTGAGAAAAATATAAGGGGAAGCGGAAGGAAAGAGGAAGAGACAGATGAGAGATGAGGAATCAAGGAAGAAGCCGGCAATAGGAGAGAAAAACGTCATATAAAAGGGGAAGAAGGGAATTGAGAAGTTAAGGGACAGTTTGAGAGATAGAGAAATGGACAAAGATATGGAAATGACAAAAAAGAAAAACCGGGAAGGGAAAAACCAGACGGAAAATAACGAAAGAGAATGAAACAGAGGGTTAGGGGAATAAAACCAACAGCAGGAGAGGGGGGAAGAAAAGCAACAAGAGAGGAAGAGCCAAGATAAAGCTACAAAAAAAGAACACACAGATGGAAATATTTATTGACTGGCACAAAAAAGAATGCCTGTAACCAGAAAAGGTTGAAGTGAGCAGGGTCGAAAAATAAGTACTTTAGAACTACTCAGAAAATACTCCCAATATCTACTGAATTAAATAAAAGTTTTAAATTCAATATTTTCACTTCATCGAAATTTTTCTCAATTGAAAGAAACTCTTTTTAGAAATAGTTCCTCATATTAGGTAATGTTTCTGAGAGCATCTTTTGAATATATCAACAATATAGAAACTTGTATTGGACGGAACCTGTGTGGTCGTAAATTGCCTTGAAAGTTCTTCAGTCCTAGTCAGATTCGGTGATTATTTATTAGCAGCTTAAAGAGCTAACGACTTTTCATAGAAATTTTTCGCGACCTCGCGAGCATCTCGAAACTCAGTTTCATTTCTGTACTGCAATACTGCCAATGCAGCGACTAAATTGAATGACGACAAGCTCCCGAGCTTTACGAGTATTTCGAGCTTCGAAAGGCCCGCATAAAGTCAAGCTCTCGAGTCTCGAAACTCTCGTTTGTGTTCGAAGAGAATTTGTGAGCTCTGGCTAAGAGTAATAAGTTGGTTTTTGAGATTTTCATAGAGGTACTGCTCCACCCATAAATTCGTCTGCTTGAAAGCAAACACAAAATTGATAGATATCAATTTTTAGAGGAGCGCGTATATTCACTTTTCAAGCTCATTCCATTTTTTAGTTTTGAATGACAAGTTTAGACACAAGCTTTTTTGTACGATTTGATAATGAAGCGCATCAGCTTCATTATATCAAGCTTGTCGCCGAGCGATCAACCTTGAAAAGAGAGTGTTGACATAAAGACTTCTGTGTCTGAAGACAATAATAAATCCAAAATCATCTGATAACAAGCATACATACTTTACTTATTTATTATACTCAGCTGAGCAGAGCTCACAGAGTATATTAACTTTGTTCGCATAACGGTAATCCGTAACGGCATAAACTAATCGAGATAGATATAGACTTCTATATATCAAAATGATCTGGGTGAAAAAAGAAATTCATTTAGCCACCTCCGTACGTCCGTCCGTGAACGAAATCGGACTACAACCACGCCCACTTTTTCGATATCGAAAATTTCGAAAAACCGAAAAAGTGCGATAATTCATTGCCAAAGACGGATAAAGCGATGAAACTTGGTAGGTGCGTTGACCTTATGACGCAAAATAGAAAATTAGAAAAATTTAGGGCAATGGGCCCACTTTTAAAATAAGGCAATTTAAAAGTTTTGCAAGCTGTAATTTGGCAGTCGTTGAAGATATCATGATGAAATTTGGTAGGCACGTTACTCCTATTACTATATGTATGCTAAATAAAAATTAGCGAAATAGGATGACGAACACGCCCACTTTAAAAAAAATTTTTTTAAGTCAAATTTTAACAAAAAATTTTATATCTTTACAGTATAAAAGTAAATTATGTCAACATTCGACTCCCGTCATGATATGGTGCAAAAAATACAAAGATAAAAGAAAATTTCAAAATGGGCGTAACTCCGCCCTTTTTCATTTAATTCGTCTAGAATACTTTTAATGCCATAAGTCGAACAAAAATTTACCAATCCTTGTGAAATTTGGCAGAGGCTTAGATTCTAGGACGATAACTGTTTTCTGTGAAAACGGGCGAAATCGGTTGAAGCCATGTCCAGTTTTTATACACAGTCGACCGTTCGTCCTTCCGCTCGGCCGTTAACACGATAACTTGAGCAAAAATCGATATATCTTTACTAAACTTAGTCCACGTACTTATCTGAAATCACTTTATCTTGGTATAAGAAATTGCTGAAATCCGACTATGCCAAATTACGAGGAAATGAAAAAATGCCATAATTCTGTACCAAATACGAAAAAAGAGATGAAACATGATATTGGATTGTTTTATTGACGCAAAATATAACTTTAGAAAAAACTTTGAAAAATGGGTGTGACACCTACCATATTAAGTAGAAGAAAATGAAAAACTTCTGCAGGGCGAAATCAAAAGCCCTTGGAATCTTGGCAGGAATACTGTTCGTGGTATGACATATATAAATAAATTAGCGGTACCCGACAGAAGATGTTCTGGGTTACCCTGGTCCACATTTTGGTCGATATCTCGAAAGTGCCTTCACATATACAACTAAGGGCTACTCCCTTCATTAATACTTTTATTTGATACCCATATCGTACAAACACATTCTAGAGTCACCCCTGATCCATCTTTATGGCGATATCCCTAAATGGTGTCCACCTATAGAACTATGGCCCACTCCCTCATAAAATACTCTTTAATACCTTTCATTTGATTTTCCCTTATTTTGTCTCCAAAGCTCTCAGCTGAGTATGTAATGTTCGGTTACACCCGAACTTAGCCTTCCTTACTTGTTTTTGTTTAGTGGCATGTGTCTGGGTTCAGACTTAATTGAAATTGAAGTAGATTTACTGCGCTATAGAAACTAGAAAAAAAATACGCTGTGATTTCAATCTTCTACAATGTTTCGTAGACGACTGCCCAACTTATATTCTTATTTAATTTTTTAAGAAACCCAGAGTGGTGTATGACTCGCAAGGGAGCATTTTGGAGGCTGTGTATCACGTGCGCGACCCTATCAGGGGGTTATCAAAAACTGTACCGCGGGGAGTAGGAAAAGAGCATTGTGATCTGTATATACTGTATCATAGATACTTGAACATAGGTCTTAGCTCACGTCCTTGGGATTGATCTCCTAGTGGGATATTCGCGGGGCTGTGGTTTCACCTCAAATACGAGGGGAGTCCACTTTTGGGGAAGTTGAGAATAAAGCATACTCAATGGAGCCATGCAGTCTCTTCTCCGCTGAAGTTTACTATAAAGCGTTCTCTTCTGAATAATGTTGTCTCTTCAGCTTTCGAAGTGGATTATAAAGCATCATCTTCGGAGCAATACGGTCTCTTTCTTAGAAAGTTGACTATAAAGCATTCTCCTCAGAGTAATGCGGTCTCTTTGCTGGAAAGTTGGTAATAAAACATTCTCTTCAGAGTAATGAGGTCTCTTTGTTGGAAAGTTGACTATTAAGCATTCTCTTCGGAGAATGCTGTCTCTTCGCTGGAAAGTTAGCAGTAAAGTAACGACTCTGTCGCCAAGGTCTGAACGGCCTTTATAGCCACGGAGGTTATACCCACATGCCTTAAATGTGATACCGGATGTCCTGGTGCTCAGAAAAGGTTGTCAAAATTGCAACCGGAAGCCATTATTCATAAAATGGCAAAGGTTGCATCTTATTAAGGTAATACCTTGTGATTGTACACCTGATTACAAGCTAATATGGTTCCAATGATCGGTACTGAAGTGTTTGGCAGGGAACATGGACATGTTTCGTTGAGCCGCTGATCACGCAATTAGATCCGTTGTGTGTTTGGCAACGTGGGGTTGAGCCATACGAGGGCAGGTACTCACGTTAAGCTTATAATACATAAATTTCCTCATATATGCATTTCCCTAAACGTCCGTTAAAACAATCTGAAAATAGGTGTTGTTTAGGTATATTTTCCATTTAGCTAGATAGGGTTTTGTTAGATCAGCTGCAAATCAGTTGAATGTAGTTACTGCAATTTTTTTATGGATCAATGCGTAATGGAAAATATTAAGTCTGAACACTGACAGGTGTATATTTATTTATATTATTTGCTGTACTTTGTTTGTTATCAACTATTAAATTAATTTATTTATTTTTATTTTCAATTTATATTGCAAATGATTTTGAAGAATTTCCAATATTATGATCGTACAAACCAAGGTTAATTAAATTTTCGTGTACATATTCTGTACAAATTTCACTCCTCGAATTAACTAATAGCACTGTATAACAGCAATTTTACAACATAGTAGGTAACCATGGTATTTTTCAAAAAAAAAGAAGACTTTCTACAGATCATTTCGCCGTCTGAGTGGGTTATAAAATCTGTAGAGCTCTGATTGTTGAATTTATTGAAGACCACGTCAACAGGAAAACCCTTGTAGGAGTGCAAGTTCGGATCATATCCCGGTAGCACGGCAGGAAAATCCTCGGAGGGGTGTGTAAAATGTAAACAATTGCCATTTTGTCTTCCCTGATATGGCTAAGGTTGTTTAAGGATTCTTGCAAAATTAAAAAAAATAAAATCAACTAAATTCAATTCCGACCTTGTAAAACCATAGAGATAGAACGAAAGTCAATTGGCCAAAAATGGCACAATGGATAAAAGACCAGATTCACTAATTACCTCTTATAGTATGAAAAAAGTAAAGCAACATCGTCAAGGAATCGAATTTAAAAAAAAAATATATTTACAATGATGCAGTCTGTTGAAATTTATTCCAATGCCACCTGTCCCACACATCGCAAGGTAAAATGAGCTACCATTTTTTCTTTGTTAAATAAACAAGCTCCATTTAGGTACAAATTGGATATAAGTTTCTCATATAGACGTATGGCACAACCAAATTCGTATAGATTTTCATAGTTTGTATGATAATAGAAGATAGTCCCACCGGCCACTCTTAGAAAATAATAATTTTTCGTTTAAATTACACACCTAAGTTACATATTTCATTAGCTTCGTATCAATCGAGTATTCGCCTTTGAGTGATAAAATTTAAAAATTTCTATAGTTACTTCCAAAAGAGGAATTACTTAAGATTTCAGTCAAAGTCGAGTCAAAATGCTCCTCACGTCACTACGGAATGCTTCAAAAAGTATTTTACTCAGATACAATTATCTTGTTTGTTTCGAAAGGGGCACGAGGAAATCATTTCAGTAGTTCGCTTCCCGGATTAAACAGTTCTGTCGGTGTGCCATCTTCAGTGTAGGTAGGTAGGTGAAATGGTTGCGACCCTGGTTGCCCTAGCTAGTAGCTATTTAAAGCTGTTTTGATGCCATGTAACTCGTCTAAAAACCTACGGAATGTTACGGTCAATGTATTACAACCAGCCATAGTTGTTGATAAAATTAAGAATATTCGGGATTGCTATCGCAGATAAACCTCTGAGGTCTTCTAGAAACGGGGTTCCAAGGAACCTTAGTCGGGCTCTAGCTAGAGCCGGGCATTTACACATAAAGTGTTCTACTGTCTCACTGGCATTTGCATCTTTGCAGCTTCTGCAGTAGTCGTTATACGGAATGCCCATCTTTTTCCGCATGCATACCTACTGCCCAATGACCGGTGCAGACTGCTATCAGTTTGCGTGTGTTGGCCCTGGATTTGTTCAGAAGACTTCTCGTTCTCTTTCCATCATATTTTGGCCAAATAGATTTTGATATTGCACAGGTGGTGATGTTATTCTACTTTGTTTGTGCTTTCTTTAAGTAGAAGCTTTGGATATTCCCCTTGGCTACTGCTAAGGGTATGCCTACTTCGACACTGGTTATTTCCTCGTTCATCTCCGATGAGCCCCTGCGTGCCAGCTCGCCGGCCTTCTCGTTACCATCTATCCCCCTACGACCCGGGACCCAGATAACGCATAGTTCTAGATTGGTGGATAACTGGGATATGAGTCGCTTACAAGCCCACACCAATTTTGAGTTAATGCTTGGCTATCCGACAGGATGCAAACTTTACCAGCTACATTCAAGCCCTCCAATGATTTGCAGGCTTGCCAAATCGCGAGGATTTCTGCTTGAAACACGCTGCAGTGCGATGGGAGTCTGAATGATGCAGACAAATTTAGGGACTCAGAGTTGACTCCGGCCCCCACTCCCGATTCCATCTTGAAGCCGTCAGTGTAGATTTGGATGTCGTCGACCCTTATGCCCGGGTTTCTCTTCCACTCGTTCCTGCTTGGAAGGACGGTATTACAACCGTACTCAAACTTCAATGTGTCGTGAACTCTTGTGAAAATTGTTTTGCCATTTAAACATCCGCCATTTGACTCTGCCTGCCATGAGTTGCAAAACCAGTTTCAGGCGGAATAAGCTCGAATATTTCTTTGTATCTAACCGAACAAAGTCTACAAATGCGCTGATTACCATTTAAGAGCGCTTCACTAGATTTGGCAAAGTTCTTAGAGTGGTCCATTCTATATTGAGATGTTTAAGGCTATTAGGCAGACATAGCTGACTTATGTAGATCTACATTAAAAGAATTTTCATGTTCACGTCTCCAATTTTTCATAAACTCCCTGGCAGAATGAAGGGAGCATCAGGCTATCATATATTCTTTGCGAAACTATTTTGCTTTACATGTGAGGTTTATTACCAATTTCCAGCACCAAGAAAGTTTGTTAAGTGCTGAAAAGTGGCAAAATGGCTTCTTATAAACTCCAAAAAGCCTTTTCACTTAGCCTGTTACATATTTAATAAACTCATGCCATTGTTCGACGAATTTGTGCGGTTTTCCCACAAACCTAGGGGGGTATGATCATGCTCTCTCATTACCATTAAGTATTGAGGTGCTATTTCCTGACGCCTTTCACTAACTATAGTATACTGTTAACTCCAAGAAAGACGTCCACATCATTGGCTCTCCCCTACCCTTGGGGAATATTTTTGCCGTTACTACAACAACAAAGATAGTTACACATTCATAAGTTCAAAGTCGACATCCTCTCGTTGCAATTATATGGAGCTTTACTAGCCAAGATGGTATCGAGTTTTTTTTCTCGAACTACAACCATTTAGTGGCTTTGTCGTCTTGTAACTTCCTTTTCAGAGCTCAATATCTCGAACGAAATGATGCGTTGACTTAGCTGGAATTTGTCCCTATTGTTAATGTTTTAGCTTATTCATAAAGGTAGCATAGAATCAACATTCTTAATCAGCCGTTCTGAGAAATTAAGCAGATCTAATGAGAAGCGTGGATGCCGACCATATCAGATGAGGCGGCTCGTGAAGTATTCGAGACAAATTTCTTCGAAGGATTTATGGACCTCTACACCTAGACGATTGCGAGTATCGAAGAAGTTTTTTTGGGTGTCTGTACGAGCTTTATGTAGACATCAACATAGCATATAAAAACACAGCCGCAGCGGTGGCTAGGCTATTTTATGCAAATGAAATATGATGCTTCAACCGAGAAGGTATTCTTATCCGAAACCGCTTACAGAAGCAGTGAAAGAGGGCAGCCCCACTTCGCCACTTTCCAAGAACTTTACCAATTGGCGCTCAGCGAAGTAGTGAATGGCGCTAGCTTGGACCACAAAACCCGTTTAAACGATTAAGCGCTAATAAAGTTAGTTACTGAGGGGTTCAGATATTTATGTCGTTTGTTGAAATGATTGTGTATCGGGGATATGGGCAGGACAAGTTTAAAAGCCATTTTCAAGCTTATAAATCTTTCCCTATTTTCTTAAGTTTTACCAATAAAGTATCTAAATTTACTGGACGTTGACTTAAAACGGCTATCACAAAAGACAATTGTTTATAATAGTAAATACATATGTATAGAAGCATCCTTAATAGTTTATAGAAAACAATAACAGAATAATGAAACTTTACTAAAATCCATAAAATACTGAAAGAAATTGAAAAAGAACGTTATTTTAAATATACGCTCGGACGATTTGGAAACGAAGCGTAACGTGAATCATCACAAAAGCCAAATATATATAAAATATAGCTTAGTAATGTGACTTTTTGTTTTATTCATAAATTTATTTATTTATCTTAGCTTTGTGTTCAGTTTTTCATTTTTATACCTACACACTTGACGTTGGGCATAAAGTCATTGACGTCACCTAGCGTAATCTGAGTACAAATATTGCTGAACCGTATTAAATCAAATTTTAGATACCGATTTTGGTATTTGGAAATTTCATAAACAAATCATTCCAATTTGGAAAAAAACAATTACGCAGAAGGTAATGAGAGAGAAGTAAAACTAATTTGCAAGGGCATCTAATTATATTCACCTCATAACTGCCCATTCCTAATTCAAAGTACTTGGATCAGTTTGAGGAAGGCGCTTTCAACTGATCGACTTCAGTTAAAACTTCGAGTTCAAACAGTCGCTGTCAAAATCGCTTACTTTATTCGGAAGTATCGACGTATCGGAATCGGAACTGAAGCTTTGTAACTCCCTGGAAATAACATCCTAAGTAATACCACCTTTTTGGGTTTTAGTACCGTTGGTCAGCAGTCGGCATGGTTTATTTTATTGTCGAAAATACAGAAGAATATTAAAAAACAAGTAAGAAGGTTTAGTTTCCAGTGAAGAATATTAAAAAACAAGTACGAAACTCTAGATTCTAGGTTCCAGTGAAACCGAAAATTATATACCCAGCTCTTTACAAGTACAGCAGGGTGTAAAAATAACAGTGAAACTACGCCTCATGCATTGTACTATTGTCATGTTCTAATTTATTATTTCAATATACCAAAATTAAAATAAATAAAAGAAGATTTCTGACATTCAATGGGAGCTCTTACATCTATCCTAAAAGCTTCATATCTCATTCTAGCTAAAGCGAACCAGCTGCATAGAAAATTCTCCGGGGATTTTGGGGAGGGTTATCGATGTCCTTTGCCGGATATAGATACGGTACGTCCCGGTAACAAGCACCATTATTAAGGTATAAGCCCCACCATCTTCGGAACGATTTAATATGACCTCATTTCCATGGGCAACTTGTGGTCGCCAGAGCCTCGGCTGCTTAAGAAACCGGATTCGCCACGGCTAAGAAAATGTTTCTATCGGAACCCGCCTATGGAAGCAGAGGAAGAGGGCGGGCTCCATTCCGCTGGAAGGATCAGGTGGAAAATGATTTAAACTACCTTGGTGTGACCAGAGCGAAGAAGCGACTGGCGCGCTTTGTTGGACAGCCATAACCATTTAAACGGTTAAGCGCCAATTAAGTAAGTATGTAAGATTCCCCATTCATCGGCTGACCGTAAACTACCCACAGTTAGTTATCAAATACCCGCCGTCACCCGATTTATCGTTCACCAGTTCCGCCGCTATACATCCACTGGTAACATTCGGACCAATCAGCATTTATTCATTTCATTAACTTCCCACCAGACAACGGTTCCCTCTTAATCGATCGTTCGGGACAGCAGCCATCCGATTCAACTTTTATCTATTTTACCGGTTGGTTTTGGCATCAGTCACCCGTTTATCAGTTTCACTGGTAGTGTTGGTACAGTCAAACCAATTCTACTCTTAACTTGAACTGGCAAGTTAGTCGTCTACCACTCATCTCCCTAATATCACGACTTGTTATACATATATAACTCTTCGACACCATGTGTGTGTGTACGACTTACATATAATCTATATTTGATACGTTTTCATTAGTGAAGGCAGTGGGGTATCTACATCACTCAGGATTTGCCTTCTAGAGTTCGACGAAACCCATCTTAAAATTATATCACAGATGCATATCTGAAAATTGGTCTGCTCATAGAGGCGTTAGGTTAGGTGAGGTTGAACTGGTCGGTCAATAAAGACTTCACATAGGCTGTAAGAGTTCATAGTGTTACCAGAATTTGTTTGACGACTAAAGGGAATAACCTTAATCAGATACCAGGACTTATGTAACAGAATAACTTCGTCCCCTTGGCAAATAATAGAAGTTTTCTAGGACCTAGCTTAAGTGCTGCCTCGAGGTTCGGCAACTCTGCCGCCCCTGATAACTGGAACCTTGACCTGGCGAGCGCAAGACACGAACGAAGACGTAAAGACGTAGATCGATAAGATCGTGTCGTGGCAATACTAAAACGCAGTCGCGACTGCTGTAAGTAAACTAGCCAGCACATCTGCATATGCTTGAGCGCATTGGGCGTAGATGTCATCTTATCTTTCCTTTGGACCACAGAGAACTATATACTGCAAAGTTAGTTTTCAAAAATATTTTACGGGCTCACCCTTTCTATTCTCTGGATTGAGAGATGAATCTGGGAACTTCACCATATTTGCTCGATGCGGTGGTCATTTTCTGTTTTGTTAGGCGTACTTCATTTTTCGTGAGGATATATTTGTGCTATTAAGTTTTCTGGCTTAGGTTAGGTGGTTAGGTTAGAGTGGCCAACGGTGCGAGCACCAGTGCACTTAGGCCCATAAAGGCCCTGCTGTGATACCACGAGGACCTCTCCCCTACTCAAACCAAGAGGTCGATTTAGCAAACGTCAGGCATTTATTAGGTTCCAACTTAACCAGATCATAAAGATCGTCAAAGAAGGGGATCCCAGAGATTTCTTCCTCTTATGACAAAGCGCAGGATAATCGCACAGAAAATGTTTGACTGTTTCTATCTCCTCTTTGTCTTTGCAGCTCTTTCAGTAATGATTATAGTAAGCAACCTTGTGCACGCTACATATGTGGCCGGTTATAAGTCCAACCACCAGAGATATGTCCCCCCTCATCAAAGAAGAAAGAGACTTCTCGTGGGACTCGCGTCCCATTCAGGCCACACGAGCTTAGTGTGGTAGTAGGTATCAAGATTGCTCCATCTCCCACCCGCTTCCCTAAGGGAAATCCCTTTCAAAGTAAGATTACAGGAAGCGACCGGCATACTTAATCCCTTCCAGGACGACGAAAGTAGAAGTTCATAAGCTATCTCATTGCCCGGTATATCCGAGTGTCCAGGCACCCATACCAGACTAAGGGAAGTTTGCTCAGCGATCTCGTTGAGAGATTTGCGGCACTTCTCTACTGTCCCGGACTTACATGAGACCGATCCAAGCGCTTTTAGTGCAGCCTGGCTGTCAGAGTAAATACAAATTTTGTTATAGACGTGAAGAGCCTTTCTCAGGTGCTCAACGGCCTCGTTAATAACAGCCACCTCCGCCTGAAAGACGCTGCAATGATTGGGTAGGCTAAAGGATAGATGCCACCCTTGTTGCGGTGCAAAGACACCGCTACCCACCTTATTATCCGGTTTGGAGCCGTCAGTATATATCTGCAGCCTATCGCTCAGGTCCAGCGGTTCCTTCAACCAATAATTCCTGTCCGGGATAACAACCTCGTACTTCGTATCGAAAAAGAGAGTCGGAGCGCAATAGTCCAACGAATGCGAATTCAGATTCTTAACGATGGCTGCATGGCCATCCACAGTGCATGGAGACTGTTTGTATAACAACGTCCTAAGTATGAATGTAATGTGCAACTCTTAATATATAAGTTTACGTTTTGCACGCATGACATCATCGCCATAATCCAAAAGTCCGTACGTACATCATTATAATTATAATCACTAACCCTCGATGTTTGGATGGATGGATAGACGGACAGGCCAGACAGTTAAACTGAGCTGCGTGATGGACATGTGTAACTATGCATATTTGTTTTTATCGTTTTTAATTTTGCACTATTACACAATGAATGAATATCTAAATCATTAAAACTACTTGCACTTGTACGAGTATAATCGGACTCATTAAAGCTTTCGTATACTCATTTACATATGTAAATATAATTACAATCAGAGCACGTACAATTTTTTTAATTTAAATTTTAGACAATTGACAATACCACATGTTTTGCTTTGATACCACAAGCAGGGGATATGAAACCTTGTATACGACTTTTATTTACAGAACTCACACTCACACCTTGTCTACGGCAACAACAAATTGATAAGAATAAGTTATCTTAACGTAAAACTGTTGTGTCGATAATTTATTTAACTGTGCAAATTTACGCTCAGTTTAGTATTTGTTTAGCGATTTTTTGCCAATTTTGCGATACGGAAAGCAATTGCGAAACAGGAGATTTCTATCTCTAAAGCACTTTTTAGGTTAGTTGAATGAACTAAAAATATGTGAAACGTACTGCGGAAAGTAACTGACATTATCAATGCTTTACGGAAAGGGCGCTCAAGAAATTTGACCAACGGAAGCATATCGTCGGCCTCATGGAAGACTAACACGTTTCAGCTTTTCTCGTGGAAGACCGACACGTTTCGGCTTATTACGTGGATAACAAAAAATAACAGAAACTTCCTTCTCAGGGGCTCCTTGCAACTTCTACATTGTCTGTTGAGTAAGGTTGAACTGGCTGGTGCGTGAGGACCTGACATAGACTGAATTAGTCCAGTGTTAGTGCTAACAGAAGTTTGCTCAGTTAACAAGATGAAAACCCCTTTCAGACATCAGAACGATGCTATAAAATATCTTCGTTATCTTGGCAAATACTAGAAGATTTTTGGTACCTATGTTACTTGCTGCTTCTATATCTGATAGCTATGCCACTCCTACATCTGCTATCACTGAAAAGGCCTAATTTAAGAGCATTTGATGCCAGAAGGCAGTGTCATTTCAGAATACCCATCATGAGCTTACAGTCCCATCTTTGCAATGATAGGAGTAATTTCCTTAATTTAAGGTTGTAGGACCTGCTCATAATCTTCGACACTTTGCAGCCTAGCGCTGGGTTTCATGCCTTTCTACTTGGTTGAACATTTGCAGCTCTTACCTTTGGAAAGTCTTGTTACAAGCTTCGAGTGATGCGCCCTGTTTAGCGGGCCAGTTACCCAATATAGATGTATATCTCCTATGCCGATTCTTCTAGGGATTCCTTACACTCTAACACAATTTTAGATGTTGTGCTATGCGAGATCATTGCCTTAATTGCTGCTTGGATGTCAATGTAAAAATTGCGGCGGCTGCAGTTTTTTCTATTTTCCTATGGACACTTTCAGCCTATGTGTGGTCTTTATTGACCGGCCAGTTCAACCTCACCTAACCTAACGCCTCTATGAGTAGAGCAATTTTCAGATATGCATCTGTGAATACCTTAGTTGTAAGATGGGTTTCGTCAAACTCTGGGAGGCAAATTCTGGGTGACGTAGATACTGCCTTCACTAATGAAAGCGTTTTGATTATAGGTTATTTTAAGTCGTATACACACATCTTAACCATATCAACAAGTCATATATAACAAGTCGCGATATTAGGGAGATGAGCGGTAGACCACTAACTTGCTAGTTCAAGATAAGAATAGAAGTGGTTGAATTGTGCCAACACTACCAGTGAAACCAGTAAACAGGTGACTGATGCCCCGTCGTAATAGATAAAAGATGAATCGGATGGCTGCTGTGCCGAACGATCGATTAAGAGTGAACCGTTGACTGGTGGGTAGTTAATGAAATGAATAAATGCTGATTGGTCCGAATGTCACCAGTAGTTGTCCACCTGGTCCATTCAGTCGAATGAGGGCCGCCCCCTTCCTCTGCTTCCAAAGGCGGGTTCCGATAGAAACACTTTCTTAGCCGGAGTGTCATCTTTCATTCGCATAACATGGCCTAGACAGCGTACTCGCTGCACTTTAATTCGCTGGACTATGTTGATGTTTGGGTAAAGCTCGTACAACTCATCATTAAATCTTCTTCGGTACTCACCATCGACAACGCGTAGAGGTCCAAAAATCTTCCGTTGAACTTTTCTCTCGAACACTTCCAAAGCCGCTACATCTGATGTTGTCATGGTCCATGCTTCTGCACCATATAGCAGGAGGGGTACGATAAGTGACTTGTAGAGCACGATTTTCGTTTGCTGAGAAAGGACTTTACTTTTCTTTGCTCGCTGACAGCAGGTACTTCGTTTTGTCCTCATTCATCATCAAACCCAGCGGATAATAAGGTTATAGTTAATTGATGTCTCAGAAGACTCCTAAGGCGTACTCCTTATGTTCCTTATGTCCCATGCCTATCGCCTTGCCTTTGTTGTACACATGTTGGTTGTGTAGAACAGCCTTTCATCCATGTTGTACTTTATATACAGAGCAGAAAAGATGTTGAGCTAATGGCGTTTAGATTTTGGGATACATATGACCGATCTTCCACACAAGTCTTCTCGGCGCATTCAATCTTTATCGGTCACCAGGCCCAGAATTACCCGCTCCGTGATTGAAGTGCAAGTGCTGTCTGCTGGCTTTTTTCAATCATCGCCCGATGGTGTGTCGAAAAGCGCCTCAAGGGACTGCTTACTATCATGTGACCATTCCCAGTTATCTTTCTCTATAATTCCCTGGACTTGGTTCCCCCGGCTTTCCTTAAGCGCGCTGTTTCGCTGGAGCACTCAATGTCCGCAAAGACATATTTCCAAAAAAAAAACTCGAAACTTTCGTAAATTTTCTCTAGTCTATTACAATTTTCTCAAATTTTCAAATTTTCGCCACAACGTGTTTGAGAAAGGCTTTTATTGTTTAAGTCACAAAGTGTATTGGAATTTTTCTTAAAACATCAGACGCCATAGTAATAAAGCGTTATCCAATTTCGGAAGGACAGACCACCTGGGCGTTTTTGTGCACTCTTAGAGCCACGATAGAGGTTGAAGGTTGTCGCAGGGGGCGCGCAAATGACAAACGAGGCACGTGTATACCGAAACAGCGCGCTTAAGGAAAGCCGGGGGAACCAAGTCCAGGGAATTATAGAGAAAGATAACTGGGAATGGTCACATGATAGTAAGCAGTCCCTTGAGGCGCTATTCGACAGACCATCGGGCGATGATTGAAAAAAGCCTGCAGACAGCACTTGCACTTCAATCACGGAGCGGGTAATGCTGGGCCTGGTAACCGATAAAGATTGAATGCGCCGAGAAGACTTGTGTGGAAGATCGGTCATATGTATCCCAAAAATCTAAACGCCATTAGCTCAACATCTTTTCTGCTCTGTATATAAAGTACAACATGGATGAAAGGCTGTTCTCCACAACACAACATATGTACACCAAAGGCAAGGCGATAGACATGGGACATAAGGAACATGAGGAGTACGCCTTAGGATTCTTCTGAGACATTTCCAGGGCTTTCAACAATGTATCTTAACAAGAGATCATGGATAGTACATTGAAGTACATCCAGCCCTAACCAGATAGATCGGTTGCATGCTTAATAGCAGGCAGATTTCTTCTCAGTGGTGTCTATATGAGGTCACAACATCGGTAGACAAGGGAACACCACAGGGCGTGGAATTATCACATCTGCTGTTGAAGGTGGTCATCAACCAACTGTTCAGAGAGTTCGATGTAGGATCCTTCAAACTTACGGCATAAGTGGAAAGTGCGTTCGAAAACGTTGAGTTTGTTTTGGTTGTTTGAGATACAAAATTCATGCAAGTTTTTTTTTTCTAAAAATTTTGAAAATAATAGAAGAAACATTTATTTGGCTGTATGCACCAATTTGGCAACAAAAAACAAAAAATTATGGCAACCATAAGACTCAAGTATGCAAATTTGTTTTCCGTATATTTCCCCAAGTTTGAAAGCATTGCATATCAGACTGCATGAGGTGCATATGCCTGTGCAAAACATAAATACGCACTTAGAGCGTAGGCATCGCGACATTTCCATTTGATCGGAACATGAAATTCTTCTCAAAGTACGGCCAACGCGAGGCAAATGTCGCGCAAATTGCAATAAAATTGTAAAAAGGAAAATTCAATTTTGTCAAATGCATACATAAATCTATTTCTGTATTATATTTCAATTGAGGAAGGTACAATGTCAGGGTACTTGTGCGAGAGCAAAGTCAAGGAGAAATAAACAATTTCATAGACTTTGAGTTGAAAGAAAATAAGAAAAAAAAAAAACAATAATTGAATTGTGATAGACGACTGTGCGGCTGCATCAAAAACCAAGTGAAAAGGAAATTACACCCATTGGCAGATAATAGATTAGAGAACAGAGGAATAAAATTAATAAAATCAATCAAAATAGAGTAAGAAATAATAAAATGGAATAAACGGCTAAGTGAACTGACCTGTTAATAAAGATCTCACATAGACTGAATGAGTCCATAGTGTTACCAGAGTTTATTTGACGATCAAACGGAAAACTCGCATTTAGGAACCAGGAGTTATGTTATAAAATAACTCCGTGCTCTTAGCAAATACTAGAAATTTTCTAAGACCTCTCTTGAAATTTGCCTGGCAACACTGCCGCCCCAAGTAGCTGGAGCCTTGAGCTCGCAAACGCAGACTACGAACACAGAACGTGTTCAACCGTTTCTGACGAGACCTAACATCTAAGCATGTGATGGTAGAAGGAAGTGTCCAGTTAGTATGCCCATCATGAACCTTAACTATGCTATCTTTAGGGATAAGAGCAACTTTTTCAGTCCCATGAATTTGCACATGATTTTAGAAATTTTTGCAATCCCGCTCTTTTGTCCACGCCTCTCCTTGATAGATCATATGTAACTCCTACCTTTATTTGGGTCTCGAAGGTGGGTTTGGATGTTTACCGTTGCTTCTTGATGTGCTGCATCCTCCTTTGCGAACCTACTGGCCTTTTCGTTACCTTCTGTATGGTCAGGCCTGCATGAAGCTTCTTAATACCTGTCTGCATTACAGGACACTTCTTCATGAAGTAATGTGTGAGATTATTTTCTTAGTCACCGCGTGACTATGAATATATGTATATATTGAGGTGACTACAACTTACGCAAGCTGTCTCCAGAGTTAATGCTTCTTCAAGGCTACAATACCCGCCTGAAAGACACTGCAGTGATCTGGCAGCCCAAAGCATCTACTTATTTCCTGTATCCAAACAGGGAGCAGCGGATCCGTCTCCATCGGTTTAGTTTAGAACCGCCGGTATACATATGTAACATATGGTTTGCATTTCCGTACCCTTCCGCTACAAAAATCACGGGGAGGTTCAAACCTTTCTAAAGTGCCTTATCTGATTATTATTATCAGACCTGGAAGCACTGCGACCTTTATGTAGATCTGTTGTGCATGACCTTTCAGCTAATTTTTATATGGAGGTTTTTAATGTATCTAAGTACCTCTTCGGGCTTTTTACTTCATATCACAAAGGGATTAAGAGTCACGTCACACCACCTAGATGGGAGAGTCTCTGCCTTGCCAGAACGACGCATTCGCAGAGAATGTGAACCGGCCTTTCATCCTCCAGCTTACAGAAACGACAAATTTGAGTATGGGATATATTTAACTTACTTAGGTGATATCGTAGACCACAGTTTCCCGTATAGTACCCAGTGAGAGTTCCCTGCTTAGATTAATGAGTTTGGCTGATAATTTTGTTGCCGCAAGTAAAAACAATTTGGCCTGTCTTTGCCCTGGGCAGTCAATCTAGTGATGTCAAAATTGGTTTGTTTCCCACTTACTTATGGTTTCCCTGGTGTGGGCTTTTGTGAGTCCACAAAAGGGCTCTGGATCATAAAATGCTACACTAGCAACCTGCTTTCCTAGGTAATCTGCATTTTCATTACCTTCATGTCCCTGATGTCTGGGAACCCATCCTAATAAAACCTTGTTTTTGGCTCCCAGGTCAATAAGAATTTCTATGCAGTTATCCAATAGCTTAGATGTAACTGTGTAGGATTGCAAAGCACGCAGGGCCGCTTGGCTGTCCCACATAATGAAGATGCTCTTCGAGGATGAGCCTCTCCGTAGACATTCTCTACCGCAAACTTCAATTGCATGGATTTCTGTCTGAAATATGGTGGTGTAGCATCCCATTGGTATCGATTTATTGAAGTTCCGTCATCGAATTCGATCCATCCGTGAACCAGACCTCTGAGTCAGGATCATTGTAAGGACTCGCTGTTTCCCAGTGGGTTCTGTCCACAATGGACGCTTCAAAGTTCCGTGAGATGCTGAGCTTGGGGACATTACGTCACACAGTTTTAATATTCTGATCCTTTCATGGTGAAAAATATGCTCACAATCGTGATGATTGACAAACGGCTGATATGAGAGCCTAGAGCACAACAGTTGATTGAAACTCAAAAAATTTTATCCTGAAATGCACTTTTGCATCACACTATATATAGTGGACACAAACTAAATGAGTCTGTAGTCTAAATAAATAAATGTGAGGTCCTCACGGACCGGCCAATTCAACCTAACCTCTATAGTGGACGATTTTTGGTTCAAATACTTTCAAAATTTTATTCATTACCAATTGAGTCAACGTAAAATTTTAATTGGTTTCCAACAAAATAAATCATGTCTGATAGATATGTAATAAGACAATGTTTGCTGTTAACTGTTTTGCATAGATAAACGTTTGTTCTAGTGTATGATTGATGATATTTGCACTGCTCCCTGCGGCTTTGTTGTGGCTTTTGGCGCTTTGCGTCATGCCTCATAATTTATACCACAAATGAACTAAAAACAGAGTGCGCTCATATATGAATCACCGAACTACATATGTAAATATATAAATATACGACATACATGTTTACATTTGTTTTTTTTTTAAATATGCAAGAAATTTTCATGACTTTTTCGCATGAAATTTGAATTTTCCAGCAACGCATTGGTTAATTAACCTCGAGTTTACATAATGGATCATAAAATTTTACTCGGTGAGTAACTCATTTAAGTGAATTTTTGAACAGCAGGTTTTAGGAATGTTTTTCTTAACCCGTTGATGCCCAAATCGAAGCAATTTACAAACAACGATTTTTAAAATTAGTAATTATTTAGCAAAAAAGGGATCTATATCCGTCAAAGGACCATCAACGGTGCTCGTGCACTTGACCTGTCCAAAGCTTTTCACACTGTCAATAACGGCACGCTACTCCAAGATATAGAAAGTTCACACCTTCCCCCTTGTCTAAAAAGATGGACCGCAAATTATCTGAATGGTCGGCAGGCGTGGGTTCAATTTAGGAACAAAATGTCAAAGCCAAGGAAAATTTAACTTGGGTACCACAGGGTGGTGTCTTATCCCCGCTGTTTAATCTGTTAATTATCTACATATCAAAACTCACTTCCCTACCAGAAGGAGTTAGAATCTTATGCCGAGGAATTTACGATTATGGAAACGGGACCTGACCCTTAAATAGATGAATTAGTTTCTAAAATAAACAGCTATCGCCACTATCTTTCTAGTTTCTTCAACTTGCGCAACCTGGCATTATCACCAACAAAATCCACGGCCACTCTTTTGACGAAGTGGAAGAAACAGATGACGCAAATATTGGACGTTCACCCAAAGACGTTTGATCAGAGGAGCATAAGCAGGCCTTAATCCAAATCCACACAAAATCGGTACGCGGTTTTGCCAGGACGCACCCTATCCTACCCTTGCAGAAGAAGAAAGCACACTCGTCACCCTGACTCAACTTCGTTCTAGATAATGTAACAAGTTAAACTTGCTCAGTAATGTATGTTCTGTATGCGACATCCATCTTTTCAATTGTAATGTGGAACCTACGCCTCTGACACCAATCTCCCTATGGTCCGCCCCTGTTGAAACTTCCAGTTTCCTTGGACTCCCGTAAGAGGATTTTGATGACAATTTGTAATTATATTAAGCTACTAACAACCGATCTCAAAAACGTTTCGGAAATCATTCGAAAACTTCGAATTTTTATTTAGAGTTTCGCATTGACTTTTTGCAATTTTTTTTCGAAGGATGTTTCAGATTTTCTTTCATATAAAATAATACCTGGGCGACTGAGCTTTGCTCGGCAATCTTCGAGTATGCCGCATAAAATACTGTGTTGTATATGTCATCATTAATCAAACTCTACTTTTTTATATGTACATATCTATATATGTATATAAAATTCAAATTATGTATGTATGTATATATTAGGGCGGCCCGATTTAAAAATCGCTCATTGCTCTGTGAGAATCATATTCTAGGGATCAAAATAAGAAACTTTGCCGAAGGAACCATACCTCTAAAACGAATTCTGATGTTTGCATGTAAAGTGCAAAACCGGCGATTTTTTGAAATGTTTGTATGGTGAACCCCCAGGGGGTTCCAGGGGGTGTGCCACTGGCATCGGTGGGTGAGGCCTCCAATGTTAGTGGGGGTCGGTCATACATATTTGGACTCGATTGGAGCACTCTAAATGGGTCAAAGTGGGATTTTTCAAAATTTACCCCTACCTGGGGGGGGGGGTTACATCAGAATTCGTTTTAGAGGTATGTTTACTTCGGCAAAGTTTCTTATTTTGATCCCTAGAATATGATTTTCACAGAGCAATGGGCGATTTTTTTGCCTCCCCACAAATCGACCCGCCCTAGTATATATGTATAGATCGAGTTGCGTCCTAAACGGATCGACCGATCACATCCAAATTTGCACAACCCACTAGAAACATTCCAAGGATGGTCATACGCTAAAAATAATATCTGATATATAAAAGGGGCGTGGCCCCTCCCAAGCAAAATTAATATTTGGTACTACATAACTCTGAAGGTATTCATGCTAGCACATTGAAATTTAGCCAGGAGTTATATGAGGTCAATCCCTAACACCCCCAAGAAAATGTGGGGTGGGGGAGAAGGGGGCGTGGCACCTCCCATATAAATGAAATTTTTCATTCTGCATATCTCTGGATGTAGTAATGAAAGGATAATGAAAATTGGTAAGGAGCTATATGAGGTGAAGTCCTAACACCCCCAGTAAAATGAGGAATTGGGGAAAAGTGGGGTGGCACCTTCCCTACAAATGGGATTTTTCAGAACTATGGCTACCGTACAAACATAGGTTATTATAACAGGTAAAGTTTGACTATAGAGTTGTTTGGCTGTTATTCCTTTTGGATGTTTAGTAATCTTCCGCCGTTAAAATTTTTTGTTAACTTCAGTCTATCCGCATCTTCTATCTATATATATATAAAGTAAAAATTATGATTGTTTCGGGTTGCGTCCTAAACGGATCGGCGGATTACAATTATTTTGAATCACCCACTAGAAACCTTCCAAAGATGGTCATAGGCTAGACATAACTTCAATATACAAGTAAGGACGGGACTGTCTTCGGGTGTGCCGAAGACTTCATACCTTTCATGAATGGGGCTGAGCAATAATCTTATCCCGTCCGTAATCTCCTAATAATCGGATGTATAAGATAAGAAATATATAGTGAAAAGATCTACATACCTAAACGATTTTTAAGATAAATATAAAATAAAAAATGGCAAAAAACCCCTTATCTGAACGATCGCTATGGGATATATATTATATATAGTTCCGATCGAAATGATTTTTACAGGAAATCTTCTATGATATATTAGAATATGTCACCAAGTTTCACGTTTTTATATTCGAAACTAAGGGAGAAATGGCCAAAAATCTTTCTATCTGAACGATCGGTTGTATGGGATAGGTATATACTATATACATATAGCTCCGATCAAAGTGATTTTTTCAGGAAATTTTCTAAGATATATTAGAATAAATATCACCAAGTTTCACGTTTTTATATTCGAAACTAAGGGAGAAATTGCCAAAAATCTCTCTATCTGAACCATCAGTTGTATGGGATATATACTATATATAGCTCAGATCAAAGTGGTTTTTGCAGGATATCTTCTAAGATATATTAGAATATATATCACCGAGTTTCACGTTTATACTTTCTAAATTGCAGCAGGAATGACCAAAATCATCTTATCTGAACGATGTGTTGTATGGGAGATATATGTTATAGTGGTCCGATCCTACCGGATCCGACAAATATCTAATATAATACAAAAATACATCCTTGTGCCAAATTTCATTGAGATATCTCAAAATTTGAAGGACAAGTTTGCGTTCAAACAGACAGACGGACATGGCAATATCAACTCAGTTCGTCGCCCTGATCAATTCGGTATACTTAATGGTGAGTCTATCTTCGATATTTCTCAACGTTACAAACATCGGACCAAAGTTAATATACCATTTCATGTTCTTGAAAGGTATTAAAAGATGGTGGCACCTACCATACAAACGGAATGTTTGATACAGCAAAACTATGGAAGTATTCATGTAAGATTATTGAAATCCAGTAAAGAGTTAAATTGATTCAATCCCTAACACCACTAAGAAAATAAGGGTTAGTATTCTTTTATGTAATCTGCAGGGTTGATATTTTACGACACACATGGAGGAACCGCAAAAACATTTATGTTTAATTTGTATTAATTGATGTAATTTTAAGGTGTAATGATCATCCCAAATGTGGTGCTTTCCTATTGCTTGCTGGAACAGCCGCAGTTGAAGTAAATGCATGCTTTTTCGTCTATAGACGGCTTTATGTACAAAAATTTACTCTCTTTAGAAATATGAGAGAGTATTTTGGCGGAAACACTTCAGCAGCAGCTTTGGCTAAACAACTTCTTGAAATTAATTATGGCAAAATTCCCATTTCTTTACTAACAGATTTGATTTCTTTTCCTGCAAATTTATGAGAAATTATGACATCATCTGAAGCTTTAATATCTAATGTTTCTTCCAAATATTGAATCTATCTTTACAAACTATAAATTGCATTGAGAAAAGGCATTTTAGGCACCTTAAAATGAGGATGTTAACATCACTAGAACCAAGACAACTTATCACTTGTTGTTTTTGTTGTTGTAGCGATAAGGTTGCTCCCCGAAGGCTTTGGGGAGTGTTATCGATGTGATGGTCCTTTGCCGGATACAAATCCGGTACGCTCCGGTACCATAGCACCATTAAGGTGCTAGCCCGACCATCTCGGGAACGATTTATGTGGCCACATTAAACCTTCAGGCCATTCCCTCCCTCCCTACCCCTAAGTTCCATGAGGAGCTTGGGGTCGCCAGAGCCTCGTCTGTTAGTGAAACAGGATTCACCGCGGATAGGTGAGGTTGACAATTGGGTTTGGAGAAGCTGTATATTGCGCTGGAAACCTGAAAGGTTGCGCTACACAGCCCCTTGAATCTGGTATTTTAGTCGCCTCTTACGACAAGCATACCTACCGTGGGTATATTCTGATCCCCTAACCCGCTGGGGTACAACTTATCACTCTATTAACACAGTCGTGTAAGAGTCCTAAGCTGTGCATATCCGTTCGAGTTTATTAGCTCTTTTGAGCCATCAGAAATGTCTCCTCATCGATTGATCCTTAAAAAAGGGCCCATAATATCATAATATTTATGCTTCGTTATTTTGATTCTCCACGCTTATGTGGTGGGACAAGGCTTTTCATCACAAAACGTTTACGGATGCCATTGAAGCAATTCATTTTATCGGAAAATTTCGAAAACAAAAAGTTTAAAACCAAGGATTCCATTGACACCGATAGATTTGTCTGTTCAACTTTAAATGCCTCAAATTTCCTATCCGTATCAATGAAGCTCACGTGCAATCATTAGATGCGAAACAAGGGATTGATGAGCGCCATACAAACCTTTATAGCTTCGGAGCGTCTGCAACTCAATTGTCAAGCTCACCTACGCGAGGAGAATCCTGTTACTAATATGATTATATCATACAACAACAGTCATTAGCTGCAGCAGAAGTCAATCTTACCAACTCATGTTTTACCCATGGCCAGTTACGCGTAGCTTGCATATTTTTATAGAAACGTGGGGTAAAACCCACGGGCATAAGCTAGTATTATATATTTTTACTTACGAAAATTTGATTTCCTTAAAAATAGATTTCAAAAACATATCAAACACACATTAACCACAAAATGAACTGGAATGAAAAATTTTAAAGGGGTAATTCTAGCCTATAGTATAGGGGATTGCTATGACAATTAGTGAAATCGACAACTAAGCTATTTAGGTCGAGTATCTTCATGCGCTGAATTATTAGTTTCAAACATTTTTTTAGTTATACACTATGAAAGTCTCACATTATAAAAACTTGTAAATTTCACGAATGACAACTATCAGTTAGTTTAATTAAATGTCAACTTACTTCCCTAAGTACCATCTGTTGGTAAGTAGTTAAATAGTTAGATGTCGTTTTCAAATTGAACATATGCCTGTAGTGTTCAACGGTAGCAAATTACCATGGTGAGATATATTTTTGCTATGGTGTGAAATCTTTCTAATAGTAATCTGTGAGAAATTGAAATTATTCATTTCATATTTGCCAAAAATACGCATTTAAATATATTTTGTTAGAATTTGTCACGGTGCCTTGATATTTCATTTCAATTTTATTAAGTCGAATCATGTGTAAGATTTTTTTACGAAATTTTTTAACTTTAATGTTCTCGTTTAAAGCTTTAACAGAAGTAAGTAAGTAGAGTACCATTTCGTCTAACTACCCCAACCCTAAATGGAGCCCTACTCAAAAATGTCCCTATTGTAATGCGGAGTGAAATACCTTTCGTTTGATACCCATATCGGTATATCTCATGCAATTTTTTTTAAATTTCGAATAGGTGGCAACCCCAAATTACAACCCTACCCAAAAATGTTCCTATTGTAATGCGGAATGAAGTTAAAATTTTGGTAAAGTTTTGCTGAATTTTCTTTTTTTTTTTGGTTCGCATAGTTTCTGTTACGAAATTCATGGAATAATTTTTTCCCAACACGCTCATATTAGCCTCACTTTTATGTTTGCATGTGTGAAGCTCCTTTTTGATGTACATATATTGTATATGAAACCAAATGGTTAGGTTCTTTTATATTAAACTAGCAGACCCGGCAGACGTTGTTCTGCCCTAAATTTGGCCTATCTGTTTACATTTTAATAAGCTTTTTCCGTCTAACTCTGCCCTACCCCCCTACACTTTTTCCTAATCTCTTTCTTCACTCCTCCCTCCGTCTTTTTCGCTTCATCTCAATCTTCATCACATTCTATCTCTTTCTCAGTCTCCTTCTCTCTTTTCTCTTCTCTCAAGTTTTTCTCCTTCTTCTTCATCTCTCATTGCCAGTCCCAGAGGGTGGTATGTGTTTTGTTACAGTCCCATTCCGAGTCTCAGTCTCAGTCCCAGTCCTAGTCCTAATCCCAGTCCGTCTCTATTATACTTCCCGGAAAAAAGCATCGTAAATACTAATATAGGCAAATTTATATATGAAATGTCAGGCAAATCGAATAGGACGTATGCAAATAAATATGTGGGTATTATTAATTCATGTCTTTCTATCGGCTTCCCATGCTTATAAGTTTTGCCAGGTTGATGCGACTAAATCGAATATCACAATGAACTTCAGAGCTCTCAGCAAGAGCTCTCATTTGATATCCATTATACACACACATTCTAGCGGTATCCGGGTCCATGTTTTGGCCTATATTTCGAGACCCTAGTCACTCAGCGGTGTAAAACTTACTCTGTATTATAGCACACATCAACAGCATCAATTTGATACCCATAATATAAAAACACATTCTAGGTGTATCCGGGTCCATGTTATGGCCTATATCTCGAAACCGTAGTCACCCAGCGGTGTAAAACTTACTCTGTACTAAAGCATACATCAACAGCTTCAATTTGACACCCATATTGTATAAACACATTCTAGGGGTACCCGGGTCCATGTTTTGGGCTATATCTCGAGACCCTAGCCTCCCAGTTGTATGAAAATTATCCTGTACTATAGCACTCGACACTTTTAATTTGATATCCATATTGTATAAACACATTCTAGGGGTACTCGGGTCCACGTTTTGGGCTATATCTCGAGACCCTAGTCTCCCAGTTGTATGAAAATTATCCTGTACTATAGCACTCATCAACAGCTTTCATTTGATATCCATATTGTATAAGCACATTCTAGGGGTACCCGGGTCCACGTTTTGGGCTATATCTCGAGACGCTAGCCTACCAGTTGTATGAAAATTATCCTGTACTATAGCACTCATCAACAGCTTTCATTTGATATCCATATTGTATAAACACATTCTAGGTGTACCCGGTCCACGTTTTGGGCTATATCTCGAGACCCTAGCCTCCCAGTTGTATGAAAATTATCCTGTACTATAGCACTCATCAACAGCTTTCATTTGATATCCATATTGTATAAGCACATTCTAGGGGTACCCGGGTCCACGTTTTGGGCTATATCTCGAGACGCTAGCCTACCAGTTGTATGAAAATTATCCTGTACTATAGCACTCATCAACAGCTTTCATTTGATATCCATATTGTATAAACACATTCTAGGGGTACCCGGGTCCACGTTTTGATCTCAAGACCCTAGGTACGTAGCAAAAAAGGTAGACGTTGGCCGATTCTCAGACCTACCCAATATGCTCACAAAATGTCATGAGAATCGGGTCAGGCGTTTCGGAGGAGTTCAGCCTCTAAAACCGTGACAGAAGAATTTTATATATTAGATAAAAAATAATATTACGTATACGCAGTGGTACCCATCCTTTCACGGGTGCATATAAGTTTGGGTGTAAATGGTTGGTTTTCAATAAAACAACGGGGGGAAAAACTAGACAGCACATTTCTTCTCATGGTTTATATAACATTTTCCATAAGTAGACATCAGATATCCAACCTTCGGATTTAAACTGCAATGACATAATTAGGTGCTACAAAATCTCTCCATTAGAAAAATCTAAATATCACATGAATGCTTTCATATAACGGGCGTGTGTGACATAAATTAATGCTGTCACCATATTTTGTTTTTTTTTTTTTGTATTTCACGTACTTAACTGTCGTTTTTATTGTCGTTTAGTAGTGGCAATAATGTCATCAGTTGCCCCCAAGTTGGTAGATTTAATGGCCATTAACACACAAATTGCCATTGCCATTAGACAAGCGAACTGGCGATGGATCAAAACAAAGCAGCAAAAACAAATAAAAATGTAAAAAAAAGAAAATGTGCATAAAAGCAATTGCCCAATTTTTGTATTGGTAGCATGTGCCTATTTTCTGCAATTAAAAGAATAAAAGCCTGTAAAATTTTTTAGTTTTTTAATCGTTTTTAAACGGTTTTTTTTGCATATTGTCTTAGCATCTAAACAATGTATTTGAGATATAAAGAAAAAAACGTGCTACAGTACAATTTTTTATACCCAAATGTGCTGATAGACACAGCATTTTATTATATTCCAAACTGCACAGACAAAGGGGAAAATCAGTTTTTTACACCAGAGGCGCAAACTTATATTTTTATACTCAGTTGAGCAGAGCTCACAGAGTATATTAAGTTTGATTGGATAACGGTTGGTTGTACATATATAAAGGAATCGAGATAGATATAGACTTCCATATATCAAAATAATCAGGATCGAAAAAAAAATTTGATTGAGCCACGTCCGTCCGTCCGCCCGTCCGTCCGTTAACACGATAACTTGAGTAAATTTTGAGGTATCTTGATGAAATTTGGTATGTAGGTTGCTGAGCACTCATCTCAGATCGCTATTTAAAATGAACGTTATCGGACTATAACCCCGCCCACTTTTTCGATATCGAAAATTTCGAAAATCCGTAAAAGTGCGATAATTCTTTACAAAAGACAGATAAAGCGACGAAACTTGGTAGATGAGTTGAACTTATGACGCAGAATAAAAAATTGGTAAAATTTTGGACAATGGGCGTGGCACCGCCTACTTTTAAAAGAAGGTAATTTAAAATTTTGCAAGCTGTAATTTGGCAGTCGTTGAAGATATCATGATGAAATTTGGCAGGAACGTTACTCCTATTACTATATGTAAGTTTAATAAAAATTGGCAAAATCGGAGAAGGACCACGCCCACTTTAAAAAAAAAAACTTTTTGAAGTAAAATTTTAACAAAAAATTTAATATCTTTACAGTATGTAAGTAAATTATGTCAACATTCAACTCCAGTAATGATATGGTGCAACAAAATACAAAAATAAAAGAAAATTTCAAAATGGGCGTGGCTCCGCCCTTTTTCATTTAATTTGTTTAGGATACTTTTAACGCCTTAAGTCGAACAAAAATTAACCAATCCTTTTGAAATTTGGTAGGGGCATAGATTTTATGACGTTAACTGTTTTCTGTGAAAATGGAATCGGTTGATGCCACGCCCAGTTTTTATACAAAGTCGTCCGTCTGTCCTTCCGCATGGCCGTTAAAACGATAACTTGAGCAAAAATCGACATATCTTTAATGAACTTAGTTCACGTGCTTACTTGAACTCACTTTATCTTGGTATGAAAAATGAACGAAAACCGACTATGACCACGCCCACTTTTTCGATATCGATAATTACGAAAAATGAAAAAAAATGCCATAATTCTATACCAAATACGAAAAAAGGGATGAAACATGGTAAGGTAATTGGATTTTTTTATTGACGCGAAATATAACTTTAGAAAAAATTTTATAAAATGGTTGTGACACCTACCATATTAAGTAGAAGAAAATGAAAAAGTTCTGCAGGGCGAAATAAAAAACCCTTAAAATCTTGGCAGGTATTACATATATAAATAAATTAGCGGTATCCAACAGATGATGTTCTGGGTCTCCCTGGTCCACATTTTGGTCGATATCTGGAAAACACCTTCACATATACAACTACCACCACTCCTTTTTAAAACTCTCATTAATACCTTAAATTTGATACCCATATCGTACAAACTCATTCTAGAGTCACCCCTGGTCCACCTTTATGGCGATATCTTGAAAAGGCGTCCACCTATAGAACTAAACCCACGCCCTTTTAAAATACTCATTAACACCTTTCATTTGATACCCATATCGTACAAGCAAAGTCTAGAGTCACCCCTGGTCCACCTTTATTGCGATACCTTGAAAAGGCGTCCACCTATAGAACTAAGGCCCACTCCCTTTTAAAATACTCATTAACTCCTTTTGTTTGATACCCATAACGAATTCTAGAATCACCCCTGGCCCACCTTTGTGGCGATATCTCGAAACGGCGTCCACCTATGAAACTAAGGATTACTCCCTTTTAAAATACTCATTAACACCTTTCTTTTGATACCCATATTGTACCAACAAAATCTAAGGTCACCCCTACTCCACCTTTATGGCGATATCTCGAAACGGCGTCCATCTATGGAACTAAGGATTACTCCCTTTTAAAATACTCATTAACACCTTTCTTTTGATACCCATATTGCACAAACGAATTCTAGAATCACCCCTGGCCCACCTTTATGGCGATATCTCGAAACGGCGTCCACCTACGGAACTAAGGATTACTCCCTTTTAAAATACTCATTAACACCTTTCATTTGATACCCATATCGTACAAACGCATTCTAGAGTCACCCTTGGTCCACCTTTATGGCGATATCTCGAAAAGGCGTCCACCTATAGAACTAAGGCCCACGCCCTTTTAAAATACTCATTAACACCTTTCATTTGATACCCATATCGTACAAACAAATTCTAGAGTCAACCCTGATCCACCTTTATGGCGATATCCCTAAATGGCGTCCACCTATAGAACTATGTCCCACTCCCTCATAAAATACTCTTTAATGCCTTTCATTTGATACACATGTCATACAAACACATTCCAGGGTTTCCCTCGGTTCATTTCCCTACATGGTTATTTTCCCTAATGTTGTCACCAAAAGGATGTATCCAAAAACAATTCATGAACTATGTCGAAATTATTCCAAGAACAATCCCAAAATAGACCTGACACTGTTCCAAATTGGTTTTGAAAGAGTAACAGTACCGAAGAAATGCTTTAATTATCCCAAAGTTCTCCCGGAGCAGTCTCGAAATGATTCTGAAGCTTTCCCGAAAAGATACCTAAAATAGTCCCAAATTGATGCGGAGATTGTACCGAATTGGTTCAGAACTAGTCTCGAAAAGATTCTGGAGTCTCGAAATGTTCTCAAAACGGTGCCGAAGAAGTCCCAAAATTGTCAAAGAATATACGATATAGTCCCTAAATTCCCTATACTTGCATGGTGGCATTTAGCTCTATATTATTTGATGTGCACGGGCCCCATTTCTTTTAAAAAATTTAGAAACTTCCAGTTTGTTTGCAGCCTCCTAATTACATCATTAATTTTTGCTGGGAAGCTTTTTAAGGCTGTCAGCTGCCGTCTAATTCAAAATGAAAAAAAAAAAAAAAATGTCCCTAGATCTTTGTTATAATGCAGGCACATTTCTTACTACGCAATGGAGCTTAAATTTTCAAATAGGCACTACCGCACCTCTTAAACCTGTATGTAGTATATTAGCTATGTTTATAACAGTTTTGATATAGCGCTATTGCGAAAAAGTTACAAATTCAGAGGCCTCAAAGATCCCACAATCACCCAGCCACACTCACAGTTTATGATCTTCTTGTGGCGTAAAATATTAGTGTGAGCTTTTCCCCCCCTTTGTTGCTGCAATTAACATTTGCCTTTACAATGTATGCATGAATGCCAACTGGAAAGCGTATGAAATTCAATGCTATACAAAATTAGGAAAATGTATAACTGTAAATAATACAAAAAAACTTAAATTGAACATTTATAGTCACTTGGCGAAATTCTTACAAACTGTGAACTTTCTATTTTTACATTGATGACAAATACATAGGCAAATTGTAGAGTGTGACATTATATGCGTTTAAATTGTTGTCGCTATTGAGAAGTGTTAACTATATAACAGAAATGATATTTAGTATTTTAAGAATGATCTTTGTACTTAAAAAAATTACAACAATATTTGCGTTGAGCGATAAAGGCAATATGTTCGGTGAAACTTGTTCGTATACCTAATATCCCTATATTTTTATCTTTTCTCTCTTAAATCAAGCTATATTCCGGGCAAGACAGAATTATGTGAGACCACAGCTATTTGATATTTTATGCTCTCGAAAGAGGATGAGGCGAGTAACTTCTGTGGCCCATTGTATTGTTGAACTTGTTTACTAGTTGATCTCAGCAGTACGGAAATTTTAGAGGTTAGGTTAGGTTAAGAGCGCGTGCGCGCGTGAGACCCACACTTCCACTTGGAGACATTTTTGCCCATTGTGAGTGCCCTAAGTAAGTACAGGGTGGCGGCAAATTCGTTTAGCCCCATTACTTCCTAGCGGTCCTCAACGAACCACTTGCTTTCCCTGATGAACCAAAGAAGAAGCGAGACGTCCACCTTCCCAACCTCTGCCAGGCTGTCGAAGAAGCGTGAGACCAGAAATATGAGCCTACTTCTTTGAAGCGCCGGGCATCAGCAGAGAAAGTGGTAGATCGACTCCTCTTCTTCCTCATCCTGACAGCTTCTGTAGAGGCAGCTTGTTGGTATTCGCCACCGTCGCGTCGGAGCATTGGTGCGATAGCACAATGACCTGTCATGACACCCGTAACTACCCTCACCGCAGATTTGTTCAGTTTGAGAAAGAAGCTGGTGCCCCTCCTATCCAAGCATGGCCATAAGGACCTTGAGGCTTCGCAGTCAACCCTATTGGTCCATAGCAAGTCCGTTGCCCTGTTCTCATAATCGTTGATTCTCCCTAGGAGACAACTCAGCGGCGGAAAATTTAAGTTGACCGATAACTGAAGTATGTTTTAAGCAGATTCCGCCTCAAATGCAGCCGGTTCTCTTTACCGGAGTGACTGGGGTTTTTTAGTCAAACAAGGGATATCATTTCAATTAAAGCCGGCTTAATTTGTAGGGTGTAGCTCGAAATCGATCGTCCTTGGCGCAGCTCCTGCAGTATTGCTCCTAACACTCTCAATACGGAAAGCTGGCGAATCTGTCCTTCACATGATGAAAGGGAATGAAATTTTGCAGATCAACTTAAAAAATTTCAAAATTTTTTTCAAATTTCTATCAAGTCTTAATATCAGTCCACAAATCAAAGTCCAACATTCTAGGGGTAGTTTTTACTAAATAATCAGATTTTTTGTGGTTTCCAAAATGTTATATACGTATTAAAATGTAGGCATGGTTATCATCCGATTTCGCTCATTTTAAATAGCTATGGGAGATGAGTGCCGAGAACCCATATACCAAATTTCAATTAGATATCTCAGCATTTACTCAAGTTATCGTTGCCTTCTGGTGTGCTCCGCCTACCACACCGAAGATCCTGTGTTCACGCCCCGGTCAAAGCACCATCAAAAATTTTAGAAATAATTCTTTCAATTAGAAGACAATTTTTCTAAGCGGGTCGCCTCTCGGCAGTGTTTGGCAAGCACTCCGAGTGTATTTCTGCCATGAAAAGCTTCTCAGTGAAAAATCATCTGCCTTACAGATGCCGTTCGGAATCGACATAAAGCAAGTAGGTCTCACCCGCCAATTTGTAGGAAAAATTTAAAAGGAACACAGGTTATCGCGCCTTGCATATTTTTTATCGTGGCCGCAGACAGACGGATGAACAGACTGACGATCGGACATGGTTAAATCAACTGCTTTTTTCATCCTGAGCATTTTGATATATGGAAATCTATACTTATATCGATCCGTTTATGCCATTACGATCACCCGTTATGTTGCCAAAGTAATATACTCTGTGTGCAAATCACGCTGAGTACAAAAATTGTTTTTCTCGCTATATACCCGGTGGTCGAATATCGGAAATCCGGAGAAAATTTGAAGCCGCACACATTATTTTGTACGACAACTACACCCTCAAAGGGAATCTGCATTTTGCATATTCCGGCTATCCGGTAAAACATCTGTTAGCTGCGAACCTTTTTAGGATGTAAATATTTTAAGTACTACAATAAGAACATTTCTCCTTATATAATAATAATTTATTGCATACGTCACAAATATAACAAAACACATACCTTCTGACAATGTTATTAGAACAATAATCGAAATGATGCGTGTGGAACACCCTCACTGGACCTGTTTTATTACGTTGTAATTATTTGAATCGTGAGTCATGCAACTAGAAAGAAAAAAAAATTGGTAAATAAAAGTTGTATCATTCATAAGCATAAATTATTTAAACTACAATACGGCGACATAGATGATATTGAACGAGAAGCTGTCTCATGGCAGAACACACGAACTAAGAAGCTCAGGTAATTGATCACAATACCACGCTGACCATTCTGGTAAGCGGCCTTCGACACCATCTATGTATTCGCTTAAGGTATTTTTTTGGTGAAATAGACTCTTTAATTTTAAGTTTACCACTATTTAGTTTCGATTTCATTTACCTTGACTTTGTTTATATGCTAACTTTGCCCTTTTGTGGTTGACTATTTTTTGGCTTTTATCAAGGTATGGAATCGAAACCGAAACTTAGCTGAAACCGTTACAAAAAAATTTCAAGGACATTTTCAGGGCGGTGGGAGAGAAAGTTTCTAGATACAAATAATGCCAAACATTGACGGCTCTGGCGAAGCTTGCCGTCAGCTATTGTCTAACGTGACCAGCTCAATAATATTATACGATTCATCAGTGTGGTGCGGATCTAAAACGACCCACCAAAACAGATATACTAGCAGCTTACCGAATTACTGCAAACTGCAAGTGTTTATCAGATGGTGTTCGACGACACGAACTTTTCTTTATCTCGGAATATCCTAGTAGACCTGATGTAAAGTGAAATGGCCGATTAGAATGACATTGGAAACGAGCAACCATCTAAAGATGCCAAGAAAAACGCAAGCTCGTGAACAATAGTTAGGTGACAAGAACGATAGGAAAGAATAGAGGACAGAGCGCTGGATCTTCACATTAGTTCGAAATATATCGGAATGGTACCTTACACAGATAGAGTAGTCACGGCGGTTTTAGGAAGAAATTACATAGTCATAGAATAGTGGAGGATCCTTTCTGTCCACGTTGTCCACCGTATGCTGACGACTTTGACGTCATCAGCCTAAATACCCATGCCGTAAGTTTCTCTTTACTCCGAACTGGAATAAAAAGCTGAAAAGATGATGGATGAGGACAAAACGAAGTACCTGCTGTCATCAAGTAAAGAGTCAGCGCATGTGCGCCTTGGCAACTATGCCACTGTTGGCAGCTATAGTTTCGAAATAGTAAACGACTTTGTTTATTTGGGAATCAGCATTAACACAAACAACAACATCAGCATTGAAATCCAGTAAGGCATCACTCTGGCCCACAAATGCTACTTTGTACTAAATAGGCAATTGAAAAGCAAAGCCTTTGCTCGGCAAAAGAAAATGATGCTCTACAAGTCACTTAACGGAGCCGTCCTGGTATATGGTGCAGAAGCATGGACCATGACAACATCAGATGAAGCGGCTCTGGGAGTGTTCGAGAGAAAAGTTCTTTGAAATATTTACGGACTTCTATGCGTTGGTGACAGCGAGTACCGAGGAAGATTTAATATTGAGCAGTATGAGATTTACGCAGACATCTACATAATCCAGCGAATTAAAGCACAACGGCTACTTGGGCTAATCCATGTTGTGAGAATGAGAGATGATACTCCGGCTAAGAAAGGGTTTCTATCAGAACCCGCCTACGAAAGCAGAGGAAGAGGGCAGCTTCCACTTCGCTGGAAGGAACAGGTGTAAAACGATTTAAGTTCCCTTGGTGTTACTAATTGGAGCCAGTTAGCACAGCGGAGAAGCGACTGGAACGTCGTTTTGAATGGCCATAGCCGTTTAAACGGTTAAGCGCCAATCAAGCAAGAAGTAATTAATGTATTTGTTTTGTTGTTTAGAGTAATATACTCATTCGGTCCTATGTCGAACGCAAAGCCAGTGTCAACATTTTGAGAGGAAATCTTTAGAAATCGGTTTTTTGGTTTATAATTTATTAATTCCAAGCAAAGCCCATCATTTTACCTGTAAACATTGACCCTGCCTTTGCGCATTCTACATTGTTTTCTGTTTTGATTAGTTCGAGAGTAAGCTTTATGTACTTGTATTAATTTAAGTATTAACCAATTGTTCTATCTGAATCTCCACAAAACTACACACCATGCATAGGCTTTTAAAATATTCAAAAGTTTACGCAACTGAAAATGAGCTGCATAATTCACAATAAAGATGTAATTGCAATCAATCAATGTTGAGTGAATGTGATTGATTTATTTTGGGTAAAACTGAACCGCCGACAATTTCGCAAATGCGTTGCTTACCTCAAAATGAAAGCTTCCAAAAACTTAATATGTAAAAGCAACAACAAAGTCATTAACATTTAAATAATTTCAAGCGAAAGTAGTAAAAAACTGAGTGAGGTTGAAAGTTTCTTCATAATCTCTTCTGTAGACGCATACTCATGCTTTCTTTGCAGCCACTAAAGATGCGCAATTTATATAATGGGGTTTTCAACTTGTATTGTTTTATTATACCAGCAGCTCCGCGTGAGCTGCAACGCCTTACAGGCTGAGACTGTTGCTTGTCAGGATGTGGTGGATGGGGTACCAACTGCGGCTTTAACTGTTAGGGAATTCAATATTTACTCGGTGAGTCAAACGGTTATTACGAACATTACACGCAGTGGCATGGAACTACATTTTTATAAAAAAAAAACTGTCATGTTGTTCACCGAGAGGCTTGAAGTCATTAGCCTTTTTCTGTCACCTTTTGGAAAAAGGTGCTGGGCTGACATCACATCATGCCAGTTGTCGAGGTATGTCTGGTCATTTGTTGTTTCCAAGTATTTTTGGGGTTTACTATACTATTTCATCTATCCATAAGAGTTGGTGTGCTTACCCTGGAGTACCATCGATGCGTCTTAATTTTGGAACGATTCCATATGAAGAATCATCATACAAGAATCATCCACTCACTTGATGCTCAGCTGGTATGAAAACGATTAGAAATATCTCCACCGGGAGCTACTCGACACAATTTAGTACCTTATCCATAACTTCATCGTTGCCACGCAGCGCTTGGCGAATTAAACGAGTATCACCGCTAAATAGTATTATAGCTTGATTAAAAGTGTTCATGGTACCAGCAATTCGCAAAACACTCTTTTTTAAAAGATTCACATCGCTCGTATCGCACAATTTTCCAGGAGAGCCATTCCAAGATTTTAACTGCCATATTATGTTGCGCATATAAAGGCATATTTTCATTTTTATAGCACGTAGTAAATTTTTAACTGATCACAAAGATTTTTTTATACGACATGGATCATGATATTGGGTACGTTTATATGTTATTAACTCAAAAGGCTTGTTTTTTGAGTTATGACACTACCGAATAATATGGTAATACAATGGTAATACAATGGTAATACAATGGACCATTAAAGTTTGTCAGAAGGCTGTTCCTTAACTCGGCAGTGGCCAGCCAATCTAACCTAACAAAAATTTACTATATAGGTGTGATATTAACAAGCTTCGAGTTTTGAATCCTTCAAAAACTAAACTCTGGCCTACAGTAACACTCTCGGTAAGTAATATGAAGTAAGCTGAAAGCTTCTCTGAAAATTTTAATGGAGAATTGATATAAAATATATGTATAATCTTCTTAGAAAAACAAACATCAATACGAAAACAAAAAATTAAGTAAAAAAACTGTTTAAATCGGTAAGAGTTTCCGTTAGGGGAGAAAGAGGACCCGCCTGACACTTGCCATAGGGGTACAAATAGGACCTGTCAGACGGTAATTGTAAGACTACAAAGGTGAGTAGAAAATCTGCTCTACAGTACCCGTTTTGGAAGTTAAAGAGGGCTAGTCCGACACTACCCCTCCATGCATAAACAGATACAATTGGTCTCTTCATAGTGTAACGAATTTAGGGAACTCCGCTTATTTTACACCTTCTACTAACGCTCGTATCGCTAAACTGTTGAATAAAACACTCCAATATTCTGTATGACAAAATGGTCTTTATTAGACTGCTTTGAAAGTACTTTACAATTAAACTTCACTTCGCAACTGATAGCGTGTTCAAAACAAACTGATTCCTGCTTACTCAGCTTTCGCTCCTCTTATACTCTCTGCTGTCTGGTTCGCATACTTCTAGGCGTTTCTTCTTCTAGAATTTACTACTTAGTTACCAGCTATATACTTACTAGCTATAAACTACAGATGCATGTTTATAGCCTCTCGCATAGCAATATGCGCATGTATATGTGAGTAATACTTCCACCGATGATTGCATACTTTTGTGAGTATATCAGATATATGCATGTGTTTGTGCATATCTCTCCGCTTCTTGTATGTAGATATGTGTAAACATAATGATTGATTTGTTTATGTAAATAAAAGTGACTTTTTAGTATCGGCTTAGAGATGATAGTATGCCTTAGTGTTGATAATATTCGTCACAATAGGATATGCTCAAACAAAAAGAGATCACTCCAACCTATATATAGAGATCAAAGCTGGCTCTAGTCTCATAATTATTTGCGACTAATCTCGGACTCATGCTAGACTAATCGCATTTTTTGCAAAGAGGTATGGGGGGACACATCCATTGGTAATTTGATCACATTTTAGGGGTTGTTAAATGATAAAAGTCTTTCAGATCAAATATTTTTAGGTTACCGGATTGGTCTTTAGAAATATTTTTTGAACAAACGGTTAAATTGAGAATTTCTCTTCTATGAACAAACAATGGACCCTCATCATCATAAACCAACAAAACAAATTTAAACAAGTAAGGAAGGTTAAGTTCGGGTGTAACCGAACATTACATACTCAGCTGAAAGCTTTGGAGACAAAATAAGGGAAAATCACCATTTAGCAAAATGAACCTAGGGTAACCCTGGAATGTGTTTGTATGACATGGGTTTCAAATGGAAGGTATTAAAGAGTATTTTAAAAGGGAGTGCGCCATAGTTCTATAGGTGGACGCAATTTCAGGATATCGATATAAAGGTTAACCAGGGGTGACTCTGGAATGTGTGTTGTACGATATAGGTATCAAATGAAAGGTACTAATGAGGGTTTTAAAAGAGAGTGGCCCTTAGTTGTATATGTGAAAGAGTTTTCGAGATATCAACCAAAATGTGGACCAGGTTGACCCAGAACATCATCTGTCGGGTACCGCTAATTTATTTATATATGTCATACCACGAGCAGTTTTCCTGCTAAGATTCCAAGGGCTTTTGATTTCGCCCTGCAGAACTTTTTCATTTTCTTCTACTTAATATGGTAGGTGTCACACCCATTTAACAAAGTTTTTTCTAAAGTTATATTTTGCGTCAATAAACCAATCCAATTACCATGTTTCATCTCTTTTTTCATATTTGGTACAGAATTATGGCATTTTTTTTTATTTCTCGTAATTTTCGATATCGAAAAAGTGGGCGTGGTCATAGTCGGATTTCGGCCATTTTTTATACCAAGATAAAGTGAGTTCAGATAAGTACGTGAACCAAGTTTAGTAAAGATATATCGATTTTTGCTCAAGTTATCGTGTTAACGGCCGAGCGGAAGGACAGACGGTCGACTATGTATAAAAACTGGGCGTGGCTTCAACCGATTTCGCCTATTTTCACAGAAAACAGTTATTGTCCTATAATCTATGCTCCTACCCGACTTATGGCCTTAAAAGTATTCTAAACGAATAAAATGAAAAAGGGCGGAGCCACTTGTACTTTGTTGCACCATATCATTACTGGAGTTGAATGTTGACATAATTTACTTATATACTGTAAAGATATTAAATTTTTTGTTAAAATTTACTTTAAATTTTTTTTTTTTAAGTGGACGCAATGGACGTTCGTCCTCCGATTTTACTAATTTTTATTTATCACACGTACAGTAATAGGAGTAACGTGCCTGCCAAATTTCATCATGATATCTTCAACGACTGCGAAGTTACAGCTTGCAAAACTTTGAAACTACTTTCTTTTGAAAGTGGGCGGTGCCTCGCCCCTTGTCCAAAATTTTACTAATTTTCTATTTTGCGTCATAAGGTCAACGCACCTACCAAGTTTCATTGCTTTATCCATCTTTGGTAATGAATTATCGCACTTTTTCGGTTTTTCGAAATATTCGATATCGAAAAAGTGGGCGTGGTTGTAGACCGATTTCGTTCATTTTGAATAGCGATCTGAGATGAATGCCCAGGAACCTACATACCAAATTTCATCAAGATACCTCCAAATTTACTCAAGTTATCGTGTTTACGAACGGACGGACATGGCTAAATGAATTTCTTTTTTCGCCCAGATCATTTTGATATATAGAAGTCTATATCTATCTCGATTAGTTTGTGCCGTTACGGATTACCGTTATGCGAACAAAGTTAATATACTCTGTGAGCTCTGCTCAGCTGAGTATAAAAAATTGCACAATCTACCACCTTTCTCTTCCTCTTACTAATCTTTCAATATTTGCTTCATTTATCTCTTTTCTGTGTTTCTGTAATTTTACACTATTACTTGTTAAGAGTCAATTAATTAAATTTGTTTAATGAAACCATAAATAAAAAAATGCATGAAGTATGTCCCATCTGTCACGCTAAAGAGATTGTGTTAATAATCTGAGTATTATAATATTACGTGCCAACTCTCAGCAGTTTACTGTTGCTATTTAATACTTTGTAATCAATTGACAGCGGGGCAATTTTGACTGATTGACTGATTTCAGCGAAGCTTGTCAATCATAAATTTTTGAATTTTGATGCGTCAACTTATACCTTATACTTTTCAAAGCACTTGATGTAGTACCTTTCACATTGTTATCTATTAGTAACTTTCTAGACCTCTTTTTATACTCAGTTGAGCAGAGCTCACAGAGTATATTAACTTTGATTGGATAACGGTTGGTTGTACAGGTACAAAGGGATCGAGATAGATATAGACTTCCATATATCAAAATCATCAGTATCGAAAAAAAAATTGATTGAGCCATGTCCGTCCGTCCGTTAACACGATAACTTGAGCAAATTTTGAGGTATCTTGATGAAATTTGGTATGTAGGTTCCTGGGCACTCATCTCAGATCGGTATTTAAAATGAACGATATCGGACTATAACCACTCCCGCTTTTTCGATATCGAAAATTTCGAAAAATCGAAAAAGTGTGATTATTCATAACCAAAGACTGATAAAGCGATGAAACTTGGCATGTGAGTTGAACTTATAACGCAGAATAGAAAATTAGTGGCACCGCCCACTTTTAAAAGAAGGTAATTTAGAAGTTTTGCAAGCTGTAATTTGGGAGTCGTTGAAGATATCATGATGAAATTTGGCAGGAACGTTGCTTCTATTACTATATGTATGCCTCATAAAAATTAGCAAAATCGGAGAACGACCACGCTCACTTTTAAAAAAAATTTTTTTTAAAGTCAAATTTAAAAAAAAAAGTTTATATATTTACAGTATATAAGAAAATTATGTCAACATTCAACTCCAGTAATGATATGGTGCAACAAAATACAAAACTATAAAAAAATTTCAAAATGGGTGTGGCTCCGCCCTTTTTCATTTAATTTGTGTAGGATACTTTTAATGCCATAAGTCGAACAAAAATTTACCAATCCTTGTGAAATTTGGTAGGGACACAGACTGTATGACGATAATTGTTTCCTGTGAAAAAGAGCGAAATCGGTTGAAGCCACGCCCAGTTTTTATACACAGTCGACCGTCTGGCCTTCCGCTCGGCCGTTAACACGATAACTTGAGCAAAAATCGATATATCCTTACTAAACTTTTTGTAATTGATATTAGAGAAAAATTTTAAGTTTACAAACGGCGATGGTTACTAGGACATGTTTCTGAATTTCACTTCTTCATCAGCTAGCTTTTCGGGAGCTGAGCGTTGAACTCGAATCTCCAACATTCATATCAGTGCAAGCCTTTAGCTGCTTAGCCATATGAATGTCCCGTTGTTCGCTGTACAATTGATCTCTAAGAGTTGCCTTTTTGTTTATATTCCTTTTGATCAAAAACCATTGTATAAAGCAATATGAGCAAAGCTCGCTAATTAAATACATACTTACTAAACTCAGTTCACGTAATTATCGGAACTCAATTTGTATTGGTATAAAAAATGGCCGGAATCCGACTATGACCACGCCCACTTTTTCGATATCGAAAATTACGAGAAATAAAAAAAAATGCCATAATTCTGTACCAAATATGAAAAAAGAGATGAAACATGGTAATTGGATTGGTTTATTGACGCAAAATATAACCTTAGAAAAAAACTATGTAAAATGGGTGTGACACCTACCATATTAAGTAGAAGAAAATGAAAAAGTTCTGCAGGGCGAAATCAAAAGCCCTTGGAATCTTAGCAGGAAAACTGTTCGTGGTATTACATATATAAATAAATTAGCGGTACCCGGCAGATGATGGTGTGGGTCACCCTGGTCCACATTTTGGTCGATATCTCGAAAACGCCTTCACATATACAACTACAACCACTCCCTTTTAAAACCCTCAGTAATACCTTTAATTTGATACCCATATTGTACAAACAAATTCTAGACTCAGCCCTGGTCCACCTTTATGGCGATATCCCTAAATGGCGTGCACCTATAGAACTATGGCCCACTCCCTCTTAAAATACTCTTTAACACCTTCCATTTGATACACATGTCATACAAACACATTCCAGGGTTACCCAAGGTTCATTTTTCTTATTGGTGATTTCCCCTTATTTTGTCTCCATAGCTCCCAACTGAGTATATAATGTTCGGTTACGCCCTAACTTAGCCTTCCTTACTTGTTGATTTTAAAAACATTGAAACATAAGATTACGATTTCCAGTAGTTAGTATGAAGCTAGTACCGGGCAACAAATTTTAATATTTTCTTTTTGAAGCGTTGTTCTTCAATGTTCTAATACTGAAAAAGTACCAAAAATGCCAAGGGACGACGGAAACTCGTTCCTCAATAGTTCTAGTCATAACTAAGAATTCGTTGGTTTTTCACCCTGGTATGTCTCTTTAGAGAAAAGGCGTTGCCACGGGACCCTGAAACATATAAAAAAAACTAGGGGTAGGCGGAACAAATTTTATGATAATTTAAACACCTTCTTAAGATGCGCTTCGTACTCATCTCCAATTATTGAATAATATAGCATCCATAAGATTTGGCGCCCATCGTTATCATTATTAATTGGCGCCGTTCGGCCAGCACAGCACTATGCAAGCAACCTACTGCGTAAGCGAATTAGGCCGTTTCACAATAAGTCACGCTAACTATCACTATTTCTCGATAGCTGACTCCAATTGGGATCACCAAGGGAGGTTATTTTTTCCTTCATCTGCCTACCGCAACTTAGTGGAGGTCTTCCCCTTCCGCTGCTTCTAAACGGCGGCTTCGATTGAAGTACTTTCTTGGCAGGAGCGTCTTCGCATATTCGCATAACATAACCTAGCCAGGAAAGCCTTTGAGCTTTAATTCGTTGCACTTATGATGAGCGACTTATATAGCGTGGTTTTTGTTCGTCGAGAGATGATTTTACTTTTGAATTGCCTGCTTAGTCCATAGTAGCACTTGTTTTCAAGAGTTATTCTCCGCTTGACTTCTAAGCTGCCATTGATTTTGTTGTTAATGCTGGTTCTGCCAAAGCACGAATGAGCCAATTCCTCTTGGTCCACCTTCTGGTATAGAAACTCGTGCGAGATAAGGAGGAAATGGGAAAGGTGTAGGAGGATGGAGAGAGTAGGGGAGGATTGAGAGAGACAGGGACAAGGAGAGGAAAGGTATGAGGCAGAGGGAAAGAACCAGCGAGAAGGACAAGGACATTGCGTGAGAAGGTAGAGTATGTAGGAATGTGAAAGGAAGACGGGTAAGGGGAAGAAGGAGGAGAAGGCGGATAAGGGAAGAGAGAAAACGAGGGAGAAGAAGGAGAAAGGAAACAGAAGGATAATACGTATAAATAGGAGAAAGAGAGTGAGGGGAAGGAGAATGTGAGGTGAAAGTCAAAGAGAAGGAGAGGGAGAGAGCAAATGAGAAGGGTGATGAGAATGGGAAGAAGGTGACGGTGAAGGAGGAGGAGGAGGAGAAGATTAAGATAAGAATAAGAATAAGCAGAACATTACATACTCAGCTGCCAAATTACAGCTTGCATAACTTTAAAAAGTGGCTGGTCCCACGCCCACTGTCCAAAATTGTACTAAATTTCTATTCTGCGTCATAAGGTCAACCCACCTACCCAGTTTCATCGCTTTATCCATCTTTGGTAATGAATTATCGCACTTTTTCGGTTTTTCGAAATTTTCGATATCGAAAAAGTGGGCGTGGTTACAGTCCGATTTCGTTCATTTTAAATTTAAATTTCATTAAGATACCTCAAAATTTACTCAAGTTATCGCGCTTACGGACAGACGGACTAAATGCCTTTCCTTTTTCGCCCAGATCATTTTGATATATAGAAGTCTATATCTATCTCGATTAGTTCATGCCGTTAGGGGGTACCGTTATGCGAACCAAATTAATATACTCTGTGAGCTCTACTCAGCTGAGTATAAAAAAAGGAGAAAGAGAAGGAGAGAGATAATAAGTTGGAGATGGAAAGGAATAGAATAAGGAAGAGGAAGATGGGTACAAGTAAAGGCAGCGAGTACCATTTTTCAAAAATAGGCAAGCCGAGCTGGCAAGAATACTAATAGGTAGGTAGGTGAAATGGCTGCGACCCTGTAGTAGCTACATATATAAAGCCGTTTTGGTGCCATGTAACTCGTCTAAAACCTACGCAATGTTACGGTCAATGTACTACAACCAGCCACAGTTGTTGATAAAATTAAGGATATTCGGGATTGCTATCACAGATAAACCTCTGAGGTCTTCTAGAAACGGGGTTCCAAGGAACCTTAGTCGGGCTCTAGCTATAGCCGGGCATTTACACATAAAGTGGTCTACTGTCTCCCTGGCATTTGCATCTTTGCAGCTTCTGCAGTAGTCGTTATACGGAATGCCCATCTTTTCCGCATGCGTACCTACCGCCCAATGACCGGTACAGACTGCTATCAGTTTGCGTGTGTTGGCCCTGGATTTGTTCAGAAGACTTCTCGTCCTCTTTCCATCATAGTTTGGCCAAATCGATTTTGATATTACACAGGTGGTGATGTTATTCCACTTTGTTTGTGCTTTCGTCAAGTAGGAGCTCTGGATATTCCCTTTGGCTACTGCTAAGGGTATGCCTACTTCGACACTGATTATTTCCTCGCTCATCTCCGATGAGCCCCTGCGTGCCAGCTCGTCGGCCTTCTCGTTACCCTCTATCCCCCTATGACCCGAGACCCAGATAACGCATAGGTCTAGATTGCTGGTTAACTGGGATATGAGTCGCTTACAGGCCCACACTAATTTTGAGTTAATGTGTGGCGAGGAAAGCGCTTTTATCGCTCCTTGGCTATCCGACAGAATGCAAACTTTTCCAGTTACGTTCAAGCGCTCCAGGGATTTGCAGGCTTGCCAAATCGAGGGAATTTCTGCTTGAAACACGCTGCAGTGCGATGGGACTCCGGCCCCCACTTCCGATTCCATCTTGGAGCCATCAGTGTAGATTTGGATGTCGTCGACCCTTATGCCCGGGTTTCTCCTCCACTCGTTCCTCGGTATTACAACCGTATTCAAACTTCAGTTTGCGAGGGTAGTAATATGTCTCGGTACTACATGTATCATCCGGAAGTTTCTTTAGGATACTACTAAGCCCTTGCTGAGTATCCTTCCAACACCCAGACTCACTGAGTCTCGGTGCGGTTTATGACGATGTACAAAGTATATGCAAGTCGATCGGAAGCAGGTGCAAAATGGGGTCTAAAGTAGCTATTGCCCAGGCAATTTTCTTCTCCGCTAAAAGGTTGTATATGAGGCCAGCAGGTACTTCCTGATGTGCCGTCTCTGTATCGCGTGCTCCCTCCACCGATCCATCCGGGAAGTGAGCATCTATAAGCATGTTTAAAGTCTCAGCCGCCGATCCTGCCCATGTTCCATCGGCGCGCTTGACAAATGTCTTGTATGAATGACTCTTGGCAAGAATCTTTCCCAGCATGGCTGAGTCCTTCGTGGACTCAATCGGCTCGCAGTGTTCTCACCAGAAGCTTGCTTTTGCTGTCCATATGGCTTTCTTATACTCCCTCAGAGGGGTCCTGTACTCCTGGAAATCGTTCCTGAAGTGACAGTCGTTAAAGACCCTCCTCAGCTTTGACCTCAGGTCGCTGAGATTTTAGTCCCACCACGGTGGGAAGGTCTTTTTGCTCCTCGAAATTGAACAGGCGACTTTAAAGGCCACCTGAAAACTTTTCTCCAGAGACCGAACTCGGTCGTCAAGACTGCCTGTTGATTGAATAGGCGTCCTACTTCTATGGAGCCTATCACTGACTATCTTGTCAAATAGGCTCCAGGAGATCCGTTTAGGGTTTCGGTACGACTGACTTATTTCTTCTTCCCAGTCTATGTTGAAAAGGATTAACCGGCGATCCGACAGGCGAAGTTTTTTCGACACCTCCCAGTTTCTTACCCTTACGGTCAGATATTAGTGTTATATCAAGGACTACTCTGAAAACTAAAGGTGGGAGAGCTGCCCTTGTTACATAAGTAAAGGTTGTTAGCTAATATAAATTTAAAAGGAGACTCACCCCGTTCGTTTATCTCGCTGCTCCCCCATACCGTGTGCCTTGCGTTGGCGTCACAATCCATCATGACCGTCTCCTTCTTGGTTGTTTGTGCTATCATTTGCGCGACCTCCTCTGGAGGAGCGGGCCGATCGTGGGCCATATAATCTGAGGCGACCGTCATGCTTCGGCCGCTTCTTCAATCGACCTTGACCACAGCAACGTCGTAACTACTGAAATTAGGTAAAAAGAAAGCATTAATAGCATTCCTAACGAGGATACAAGCCCTCGGTTTACCTTCTGCATGTGTGTAAAAGAGGTTATAGTTTCGGGTATTTAGGCCCATAACCTGTGACCGCCAGACCCATGGTTCCTGCACTAGGCAGACATCAATGTCCTCCTCCTTAAGGAGGACCAGCAGGTTATCCGAGGCGACTTTTGAGTGCTGCAGGTTAACTTGAGCCACCCTATTCATTGGGTTGAGACTCGCCTGCACTTCCGAGGATTGACGACCCATCCGCCAGGTTGAGCTCCCCCAGGATTTTGTTGGTATCGTCAATCTCCTCCAGATTATTGTCTGGTGCCACTGCTGCCGGGAAAACCTTCACTTTGGCCTCCCTCAGGCCAAACTTCAGGCGGTTCCCCCTTCGCTCGAGTGCCCCAGGGACTGGCTGCTGATCAGCAGCATCACGGGCTGGCTACTTTTCTGTTGTTGCTCTACCTTGATCAGAGCCCAGTCGTCCATCGGGACGTCCGAGTTCTGGAGCTTTAGGCAGTGTATTAGCTTCTGTGCATCCAGTTCCAGGTTTGGCATTTTGGGTAGCCAAATGCGCGCCCGGAGCCTCCTGGGAATCTCCGAAGCTGGGATGACCTTTAACGTAAGGCCATCAAATGCATTGCTAATCTTAGCAACGCATCTCTCTAGAAACTCCCTTGAGTACCCATTCGCGTATTTGATTACCCTGCAGCCGCGGCATACCTCCTCGCAGTTGAAGGCGGGAATTGTGGTTTGTACCTCCATCAGGTGCTCGACGACCATCTCCGACAGCCGTCCCTCGATGGAGCTCCAAACCGCCAGAACTTCCCTCCCGCCATTGCTCTCAGCATCGACCAAAGCCACTTGGAGGTGGTCCCTGACCACCTCTCTGTAGGTGGGTCTGTCCGATGCCGCAGCACTGGTAGAAGCGCCGTCAGTCTGCCTGGAGTACTTCCATTTCTTGACGTCGCGCTCGTTCACCTCTTGTGACCGGTTGCGCTTCGCCGACTGTTTTTGAGCTGGTTGTTGTTTGCTTGTTTGGGGCTTCACTGCTGGCTTGTGCGCGAGGGCGGTCTCATACTCCTTGACCACTGCCTCGCACCACACCTTATCTTCGGCGTCCCGCTCGTGAGCCTCACCTTTTTCCTCATTCTTGTCTATCTTCTTGAGGATGAAGAGAGTCCTCATATACCTAGCTTTCAGCAGAGTGCCTGAGGACTTCTTCGACCTTTTGGGAGCCACTTTGGCTGGTATGCTCCCCTTTTTATTTTGTATTTGGTTATTGATTTGGCTGGGAGCGACAGCGGTACTATGGCTGGTACCCTGGCCGACCTCTTTGACGCTCTCCTGGCTACTATCCAGAAGATCATCTTTAGAGAGCGTTCCCAGAACGCTACCTTTCTCCCCCTCCTTTCTATTGTTTTTGTTAATATTTGACATAAAGTACCCACGAGTGTGCATGGAATGGTTAGTCAACCCCCAGCAGAGCCAGCATACCGGGGGTAAGGCACTTATACAACCGACCTTGCCCGGGCATCAGAGGGGACCGTTCGCGATCAGCCTTTCAATATACACCCGCTGACCACACAGCCATCGGCACGGGTACCTCAACACCTTGGCTTGAGTGTTGTTGGTGCGGCAATCCTCACATCTCCTGCAGCGAAAAGTGATGCGTTCTTCTTAACACGCCGTTGACGCTGTAGCACATATGAGGCATTCCTCTTAGTTCATCTCGTGTTGGGACCCCTCCGCAGAGCAGATTCCAACATGATACTTAAGCTCCTTCTCCACGACAAGACGACCAAAATTGAAGGAGAAGAACACTAATAGTAGTAAAACAAATCTCGTTAAATTTGAATGGGAAAAACTACTTCCGGTATTAAATACTTTCCCATGCATAATAAAGTATATCACAACAAAATTTTAGTTTAATATCTCCAACTATCTAATAATATGCCCGCTAGCTCATTGAGCTTATGCAGGTATGTATGTATGCAGATAGTTTTTTTTGGTGCAATTATTTAGATAACTATGCATGAGCACTTCACCTCACAACTTCGCTGCTCCAAATTTCGGACTTTTTTTTTGCAAAGTTGTTGCTGGATGTAAAAATTTTAAAATAACCAAAATGTGAATAAAAACGGAGGCTTATTGTTTGTAATTATGAATATATGTATATACACATACATATTATATCTATATTTTTTTCGTAAAAGCGTAAATTAAAAGAATCAACGGCAGCTACTTCATTGCATGAGGTGATTGAAGTGGCTGCTGAGCTGTGGGAGACATGATGACGCATAGAATTGCAGAAGCCCAAGCTTTAGACTCAGATATGTAGATATAACATAGGTAAGGCTCAACTGGAAAACCGCTACTTTCTTGTATTAATTTAAGTAAGCTCACGTTTTTTGCTGAAGAGCTAAATAATGAAGCTTGGTTGATATTTGCTACTGGGTTCTATGATGTTTGCTGCTTATCTACATACATATGTACATACCTACCTACATGTACTAACTTTTAAGGGGTATGTGACCAAATAAACCTCAAGCATTTCCATTATTGTTTTGTTTGGAATTTTCTCTTGGCTTTCTTATGTCATCTGCCTCAATATAGAATGTCGTCATTTCGCTAATGGCAATGTGTGTTATCTGACAAGTACTTGTACTTGATTTTTTATATTAGCAAAATCAGAACACACCCACATACACATCATTTTACAAACACCTTATAGCCAAACAAAGTAATAGAAACGACATCTGAAAAAGTTTAAAGCTTACTTGGAGAATTTATTGGTTCATTGTGAAAACTAACAGTCATTCTGGCTTCCAATTATTTAGAGAATCGCTGGAAAAAAGTTTATGATAAGGCAGACACAAATCTTGAATACTTCCTCCATAGAGTCTAAAATGTCCGGTCCGAGATATTTGCGCCACGCACTAGAAAAAGCTAACCAGCTGAGTATGAAGTGACTGAATGGTGTATGGTGATCCGCTGTTCAGAATATTGAAGCTTACCCCATGTATTTCCATTGGTCAGTGCCATGTTTACACTGCAATGTCCCTTTAAGTTCCGTCGAGCGCATGGATTCAATAAGGGGTCAGAATGACCTTTTGCGTGCTTAATTGACAGGCCTCGACCTCACAATGGCAGAGGTCAGTACTTTGATCCCTTAACAATTAAAGGTGTAGATAGCATCCCATCCACTGCATCCTTACCGCACCTGGAAGACACTGCAGTGTTCGGGTAGCTCTCCTCCTACCAGAAAACTTCGCTCACGGCATGGTGGAAATCAGCGGGTAAGTATAAGCATAAACAAAGTGTTTGGAATTTGCTATATGAGGGAATACAAAATGTAAAGTAGGAACAATGTATGTACGTAGTAGAATTTATATGAGCGACATTAGACAGGAAATGGGAATCACCGAAATCAACTAAGGAAGAAAAACAAATCGATGATATATTAAACAAAAAGCCTAACAACAAAGAAAAAGGAGCAAATATAAAGAGGATGAAACAGAAGAAGAGGGAGTGGAAAAGAGCAGTATAAAAATATATCTATAATAATGGGGATGATAACTACGATTATCGTCACGATTTCAAAGATAAGGCAAGGCAAAACAGGCAAGGAAAGGAGCAGAAGGAAAAGGAACGGGAAATTTAAAAGTTAGCGAGAGGAAAGAAAAGATTAGAATCCAAGCAGGAACCGAAACAGGACGTCGTATTATAAATTTGCTATTGAAAAATTACCGATTTGCTATCGATACGTTCTCGGTTTGTTACCGACGGGATAGCGGCGTTTGATTTATTGTCGAGCTATCAGTAATTTTTTGACGAGTTATTGATTTGTTGTGCTATAAACTGCCTATGAATAGCAAGGATTAAAGATGATTTATCGATTTTTTTTTAACGAGTTATAGGTTTGGTATCGGTTTGTAATCTATTTATTATCGAAGAGTTGTTATTTTTAAAAAATTATCGATATGTTATTAAAGAGTTACCGATTTATCGGCGTATTAGATGGTTTTTATGGAACAGTTGGTGATTTATTATTGAAAAGTTATTGGCTTTTTGCCAAAAAGATATCAATTTGTTATCAGAGATAGTTATAAAAGAGATAGTTAGAGCCCTTCGGCGCTCTGCAAATTTTTTGTGTATGTTCTATGTTTTTCAACTAGCTCGGTTTCAGTAAAAAAGTGTTAGTAGCAAATTCGTAATTTCCTTGACTTGTTTAGTGTTACACAGCAGGGTAGCTTCAAATTAATATAGAATATTAGCATTTCTAACATCACTGTGCTGTTAGTAAATAAACACAACGACAGTAAACCATTTACAAACATACATAGAAGGCAACGAAAAATATTTCACACACATAACCAGCAGCTTGAAGCAAAGAGATTATTTCACATACACATACGAGTATGTAGTCAGCATATAAGAGCGAAAAGAAAGAGAAACAATCACACATCACGTTATAATCAGCTAAGAGCAGAAATTGTTACTCAGACATACACATGCATATAGCTAGAAGAAAAATATAAACTAAATATATACATGAATATAGCTAAATAACCAAGTATGAGATACAACTGTTTCCAGAAGGCATGTTCGTGAAAAGTCTGGACCTTAGGATAAATAGTATAAAAGCGCGGTACAAGCGAGAATCAATCAGTTTGATTTTAACACGCTTTAGTGAAGCACGCGAGTATTGTGGAGTACTACTCCCAAAGTAGTCTAAATAAAGAGCGTTCTGTTATACTGAATTTTTGAGTTATTTATTCGACAGTGAAGAGATTCGAACGGATTTTACGATAAATTTGTGCTGTGTATAAAAATTACTTACAAATATTCAAATTAAGAATATTGTACTTCCCAATAAACATTTTTGTTCAATCTCGATTAAAGAAGCATTTTAAAACTTTATTTAATATTTAATTTTAAACGATATTTAACACTCAAAGGTATCTCACCGAATGGATGATAACGCTCTCAATACAAAAGGTGCATATACCTGTTTCAATGAGGAATACTCGTTAGTTCTAAAACTGAAAAATTTTCTATTCTCGAACCCCTCGAAAACATAACAGAATGAAATGTAATTTAATCAAAAAGCCCTTTTTAAATGGTCCTAAACTTGTACTCAAGTTATATATAAATACTTAGAAGCATTTTCTAAACATCTGAAAATTTTATTCATGCAGTTTATTGGGTTATATACATATGTATGCATACTTTGATACGTACGGGGGTACATAAGTAGAGGATTTCAATCTTATTGACTCATCAAAGATAAACGCAAGCGCATTTTCAAATGTGTCTAACCACTTTGTACAGTGGGCGGTGTTATTAATGAATAACGCATTTCCCCGCAAATAATGTTATGTACTTTACGACAGTTAAAATAAATTTTAGATGGAATAAACTATATAACCCGAGTTCTCTAAAGCAGCATCCTAGCATCACCACCGCTAAGCTTTCGCTGAGTGGTGCCATTTTACTTACGGAGAAAAACGACACCAATATTAATAAAAATTACAACAACTTCCTTTTTGTTATGACAACAAGGAATTCGAACAAAATTGGTCCATACTGAACTAAGACACAACAAATTTCTTTTATCATTTTGCTTGTTATTCTATTATTTTTGTTTGTTGTTGGGAGCCAGCCGGAGCCAAAGTGAATGCATGTCGATCGATTGCCTTTTCGTTCGTTTTATTGTGTGGCATGCCGGAACCAACGCAATTCAGAATTTTAATTTCATTTTTATTTTAAAACACGCTGTGATTTTCTGAGTTACTCTAACGAAATCGGTTTCGTTCTTGTTGGGAGCCATACGGAACCAAAAAAGCCATTGCGTGAGCACCCTTGCTTAGAGGAAAAAAACATTCTATAAGTAGCGAATACCCTAATGTAGGTGTACTCTCACCTCTATTGTGTTCTTTAGCCATAGATAACCTACTTCGCCTACTAAAAACCTATGATGCGCCTGGATATACAGATGACTTAGTAATATGCATCATAAGGATGACTGTGATGAAATATGCAATTGCCTGCTGCATGCCTCACGCTTCAAAGAAAGATGGTGTGATACCAAGGTATCATCCATCGGCCCTAATGAAACTTTTGTCTGATTTTTGGAAAGAGATGAATCATATTTGGGCAGAGTCCTAATCAGATGTTCAAACGAACCCAAGTGCCTTTTAGTTAGGTTAGGTTGAACTGGCTGGTCCATGAGGACCTCACATAGACTGGTTGAGTCCGTAGTGTTACCAGAAGTTTGTGTTAACGACCAAACTTAAAAACCCTATCAAAAACCAGGACCTATGTTATAAAACAACTCCGTCGTCTTGGCAAATACTAGAAGCGTCCTAGGACTTAAGCCACTTGCTGCTTCTAGATCTGACAGCTGTATCACTCCTAATAGCTGGAGTCTTAGCCTGACAAGTGCAGGGCACGAGCACAGAACGTGCTCGATCGTTTCCTCTTCCAACCCACACTTCCTACATCTGATATCACTGACCAAGCCTAATTTAAAGGCATGTGACGCCAGAAGGCAGTGTCCAGTCAGAATACCCGTCATGAGTCTACAGTCCTCTCTTTTTTAATGATAGAAGCAACTGTATTAGTCTAAGGTTGTAAGACCTACACATAATCTTCGACACTTTACAGCCCCGCTCTCTCGCCTTCGCTTAATTTCGCCCAATCTAATTGGGACGTCTACGGAGCAAGCTTCAAGGGATGCGCCCTTTTTAGCTAGTTCGTCCGCTTTTCATTGCCATCTATTCCCATATGCCCTGGGACCCAATATAAATGTATGCTTCTCCCTGTCCCGATTCTCTTCAGAGACTGCTTACACTCTAACACGAATTTAGATGCTGTGCTTTGCGAGATTATTGCCTTAATTGCTGTTTGACTGTCAATATAAAAGTTAACACGGTTGCAGCTTAAGCTGTTCTCTTCCAGGGTTTCTACTTCTTTGGTTACGGTTAATATTTCCGCTTGGAAAACGCTACAGTAATCCGGCAGCCTGTAGGATCTGCTTATTTCCGGGTCAGCGCAGTATACCGCAGACCCTACTCCTTTCACTACTTTGGAACCATCGGTGTACACATGTATCGCCTCGTCCGCCATTTGCGCACCCTTGCGCCAACCGTCCACCTCTATTGTGGCCTTAAGATTTCCCTCGAAGCGCAAATAGGGAATCGTGTAGTCTGTTCGTCTTGTGATTGATGACGCTATACTACTATGGCCATATGGTCGGCGCTCAAGCTGCCCGGAAGCACCGAACCTGGTTGCGGTCGTTAACGCTTTGTTCTTTGCTACCAGGTCTCCTTTTAGTTACTCTGGAAATAATATTTTCATGGAATACTTCTTAAGTAGTTGTAAATACAATCAGATAAGCCTATATTGCTTTCCTTGGCCTTATACCCGTGGAGCACGCAAATAACTTCAATAATAACATTACTGCTTTGTGTCAGCATAGTAGGTGCTGGTGCACTTAGTGCCCTCGTGGGAACAGTGTGCTCTCCTACCCAAGGCCTCATTGGCTATAAAGAATGAGGTTTCCATTGGAGAGTCCAGTGATACCACAGTGTGCGCAATACTACGCATGGAGAAACGGTTATAGGTTAAACGAGCCACGAGGTTAACCACATGAGCAATTTCATGCAAGAACTCATCGATTTGGGTCATAAGTAACTGATTGGTTCAGCTGCAATATACACTTTTTATATGCCCCACTAAGCAGTGATAAGAGATACGAGTTCCACAACCAAACTTAGGGCGGTGTTCAACGCATACATGAAAACATCTTCTGGAAAATCTCTAAACGACGTAATTATAGTCGGTTCACAGCTACAACATGACCTTTTTTCGATGTTAGTGCATTTCTCAGCGCATCACTACGGTATCATTGCTGATATCGCGAAAACGTACGTTTCACCACAGGACGCCGATTACCAACGTATATTTTTGCGCGAACAATCAACATCGCCTATATTGCACTACCGCCTTCTCCAAGTTACTTACGGAGTAGCCTCCGCATCTCATCTTGCTGTAAAGTCGCTATTCCTAGCACCACTTCACGCCGAAAAATGTAAATAATCTCCCATACTATCCTTTATTGCAACAACGTGATGGAAAAGCGTCTATGGTTATAATCCTACGGAATTTCGAGGTGTCTATTATGAACAGGGTGTTCTACAAAACGGAGATACAGAAATATTTTGCTTGTTGCTGGAAAATGTTGTACGGCGTCTATGTGAGCCACTGTAGGTACTTACATTACTTAGTAGTGGACATACTCAAAAACATTTAATGGTTTTAATAGAAAAACTGGACCACTGAAATGAAGTGAGCCATAAGCACTACTAAGATTTTGACCGCAACTGTACGTCTCTATTAAAATAGTTTTGCACGTAAATACGGCTGCGAGTAGTTTTCCGCCTTTTTCCTTGTTATTGTTTATTGTTTACATTTTGTTGTTTTGTATATTAACATTTTGTCATATTGTTACTTACTGATTAAATATGCGCGCCCCTTGTGTTTGCGCGTAGGTGATCAATGTATGTAGGAATTTATTAAGATGTATCCATAAAGTCACGCTTTGATGTTCTTATATGGTAACGAATTTCACTAGGAATGTACGATTAATCAATTATTAAGACTTGATTAGCTAATGAATAAGAGAATATTTATTTTCAATTAATGAAAAGGATTTATTATGCGTTTACTCATATTTCGATTAATCAGATTCGAAATAATTTGATTGTACACAGAACCGAGTAATCATAATCTAATTAATGAATAAACTTAATGGTTACTCCTTATATATATAACGTGTATTACTGGAATCTATCAATTAAAGTTAAGCAAAATAAATATGTCACTTAGAACGAGGATCTTTAAATATTTCAGCAATTTTGAGAAAAAGTTACTCAGATTATATTAATTTTTTTAAGTAATCAATTATTCTATATCTAATTATTCAATCATTTTCATATGTCGAAAAATGTTAAGTTATTAGCATGCCGGAACGATAATAAATGGTGCTAGTAAAATCAACAAATCGGTTCTATTGTTCTTGACTTAACGGAGATTCGGTGAAATTGATCGAATTATGGTTAATTCGACCAAGTTCTTTGTCAAGCGAACAAATAAGTTTAGTAATTTCAACAGAAGAGAAATTGTCGCTCTTAAGTTAACAAAATTCTGTAAAATTGACAGATTCCTAATCAATCTGATTTTTTTGTTAACACAACTTATCTCACTGGTCATTTCAACAGCGATCAACAGTCAATACATGAGCAAATTTCAAAGAGAATTTTACGCTCACTGCGCTCTCTACTTTGTACTTATGTATGCTGTGTACTATATGTATGCATATATTTACATATGTACATATGTATATTTTTATATGGCGGCCGCCGTGGTGTGATGGTAGCGTGCTCCGCCTACCACACCGAAGACCCTGGGCAAAGCAACATAAAAATTTTAGAAATAAGGTTTTTCACTTAGAAGAACATTTCTCTAAGCGGGGTCGCCCCTCGGCACTGTTCGGCAAGCACTCCGAGTGTATTTCTGCCATGAAAAGATATCAGTGAAAACTCATCTGCCTTGCAAATGCCGCAACATAGGTACTTTCGTACAAAGCTGTCGCAACAACTTTTTTTGTTCATTTGACTACTAAAAAGGTCAATTACGAATCAACGATTTGTGCGCAGTTGATTCAACATCTTGTTGCGATGGATAAAAATTGACAGAAATTTCGGTTGAATTGACCCGTATTTCGGTTGATTTTACCAGTCTTTTTCTTTAAGTGTACAAAATGGCAGCCCGGTGACATAGATACAAGCACAAAAAAAATCGCATGTACTTTGTTTTTGTAAATCGAAGGACTAATGTCAAAATTGCACTGCGCCGGAAGTTGAAGTGTCAAATCATATTATAAACAGAACCAATCAGCTGATTTCCGGCTATCACCTGATGCTGGTTCCGCCATGGTTACTAGTTTTTTAGGCAATTAATTTCGCAACCCCCAATTTTTTTACATTCACGTGCATTAAATAAATTTAGAAAATATATTAGGTATTTAACTATGTTGTCCATTCTTTAGTTCAAATAAATCAACTTATTTCCCATACACATTCTTTTTTTTTTTTAAATGCATCAATACTATATGCTTTGACATTTTACTTTAATATTTGTGATTTTTTTAGAAGAAAGAGAACAACAATGTATGTAAGTAGTTATAACCACGGTTGCTACTTTCGTCCGTTTGGACCAAAAATGGCCCTGTCCAACCCCGCTGGTCCATTCTTTTCAATTTTGGTCCTTTTTAGGGTTTAGTCAAGATTTTGGTACTTTTGTTTTTTTTTTTCACTGAAGTAAAAATGTTCAACACTGCCACAAAATTTTCCACACCTTCATTAACCATCATATAATTTTCAATTTACCTCAATGGTTTTTTTACGAAAAAAATGCTGTCATTAAAATGGAGTAGAACAATGGTAATTCACATACCAGATAGTTTAGATAAGTGTTGGATCTTGAAGAAAACCAATTTTCGTTAATTGTTGATGAAAGTTGATGAAACAAGCGGCCAATCAGAAAATCTTGTTTTGGTGGCTAGATATTTCGATGGGTTATTAAACACTTGTCGTGACTGATTTTTGTCACTTCTTGAGCTTAAAAAGAGTTGATGCATACGGGGTATTCCATCCCATTTCGACCAATTTTGAACCCGACCCCTTTAGAATTGGCTGAAAGTTTTTCTCCTTTTTCTAGCTTACGAAAGACGTTTTTAAGAAGTTTTTCAAATTTTTTCATCCAACTCAAAAAAAGTTATGAATTTAAAAAAAAAAACACCGTTTTTGTTTTCAAAATGCTATAATTTTTCAAAAATTTACCGTTTGGGATCTTTTTTTTTTTAAATTTGTTTTTAAATGTACTTTTCGGAAAAAGTTCAAAAAAATATTTAAAGTTTTTTTTTTGTAATTTTTCAGTTTTTCGAGATTTTTCGAATTTCGTTCTTTTTTTTTCTCATAAAAAACTTCAATCAATTCTGCAGACATCCCCACTAATCCCGGAGTGGGCTGAGAATTTTTTTTTTTTATTTAATTGAAAAAAAACTTTAACATTTTTTTTGTTTTTTTTTCCGAAAAGTACATTTAAAAACATATTTAAAAAAAAATAAATGATCCCAAACGGTCAATTTTGAAAAAGTTATAGCATTTTGAAAACAAAAACGGTGTTTTTTTAAAAATTCATAACTTTTTTTGAGTTAGATGAAAAAATTTGAAAAACTTCTGAAAAACGTCTTTCGTAAGCTAGAAAAAGAAGAAAAACTTGCAGCCAATTCTAAAGGGGTCGGGTTCAAAATTGGTCGAAATGGGATGGAATACCCCATACGTTATTTCATGTTATCGTAGTTATTTGTTTTGATGTGATTGTGTCTGTGGTTGCCATTTTTTGTAAGCCATGATTGCGAACGATACGCAAACGTCACAATAGGCCCGTCATGGCAATTTTCCGAAGCAGTCAAAGCGATTTACAATGACAAAATCGCAGATAAATGAATATTTACCGACTCGGGTCGCTCTATCTTCTTAAACCGTCGAAAATTATTTGCCATAACATATTAGGGCGACTCGCTTTGGCTTGCAAGGTGCACGATTTGCATGTATTGTTTATAACCTACGACGAAATGTGCAAGACTACGAGGGGCATCGCTATGCGAAGTTATAGTATGAGTCAGTGCAAAATTAAGAAGATCCTCAATTTTTTGTGAGCGAAAGTAGAGGTTGGAGAGAAGTACCGTTGAAGCAGGGTTGATTTTTATTTCCTACTATTTATTGCACGAAAATATACACTGGTTTGAGCATACCATAAATTTCACGGATTGCATATAATTTTTTGCGTTTATTTTGTTGTTGCGCGTAGATATAATCGAAGTGAGAAAAATCACACAAAATTTAAAAATATACGGCGCTTGCTTTAAAGAAAATCATATTTACTTACTTACTTAATTGGCGCTTAACCGTCTAAACGGTTATGGCCGTCCAACAAGGCGCGCCAGTCGCTCCTTCGCTCCGCCAACCGGCGCCAATTGGTCACACCAAGGGAGTTTAAATCGTTTTCCACCTGGTCCTTCCAACGGAGTGGGGGCCGCCGTCTACCTCTGCTTCCATAGGCGTGTTCCGATAGAAACACTTTCTTGGCCGGATCATCATCTTTCATTCGCATAACATGGCCTAGCCAGCGCAGCCGCTGCGTTTTAATTCGCTGGACTATGTTGATGTCTGCGTATAGCTCGTACAGCTCATCATTAAATCTTCTTCGGTACTCGCCATCGCCAACGCGTAGAGGTCCATAAATCTTTCGAAGAACTTTTCTCTCGAACACTCCCAAAGCCGCTCCATCTGCTGTTGTCATGGTCCATGCTTCTGCCCCATATAGCAGTACGGGTACGATAAGTGACTTGTAGAGTATGATTTTCGTTCGCCGAGAGAGGAATTTACTTTTCAATTGCCTACCTATTCCAAAGTAGCAGTTATTGGCAAGATTGATTCTTCGCTGGATTTCAGTGCTGATGTTGTTGCTAGTGTTGATGCTGGTTCCCAAAATAATATTTACTATTACCAAATATTTATTATCTCATATTGCAATCCAATGTTCATTGAACGTCATTGCGAGTATTTACTTTTGCCTTTGACATTATGTATATTAAAAGTGTTAATTGATACTTTTACAATTGACTTTTATAAAAGTAAACCATAAATGTCAATTAGTGCTTGTCAAGTGTGAATTCCACATTTTGCCGCCCTTTTGTAATGCATTTTTTGTTTTACTGTCAGGCGCGCATTGCAAATTTCATGCCTCAAAGGGGGCAATTAGTCGTAGCTTACATACATACATGAAGTCAATTTATTAAGCAGAGTACTTACACATTGACCTCGAATATAAATTAACATAAAATATTTGGAAAAAAAAATCTAAAAAATCAGCTGCTAGGGTGAGAAATATTAAATGTCAGATCAATCACTTCAACAAGTGGCCAAACATCGTCACAAAAGCTCACAAGTAGTCGCTATTATAATTTGAAATATGACAAATGATCGTGCACAACAAATGTGGGCAGACCAAAGATGTTGTTAATGTTGTAGATGGTGGTCGTAGAAAGATTTAGCGGTTTACTTAGTTCAAGTTGAATAATGACTTTATGTGTTGCTTCATAAGGAACCAAAGTAATTGAGGCAAGGCTTTGTAGCAAAAACAAAGAAAGCGAAGTGTTGTGGGAATTGTGTTTTTCTTTACATATTTCTATTTTAATGATTTTGAAAATAATGAAAGAGACAAATATTTAAATGTTACAAGTAGCCAATTGCACACATTCATCACTTCTTAAACTCTTTGGACAACTTTGGAATTTTGAAAAATTTCAATATTGAAATGATTTATTGTTTATAAGTCCCAAACAAATTGCTTACTGCTGATCCTTACACAAAGTATTACAGTTCTCGCTGGCTACATGAGATAACTATGACGATAAACTTAACTGAACAATCGGTTGAATATATTATGTATGTTCCTGGGTATGCCATCAGGTCAAATTTGAAGCTTATGGGTATTAACACGAGGTGGAGGTGATGAAAACCCTCTCATCTGAACAATTGGTTGTATGGGACACAAATTATATATACTACCTATTTTGACAGTTCTGTAGACAACAACATAAACTATTTACGTAAGCATTTGGTGAAATTTGAGTCAAAAACTACGAAAACTCTCTTTCCGGAACAATCGGTTGTATGCGATGTATATTATATATATTTCCGATATTGACGATTTCTTTAGGCGATAATATCAGCTGGATATAAAAGCGTGTGGTGAATTTTAAAAATGCTAAAATGAGAACAAAACAACAATGAGACAAAACACTATTATCAAAATTAGTTGTATGGGAGATATATGTTATAGGGGTCCAGTTCGGTCAGTTCCGACAAATAATTATTCGGACACCCTAATAAACTCGCTCACTGAATTTTGTAAATTGAGGGACCAGTTTGCGTTCAAACCGAGAAACGGACAGACAGATCATGATCATTTCGGTATACTTATTTGTGGGTCTATCACTTCTCCAATTTTCTATATTCCGACCAAACTTAATATACCATTTCATTTTGAAGAAAGGTATAATTATAGCTCGAAAACAGTTTGGTGCAAAAACTCAAAAGATTTCAGCATTATAGCGCACAATTAGGGAAATAACCCGGATTTTTCAAATAGGTGGGGCCCAACACTTCCTGAAATACGCTTTATAAAATGATCCCTAAATGGTGTTGAAAAATACTCCATAGCAATCACTCCGATATGATTCTCGAGCAGCCTCGAAGTAGTTCTGAAAAATTCTTTCTTACTTCTTTCATACTTTCGAAAACCATCACGAAACTTTATGGAGCAATGCCGAAATAGTCACGAAATCGTTCCGGCGAAGACAGAGAAGAGACGGATCAGAAACAATGGCGAGAAGATCTCATTCACAATCCCTAAATAGTCCTAAGAAACCTCGATATAGCGACGAAAGGGTTCCTAAAATAATCCCGAGATGGTCGCTAAGTAAACTTGCAAATACTTGAAGAAAGGAATACGTTCCGAACAGAATTCCGAAATAATCTAGAAATAGTCCGCAAAGGCTTTCGAACACAGTCCCAAACTGGCACAAATAGTCTCGAATTTTTCCCGAAATGATCGCTAAATGGCCCCGTATGATACCAAAAACAATCCTAAAATTATTCCGAAATAATCCCACACGATTTCGTAGTGATCCAGAAATATCTTCAAAACGACCCCGAAAAACCTCCGAGAATGCCGTAAAAACGATCCACAAATAGCCTCAAAATAGTCTGAAAATGGACCTGGAATAGTCCCTAAATTATCCTAAGTAACAGAGAACTAAGCACGCCAATGCTCACTATATCTATTTACTATTTACTAACTGTTCTCATGAGGCCCAACACGTTCTGACACAATTAAGTGACAAAGACCATAAAATAATTTAGTCAAAATTTGATTTAACAAAAAAAAAAAAAAAACTGTAAGGCGCGATATCATCCCAAGAGATTTTAGGACGAGCTTCTCTTCCAATTTGCGTCTTTTATAATTTTTCCTACAAATTGGCGGGACGGGACCTACTTGTTTTATGCCCCACTAAGAAGGGCATCTGCAAGGCAGATGAATTTTTACTGAGAGCTTTTCATAGCAAAAGTACACTCGGAGTGCTTGCCAAACAACAAAGAATCAGAAGAAAAAAACGAATTACAGTTTATAAATTTACCCAGCACTGTCTCATATTGGTATTTGATGAGCAAGCCAGAAGAATTGAGCCGCATGGGCAAGAAAATTCGCGCTATTTGTATGGCTTTCTTCAATTAAGAGTCCTACTTGAGAATTTGTTTGTCCTTTGCTCTACCACCCCATTTTTGATTCCATTCGATTACTCAAAATGAAGCCAATAAATGGTATCAATAGGACGAGTATAGAATTACTTTTAAGCAGGGATCGTAGCGGATAAAACAGTTTCAAAAATGTAATTAGTTTCTGTAGTTGGTTTCTGTGTGTCTTCCAGGGAACTTTTCTCACCAAGGGTCATACTATCATTCGATACCGTCCATGATTCCGAGCTATACGTAAGGTCAAAACGACGAGGGATTTACGTAACACATTATTTGTTCGTGAGGAGAACTTAAAGTTTATCTTGCCTACTCACTTCGAAAGAGCACTAGACTGATTTTTAGATAGAAGAAGCCCGTCAAAATTCCAAACTTTTAGCTGTTAACAGTGAAATTGCTGCGAGAGCGAAAATTCTTTCTTTTATATTTAAATACTCAGATTCCTTCTACCCGATTTTAAGACTCAAAATTTTCTAAAACAACTTTGATTTCCAATCCCTGCTTTTAATTTGTATTGCTTAAAGAGAACAGCACCCTAATTTCTGCATGCATACCTAATATTAATGTAGGTTTGTACTTGTGTTTCAATCAATTACCATTTATTTGTTATTTATTTATATTTTTTTCCATGTATTTTCCAATAATTGATAAGTCATAGACACGATTTGAACTTTCCTCGCTTTATCAACGTTTCAGCAATTACTGTTAGAGCTGTTGTCAGAATCAGCCATAAATATAACTTGTCAATATATATGCACATTTGTACTCTTGTGCATATATTAAATCAACGATTATTAAATTTCTATTCCAGCTGCATTCTTACATGTTTCTAGCGTGGCTGAAAATTACTAATTAGAGACGAGAACAAATTTCAGGCGCACAATAATTATTAAGTAGCATTCGCAGTGTTGAGTTTTTAGCGCCGCACAATGGGATATTTTATATGAATTTGCCGCAAAAACAAAGAGTTCAAAACTATTCAACAATTGACTTTTCCAGCAAAAATTCCATTTGCACAGAATATAGCAGTTTCATCTAATATTCAGATTCTAATTCTTCACTACGCCGCTTGTAAATAAGTGGAAAACAGCAATGAAGGCAGATGAAACAGCAAACAAATAGCTACGAACCAGGGTTGGGTTTTTCGATACAATTGTACTTTTTTGATACAATTTCACTCAAGAAAGTACTGAAGTACTACGCTGCCATTTTTGGTACAATTTTGCCTACAAGTAAGATTCTAATTTAAGTAATGTATTTTGACGCTATGGCAACCGTCTTTGAAACAAACGACAACGTTCCTTTCATCTGTGTACTTGCACTAGTAGTTCGATTAGCACTGTCTTTATCACATACGATTTTTCAAGCCATAATTAAGTTTGAAATATATGTACCTACATACATATGTATGAAACCCACCTGTTTTCACTGAGATCAAAAAGAATATTTCTATTTCTAAAATACATGTAAACAAAAATCATATGGATAATGTAATATATAAAATTCTTCTGTCACGGTTTTAGAGGCTGAACTCCTCCGAAACGGCTGAACCGATTCTCATGAAATTTTGTGAGCATATTGCGTAGGTCTGAGAATCGGCCAACGTCTACCTTTTTTTCGCTACGTGTCTAGGGTCTTGAGATCAAAACGTGGACCCGGGTACCCCTAGAATGTGTTTATACAATATGGATATCAAATGAAAGCTGTGGATGAGTGCTATAGTACAGGATAATTTTCATACCCCTGGGTGACTAGGGTCTCGAGATATAGGCCAAAACGTGGACCCGGATACCCCTAGAATGTGTTTATACAATATGGATGTCAAATGAAAGCTGTTGATGAGTGCTATAGTACAGGATAATTTTCATACAACTGGGAGGCCAGGGTCTCGAGATATAGCCCAAAACGTGGTCCCGGGTACCCCTAGAATGTGCTTATACAATATGGATATCAAGTGAAAGCTGTTGATGAGTGCTATAGTACAGGAAAATTTTCATACAACTGGGAGGCTAGGGTCTCGAGATATAGCCCAAAACATGGACCCGGGTACCCCTAGAATGTGTTTATACAATATGGATATCAAATGAAAGCTGTTGATGAGTGCTATAGTACAGGATAATTTTCATACAACTGGCAGGATAGGGTCTCGAGATATAGCCCAAAACGTGGACCCGGATACACCTAGAACGTGTTTTTACATTATGGGTATCAAATTGATGCTGTTGATGTGTGCTTTAGAACAGAGTAAGCTTTACACCGCTGGGTGACTACGGTCTCGAGATATATGCCAACACATGGACCCGGATACGCCTAGAATGTGTTTTTATATTATGGGTATCAAATTGATGCTATTGATGTGTGCTATAATACAGAGTAAGTAGTAAGTTTTACACCGCTGAGTGACTAGGGTCTCGAAATATAGGCCAAAACATGGACCGGATACCGCTAGAATGTGTGTGTATTATGGATATCAAATGAAAGCTGTTGCTGAGAGCTCTGAAGTTCATTGTGATATTCGATTTAGTCGCATCAACCTGGCAAAACTGATAAATATGCATGCGAAGCCGAAATAAAGACAAGAATTAATAATACCCACATACTTATTTGCATACGTCCTATTCGATTTGCCTGAAATTTCGTATATAAATTTGCATATATTAATATTTACGATGCTGTTTTCCGGGAAGTATACCAGAGACGGACTGGGACTGGGATTAGGACTAGGACTGGGACTGAGACTGGGACTCGGAGTGGGACTGGGACTGAGACTCGGAATGGGACTGGAATAAAATACATACCACCCACTGGGACTGGCAATAAGAGATGAAGAAGAAGGAGAAAAACTTGAGAGAAGAGAAAAGAGAGAAGGAGACTGAGAAAGAGATAGAATTAGACGAAGATGGAGATGAAGCGAAAAAGACGGAGGTAGGAGTGAATAAAGAGATTAGGAAAAAGTGTAGAGGGGTAGGGCAGAGTTAGATGGAAAAAGCTTATTAAAATGTATGCAGATAAGCCAAATTTAGGGCAGAATAACGTCTGCCGGGTCTGCTAGTGATAGTATATATTACGGCGCTGAAGTAGATCTATTCATTTGTAAAAATTTATTGGAAAAACAAGATATTCAAAATTTTAAACTAAACGTCAAACTATTTTACATGGAGTTTTGTAAAACCTACAGACGAAAATTGACTTTGTTAATGAAATTTTGAATTGGGTCACAAAGCTTGCTCCTGAAACTGTTTTATCAGAAAAAGTAACTAGCATTGTTCCACTGGTTGCTAAATTATTTCCTACATGTTAAATTGATAAAATCGAGGAAATTAATTCGGAATATCGAGCCCTGTCAGATCACGAAGAATTGCGTGTTCTTAAAAATCATTCCATTTCTGAGTTTTGGGCAAAGGTGCGATTATTGAAAAATGAACTGAACTAGCCGTTTTTGCAAATATATACAGAATTGCACAGGGGGTTTTATCAATTTCACATTCTTAAGCGAATGTTTAAAGAATATTTTCGATACAGAATATAATTAAAACCAAGTGTAGAAATCGTTTACTTGTTGAATGAGTTTCTTCTTTGATAAAAACAAAGGATTTTATTAAGACCATGGGGCAATGTTGTTATAATATTCAAATTGATAAGAGAGTTAGTTGTGAACAAAGTTTAATCGTTGACGAGGCTGAAAAGTTTTTGGATTAACAAACATACATACATATATGCAAATATTTAAAATATACCTATGTAATAATAGTATTGTAACGATTTTACTTGCAAATCCTCTTATTTGCCCTTCTGCTAAGTTCAAATCACTAAACTGTTGAATAAATAACTCCACTATTGAATAATGGAAAAATGGCCTTTATTAAAGTACTTCACAATAACAACCAAGCTGATTGATAGCTCAAATAAAACTCTACTATTGCCCGACAGATTGCGTGCTTAATCAATAACTGCTTGATAGCTCAAATTAAACTGAATCCCAGCGTCTCTACATTTGCTGCCTTTTATACTCTCTGATTTCAACGTTCGCATCTTCTAGGCGTTTCCATTTCCAGAATGTACTAGTTGCCATCAGCTCTCAAATTTCTCAGCTGTAATTACAATTGCACGATTTTATAGCTTCTGTCATTGCATACTTTCAGGAGTATCTCAGATATATGCATGTGTTTGTGCATTGATTCTCCGCTGCTCGTATACGTACATGGTACATATGTGTAGACGCAATTATTGTTTCGTTTATGTAGATACATAATGATTGATCTATGGATGTGCATGATATCATTGTTTAGCATCGGCTTAGAGATAGCAGCACCCCTTAGTTTTGCTAATATTCGTAACAGTATGTTTTATGTATGAGAAAAGAATATTTATGTTTTTCAAAAACTCTTATTGAACTAAAAAATATGTTTCCTTCTAAATAAAAAGAAAAATTTATTTCAAATGAATACATACATTAACCGTCCTGTTCATAGATGGCTACGCGGGTACCTTTTGCATATTCAAAAACCATTTTTACATAATCTACATATAGAAACGAGTCAAAATTTTGTGGCAACCTATAGGAATAAGTTGTCTACAAAAAGGAGAGACACTTTTTTCAAATATACTTCCATAAAGATGGTTTTTTAATAAATTAGTTTTTTATTACTAAAATTAGTTTTTTATTACTAGTTGTCATGGCTGGGATACCCACGTACCACTAGTAGTTCTCACGTTGTGGTACCCGTGTACCCAGCCATACGAACTAAGAAGAAAAATTTTTCATGAACAGGACGGTTAAGCACGTATTTTTATTTTGGTACTAAAAAGTAAAAAAAAGTGAATAAGTAATAGTGCAATATATGTAAATCCATACGCAAAAAAATTCAATACAATTTGAACGAAAAAAGTACGATTTTTGAGTGGATTTAGTACAATTCATGAAATGTCATTTCCCAACCCTGCTCCGAACACATCTTCACAGTAACAAAGAGCGCAGACAACATTTCACACACATGCACACAGCAATAAAGAGCGCATATCACCATTGTGAACAGTGTTGCCGTTTTTGGTTACTTGTAACCAAATTACCGAAATTTCGTTTGGTTGTCTATTTTGGTTACCGTTTAAACTGTCCACTTTGATACCTATAAATTATATTTGCGAGCTTTATTTTGCAACAAGTAACATGTACCTAGAGTGATTATGATATATTAAAGGAAATTTGATATAAAATTCGATGGTGTAGCCTCTATGTAAAGCGGCGACACTGCCATCTATAGATATTCGTTATCGCAAATCTAAGTATCGATCTTTGCCAAGTTCTTGTCATCGCTGGCTTCTTGTCATCGCTGGCCTTAATTAAAACGAAGCTAAGAAACAATCTATATTTTAAAACTATAAACAGCATAATGCCATCAATAAAGCTGTTTCCAAAAGGAAATGAAAAGAATTACGTATGGTCGGCTAAAAATTATTTTTAATCGAATGTATTTATTATTATTTGTAATTGCATTAACTTTTGATCTCATTACACATTTAGGTATGTATGTAATTACTTCAAATGTTAAAAAAATAATTTTTTAAACTCATACACACAGCATGTGCAATAACTTGATTTTATGTTTTTGTTTTATCAAATTTTATGTAAAAAAAATGAATTCTTAATTTTTTTCTAACTGTGTTTACTAGGGCGGGTCGATTTAAAAATCGCTCATTGCTCTGTGAAAATCGTATTCTAGGGATCAAAATAAGAAACTTTGCGAAGGAACCATACCTCTAAAACGAATTCTGATGTCCCCCAATTTGGGTCGAACTTTTGGGTAGGGGCAAATTTTGAAAAATCCCACTTTGACCCATTTAGAGTGCTCCAATCGAGTCCAAATATATGGCCGACCCCCACTAACTTTGGAGGCCCGACCCACCGATGCCAGTGGCACACCCCTGGAACCCAACATGGGGGCTCACCATACAAACATTTCAAAAAATCGCCGGAAAAAATGAATTTAACTTAGTAATAGAAAAGAAATTAAAAAAAAATTATTAGAAATTAGCGTTTTTACAACCCTCTTTTAAAACCAAGGCATCACTGTGATGCATTTGCATGTCGTAAACATAGTTGTGTGGGTTTTTTATTCAACCGTTTTAAAAAATGGAGGTATCACTGTGACAATTGCAGATCGTAAAATTGCTTGTGTTGTTTTTTTTAAGCCAGCACAAGACACAGCAGGTAGAATTGAAATTACCATTTCATTCTTATTACCTCGTCTCGTAGACCATATATAACGCAACAGTTTTTGTGAATGCATTAAGTCGTTGTGAAGAACTCAAAGTGTGAAGAGCTAATTTCAGATAAAAAAATATTTCAAAAAAAATAATAAGTGAAGTGACCATTCCAAATCAAAAAGTTTACAATGAACCCACCATCCTCTACACCGCAAGATGAAGCAACTACATCAACAACTATCGATAACCCAATGAGTCATATACCCAAGCATGATGTTACTGTTTTTGGTGTGTCTACTGATTTAACTGATCTTAATTTACCAACCCATCTGGATATCTTGAGATATTATTTTTACTTAAGCGAACGTGCTAAAATAGAACAAAAAAAATTTTCCCATAAATCATTCACTATTCAAGTACAAGACAAGTTGATTGGAATTTGGGAAAAACTTGGTATGGAAATAATGCTAAAAAAAGTGTGTTTAATAAATTGAATAAATTGCTTAACAAGTATCAAGAGCAAATCAAGAGAAGAAACAACACCCAACAATTTACAGAGTATGTAAAATCTCTTGAAACAATTTTTTACATTGGAACATGTAAATGCAATTTGAAGGCAGATCCATGTGCGTGCGGCTGGGTTCCCGAACCCCTCAAAGAGTTCATGCACGATCAACATATTCAGAGAAGACTAACAATGGATGCATTTATGATGGAAACTAAAGGGCAAGGAGCAACGTCTATGTCATCAATGCCAACATACCATACATCCCGATGATTCAACATACGCACCTCCACCGGTTCAAGAAGATATGGATAGATAGTTCACAATACACAGAGAGATACGATTGTTTTAACTTTGCCTTGGTATGTGACAGATTTGGTGTGCCTGACAGAGTAGCATCAGCATTGGGAACCGCTCTTTTGCAAGATTTTAAAATTAAAGATAAGCATGGGAAACCTCTCATCATGGATAAATCGAAAGTTCGCAGAGAAAAAGAGAAATGCAGACAAGAAGTGCTTCGCAAACGCTTAGATGATACCAATTTGTTAGCGTTTTCATTCGATGGCAGGAAAGATGATACTTTAACGATAGATAAAATTGATGAGAAGTATCATACTAGGATGGTAAAAGAACCTCACCTTGTTATTTTGAGAGAACCCAATTCTGAATTGATTGGTTACGTAAGACTGGAACATGAAACCGCTGAATACAAAACAACCAAATTAAATGGTTTTTTCAACGATAAAAATATATCACTGGTTGCATTAATTGGAATATGCACTGACGGTGAGCCAACAAACACTGGAATTATACGACGATTCGAATTGCTGTTAAAAAGACCATTTCGTTGGTTCGTTTGCCTTCTACACTTCAACGAACTTCCGTTTCGGCTTTGTTTGAAGCTTTGGATAAATCAACCAGCACTGGACCAAGATCGGCAACCGGAAAACTGAGCCGTCAAATCGAAACTTGTGAAACTCTTCCGGTATGATATTGATATCACTCATTTATTATAATTGTCAACCATTTTTAATTATTTTATTATTATATATTTTCAGGTGGTGGACGGCTTCCAGAAAATTGAGTTGCAAAATATGCTCCAGAAAAAATTGAATTTTCCACCGATTTGAAGTACTTATACGACATGGCCCATGCAATTTCTAGCGGCGTGGTTCCGGTGGATCTGGCTAACATCAAACCAGGGAAAATTGTACATTCTCGGTGGCTCACCAAGGCCGCTAGATTATTGCGATTATATGTGACAACGGAAAATCCAGATGCAAATTTAAGAATTCTGGTTGAATTTATAATTAAATGTTATGTGCCAATGTACTTCAATATCAAGTATTACAGCTCTGTCGTGTACGGCAGTGCATTATTTTTCAAGTTCATTGGTTGGTTACGATTTCTAGAACCTCGTTTAGGCAAAATTGTCAATCAAGTAATTAAAGATAATTCATATTATGCGCATTCGGAAAATATCTTGTTATCAATGTTGTTTGATGATAGCAAAGAAAAGCGCGACTGTGTCATCAAGAAAATTCTACGCTATCGAACCGATGTTGACGAGCCAAAGAGTTTATAAAAAACCAGATATAAACTTTAATTGCACAAGTTATACGGAAATGATCAATTTGAATGATATAAATATCGTATTTGAACCACCATTCACGCGAAGCATTCCGTACGATACATTGAAAGAATATTTAAGTCAAGATGATCCACCGTTTAATGATCCAAAAATTCCATCACACATACAAGGAATGGAACGACATGTTCAATTGCTAGCTAGCGTTTCCAAACGGGCCATACCGGAAAATGTAGAGGCTGTTATGGCGAAGATATTAGAGAGCCGTGCGAAATTGCCCAGACTTGAAAGTAAAAAAGATTTCAAACAATAATTTTTTTTAGTTTCTTTTCTATAACCCACTTAAATTAATTTTTTCATTTACATATGTTCTGACTAAATAAATTTCTTAAGAGAAAAAATAGATATTATTATAAATAAATAATAAATATTATTATAAATAAATAAAGAAAAAACATAGCCATTTAGCTGATTTTTTCATGTAAAGTGCAAAACCGGCGATTTTTTGAAATGTTTGTATGGTGAACCCCCAGGGGGGTTCCAGGGGATGTGCCACTGGTATCGGTGGGTCGGGCCTCCAAAGTTAGTGGGGGTCGGTCATACATTTGGACTCAATTGGAGCACTCTAAATGGGTCAAAGTGGGATTTTTCAAAATTTGCCCCTACCGAAAAGTTCGACCCAAATTGGGGGACATCAGAATTCGTTTTAGAGGTATGGTTCCTTCGGCAAGGTTTCTTATTTTGATGCCTAAAATATGATTTTCGCAGAGCAATGGGCGATTTTTTTGCCTCCCCACAAATCGACCCGGCCTAGTGTTTACGTTATATGTACGCTAAAGTAAAATAAATATCAATGCTGCCAGCAAAAACGCAAGCTTTTTCGGGTTGGCTACCATTTTCCACTTTTCGTTACTTTTTGGGAAAATTCTGGTTACTAAAAATTTAAATTAGCGGCAACCCTGATTGTGAATCTTAACAAGTAGCGCAACTCACAGCTGATCACAAATTAGCACACACACCCAAATATTATTAACATCCATATTACAAAAATGTTTAGAGAAATTGAATATGAATTTTTAAGAGATATAAACTCTGATAATTTTAGAATATGTAGCATTTAGGACACCTTATTTGCAGTAATTAAGAGAACGTGTTTGCTTATATTCAAGTAATAAATAATTTTTTCTACATTTATATGTAATATTGTTACAATGTTTGAAGGCATATCCCTGCAATGCAACTGTGCTCTTCCTGTTGTTCTTCAGTCCACTCCATTCGTCTGCCTTCCACTCAATTCGCTACATAACCTGAATCAAAGCTGCCAAACAATGCATATCACATTACATAAACTACACATATTTATGTATATATAGACAATTTGCGATACCAAAAAGAGAAATGAATAAGAAACTATTCCAGAAGGTTGTTCGTGAAAAGTTCATACCCTGGGAGAAAATAATAGAGTATAAAAGCAACATAATCAAAAGAATATTCACTCTGTGTTATTTTAAAACGATTTATATTGGAACGATTTTCCGTCATCCCTTGTCAAGTTTGGTTTCGAGACAAATCAGTTTCGGCGTTGTGCCATCATCAGTGTCGATTTTCGTTCTGATCTGTTGTTGTCGTTTGTCCTGTATTTATAGTTCGTAGGTACATGAGCAGGTATTGATGCTTGTGTATATTTAGATATGTGTATGTGCTGTGTGTTCATTCAGAACCGAGCGTGTTTTTTACTGATCGATTTGTGTGGCTGACTGAGGCAGGTAAAGGTCCGTAATTTTAGTCGTTTGACCTTATTTGTGGGTTTGTTGTTTTGGTGCGTTAATCGTTTGTGTTTATTTGTTGTTGTGTGTTTGTCTGTTGTACCTGTGTGATTACTTTGTTTCTTGTAAACAAGTTTTAAAGGCTCGAATATTGGGTCAGAAATTATGTTTATCTGTTCGTTTATTATTCTACCGTCGAATGTTTTCTGTTTGTAGATTTCAACGTTTTCGAGTACGTTGAGACGTCGGCCTTTTGCTTGTATGTGAAGGACCCTAACTGTTTTTTTTTTTGAAACATTATAAGTGAAGAGCGTGAATAATTTCATTTGTAAAATACTGCCATTAATAAAGAGCATTTTATTCGACAGTTCAGTGATTCGAGCATTACTCCCTTTATGAAAGGTGGGTTTCTTGTAGATTCGCGAAATTTCGATACGAAGTTGGGAAATCCTATAATCGATTTATGAGTAACTCTCCGTATAAATAGAGTATTGAAGCATGGAGCATACTTCAGAACTAATTGAAATACACGTGAGGGAAATTTTTTCGCAAAATTAAAAAAAAATCTTCCCGATTTGGAAATTTTGTATTATGTAAATTCTTATTAAGCTAGAAAATTGAAACCTTTTACATGGTTCAGGGCACCAAAACACTTTATCAAAAGAAGTAAAAATGCCGCTAGGTAGCGCACGAATCGAAATATTTGGAAAATTCATATGAGATTTGGAATTTCGGTTTTTAACTAACTTCTCGGTGAGCTAGAGACCTAAAATTTAAAATATGTTTCCAAGCTCAATGACAGTTTCTCACATATTACATAAAGTATTGCTAAGTATCGTCAGAGAGATTTCCATTGAGCTTCAAACTTCATACTTCATACGTAATTGGTAACCCGATAACAATGTGTTAAATAAATGGCTCCTGGGTCGAGCACATTTAAAAACTGGGGAACCTTCCGATGAAGTTTCAAAATACTTCTCATTGAGCTACAAACTTGAAACCCGACAAATAAATCAGAAGGTTGAGACAATGCAGCGTTAGACGAAAATAATACTGGTAGGTCATACGAGATTTGAAATGTTTCGTTTA